>NC_136608.1:4894095-5234095 GCF_910589615.1 Taurulus bubalis | reverse complement strand
AACAATCAGTAGTTTTTTTCCATGCAGAGAACAGTTAAAGTCGTTAGTTGCTCTCAGGATACTCTGAGGCGTTCAGACCCTCCAGCGCTGCTATCGAACACTCATTGGCGTGAGGCTTTCCAGTCAGCGCTCATTCTGTGGACCGGTTTCCTTTCCCTGCAAATGAGGGCAGAGCGTGAAGCCACTTTAGTTTCTTGAGGAAATGAAGCTCTCTTTTTTTAAAAAATATATTTCTGCTGCTTCTCTCTCCAGTTTCAGCCGGCTGTCCCCACCCAGACACTCCGAGACCTGCACACACACCAACTGTATGCACCAGGAATTTCCTTTGGAAGCCAAGCAATAATCTCTCAGGCTTCCATTTCCTCCGCTCAGAGGCGACTGCTTCTCTCCCCTCCACCCTCTACAAATTCACTTGTCTAGAAGAAAAGGTCGGTTAAGTGAAAGGTGACGGGGGCAGTCGGGACAAAGCGTGTGAGAGGGACGCTGCAGAGAAGTGATTTGTGACTGAACTGGGCCGCAGTATTAAGGTGACAGGGAGTCCTGGTGGGAAACTTCTGAGAGTGGAGTGCTGATCGTTTTCCAAATGCAATCGTGCGGAGACGGATCAGAAAGCATCCCTCATTAACAAAAGGCCATCTTACACTGTCAATGAACAGCTTGCATGGAGGCTGGCATTGACTGGTCCTGTCAGGGCCACGATTAACATTAAAAGCAACAACTAACCTGTCGAACAATTGATCAACAAAAAGTCAAAAGAAGAAGAAAAAGCCTCTCACAACTGCCTCGCTTCTTCTCACCAACATCCCTTAAATCCTCACATTGGACGAGCCAACAATCTGAATATTTGCCTCTTTTGCTTAAGAGCACGATGGAAACAATTAAAAGATAATGATTGGTGTGTGTGTGTGCGTGTGTGTGTGTGTCTAGTTCCTATTGGGACTCACAGCAAGTCAGTGTCGATCCTCACTGACTCTAATCGCTCACAATCTCCCCTCTTCCTGGGGCTGCGATTATAGATTATTTTCATGACTGATTGATGGCTGATCACAGATTACAACACCTCAAACGCAGAGTGACGCACCACAACCCTCAAGTGTCTTCAGATTGGTTACAGTCAGATCAGCGGCACCCAAAAAGCCACAATATCTATTTTATGTTATTTTATTTAACAAAGAAAAGGAGCAAATCCTCACATCAGAGACAAATGTTTGGCTTTTTCTTTCTTTTTTGTGCTCAATAAATTATAAAGAATTGATTGACCAAAAGTTGTCAATTTCTCCTCCAACCATCCAATTATAGCAGTAAAAACTAGAGGGAGCCTTTCACTTGATTTGTTGTTGTCTATATGGTGCCTCAAGTTGCAGGAGACTTTGTTGCTCCTATCCCAGGTATGTAGTAACCTGTAGGCCTTTAACACTGCCCTGCACGTGAAGCCTCTCCGAAACGCGCATAGATATATATTTTTTTGTTTTTTGTTTTTTTTTTTGTTTTTTTTGTTGAGGCGGTAAATCGGTCGTTTTGTTCCGCGTGTCACAGGCAGTCACGACTTCTTCCCATCAGCAGGCGTGGAGGCGAACCACACGCACACACACACACACACACACACACACACACACACACACACACACGCACACAAAGCGTGGAGCCGCGAGCAACAGATGACTAGCAAAACAAACGCACCTCAGCTGAATGGCGCTGCAGCTCGCGGGTAGACGCTGTGAAAGCCTCGGGGTTTACTGCGCGGGACTCGAACCCCCGAGTGGAAAGTGTCAACGGCAAACAAAGAGGACGGCGTTACCTTGTTCGCAGCGGAGGAGGATTCAGACATTATCTCCCCGTCAACTTCTCTCCGTCTCCTTCCACTTTTCCGTCGTGCCCTCTTCGTTACCTCCGTCTCTTCCCGAGAGAAACCCACGGAGCAGCGGCGGCTGCTCGGCTCGTTGCTGTGGGAGAAGTTGTTCGGGTTTTGTTTCTTTCTTTCACACAGCCTGCTTTTTCTTTATTTCGGTCGTTATCTGCTGGCCGGCTCCATAGCGCGGCTGTCGGTGTGAAAACTTCTTTTGTCTGCGTGTGTTTTCCCTTCATACGTCGGCAGCGTGCTGGTTAATAGTCCCTTCCTGGAAGAGCAAGTCTCTCTCTCTCTTCCCCTCTCTCGCGCGCGTGCTCTCTCTCTTTTTCTCTCTACCACCCCTCCTCTCTCTCCCTCTCTCTCTCTCTCTCTCTCTCTCTCTCTCTCTCATTGATCTGGATGTGTGTAAAACGGCGAAATGACGTGAATTCCCAGCATTGAGCCTTGCCCCCTTTTAAAGGGAAACCCGAAGCAGGAAATCGCAGCAGGTCGCAGCTGCAGACACACAACTAACAAACACAACTAACAAACACAACTAACAAACACAACTGACTGACAGACGGACTGACAGACGGACTGCTTATTCTCTTCGTTTATTTATTTGTAATCAAAACTTCATGTTAATGCAGTTACATAATAACAGGCTTTAACTACACAGCGTGCAACAGTGTAATAACACATCACAGGAGATATGAAGGGATACCAGCATGTAGTGTGCGGGGACTCCATATGCAACACTTTATTTCTCAATAATGAATACACATGTTTCATAATATGCATAGAGATTATTCTTCGCAAACCGTTGAAGTCAATAATTGACTTTCACTCAAGAAGACATCCGCAACTAAATGAATACTTTATGTAAAAGGGAATGCATATTACATTCTGTATAGCAAAATGGAATGTACTCGATACTTTTTAGAATGTATGTTGTCATGGCGATTCTATAAATCAATAGGCTGCATTAAGTCAAGTGGTACTGGTTAATGTGTTATCACTCATTTTCTTTTATGTTAGCAGAATGTGGGATTTTTCTTTTTCTTTTTTAAATACATTCAACTGATCAGTTAATGGAAGAATAAAAGGCCATTTAGATGAGGTGGTTGTCAAAGTGAGGTCCAGGGACCAGCTGAGGTCCTACAGCTTGGTCTAGTTCTCTAGAAGGGTAAAAAAGTCCAATGGTTGCCACTGGAATTCAGATGTAGTCTGAATATCTGGATCAGCACTGCAGTGGCAGAAATACTCAAGCTGCACCAATGCACAATGGATTACAGAGTAATGTGATGGAGGGACTCATAGCGGAGCTAAAAGGAGGGTCCATATCAGACGTAGAACCATCTGGTAGCCAGAAACACGACTCCAAATGAATGTTAGTGTTGCTCTGTGCATGTCTGCTGAATGTGTAAATAAGCACAGCCAATTATGAATTACTTGATAACATGTCAATGTTATGTTTAAAGTACAGCTTGTGCTGCTGCCCCCAGGTGGTCAAGAATAGAATATGCTCTAAAGATTTTTAGCCGCTGCACAATAAGTCATTTCCACCGATTGTCCAAGTCTCCTGAAACACCTCTGGTGGGATGATCTCTATTCTCCCTAAAGTTAAGACCTTTATTTGTGTTTTGATGATGATTCAATCATTTCTCAAATCAGGTGTTTGACTTCGTAGAGATCTGGTGACTATGATTTACATTATTATCGGCCTCTCAGACCCATACGTTCAAGTATCTGACAAGCTGACAAAAGGTTCCCGGTCTGGACCCAAGGAAAAACAGAGAAAAACAGAGAAAGAGTGGTGTTGTTGTTCTAGAGTGCTGAAACCTAGAGCTACAGAGATTCTGGGAGCAGCAAATCACTTCCAACATGTACTGCATATTGTCTTGAGGGAGAGGGAGGGGGACGGGAAGCAAGGAGGCTGATGGGAAATGTGCAAGCAAATGCAGATGAGTGAAGCTGAGGGACATGGCCGTTCATCCTGATGCTGCAGGCTGAGACACATAATTGGACTGCCTGGTTTTAAGCCTTTTTTATTTATTCAGTCACTTTGTTGAATCAGAGTGGTTCAAATTAGGATTTTATTTTTCACCACCTTAAATTTTAAGGTGAAAACCAATCTAGGGAAGTTGATCTAAAAATTTAAAGTTTTTTATTGTGTTTTCAAACATTAACACATTATGCAGCACACCAACATGTGTTAATAATAAAAAGCTAACGTGCTAAAATACAATGAATGAATAAAATATCTCATGAGGTCTTTAAAAGATGATCTAGAGATTAAGGACACATTTAAAAACAAAATATTTGATTAAATATCAATGATATATATTGTTTTACTGTTAGAATAAAAAAGGTCAAATTGGTTTTGATGGGTGGGATTGAAATATATATATATATAACACTGTAATAACACTTACATTACACTGTCTACGAAAAGTGATTACTGCCAGACAGGAACAGAAAATGTATTTAATATAGATTATTAAATCAAGTGTCTTTTTTTTGTGCAACCTGTCAATGTCTGCATTAGGTGAGTTTTCTTGTTTTCTTTCTGGTTCTCCTGCAAAACAAAATATTCTAAATGATTTATCAGATGATTCACATGTTTGCAACGTCTTGTATTTTACTAGGACAGAAGTGTGTGAGGTCATGCAACACGGCGACGCCCCCAAGCGGAGGACAGCGGCGTTACAGCTCCAATGCCTGCTAAAAATAGGCCCAAGTTAAGTTTCGGTTTCCAATCATCAGAAACGAAAGCGTATTTTCCGACTCCACTGAACGCGACAGAGGCAGGCGCTCCGCCGCAGTTGTCCGTCCAGTGGGTGTCGGGAGGCGGAAGGAAACGCGGAAGGACCCGGGCCCAGACCATGGAGTCCATAATACTGAAGTTCATCCTGGAAAATCAAGGAGCAGTCGACACCGATTTTTTGACGTGTAACCTCGGCTCACACGACACTATTGATGATATCATCAACAACCACGAGAGTCTTGTCCGGTGTTGTCCCTTCGGGCAGCCCAAGGTGGTGGCCAGGACCCGGCTGAAGATGTGCAGAGTCATGGTGTGTCCGGGGTCCTGCAACAAGCTGCACCTGTGTAAAAAATTCCTCTTCACCGAAAACTGTCCGTTCAGGTAATCAGGTGTAGAGGCTTAACTTGAGTGCTGGGCAGGAGGAGGCCTGCGACTATACGTCAAATATATCTCAGTTGTTGTTGTTTTTCAATTGAAATTCGATTGATAAACATTTTCTAAATGTAATTAAAGCCATTCAGTGCAGAAGGAGACTGTCTCAGGTTTGTTTCGGTGCGTTTAATGACCTTTAAATTGTAAATGCCTCGATCCGCGTGATGCGTCAAGTACCGTTGTTATGAAAGTTCGCCGACGGCGCTGTCGGAAAGTCTCGCGCAGACGCCGTCCAGGCCAATTTAACACTGAAGTCTGAGGGCCTTTGTTCAGGAATAGTCCGACATTTTGGCTAAAACCTCTGAGGTTTTCACCCAAAAGTAGGGGCCATTGACCCCCTCTACTACACTCTTATATCTATTATAATAGCTCTATTAGACATCAAGGGCGGGGGCGTATAATGGCCGTGGAAACGGCCCAAGTTTGTCTGTCACTCAGTAGCAAATTTAAAAAGGGAGCACATGACAGAACAGATGTTTCAAGCGCACTCATAATAAAGTTATGTTTATGTCAACGTTTTTTTACATTTTGCTTTTCGGGGACTTAAAGTTACTGTGAGGAACCTTTAACTGGCTCTCAATTCAATACCGTCACCTCTGTATGAGGTGTAAAGTAAAACCACCAGCTAGAAGATGTCTCTATTTTCTGTGTCGTTATTCTCAATACTTACTGATTCCACGTGAGATCAGATTAAATCACGCGGGTCTGACAGAAAGTCCTTCAGCTCAGACTCTCGAGGGGTCTCGGCCTGCTGTTGGACGCTCCGGTCAGAAGAAGAGACTCGGCCTCGCCTCAGGGACAGAAGCGTTTTTCTTTAGCTGGTGCTTGGAAACACTACCACTCTCGTCCACAGGGGCCGCCAAAATCAACACAACATGAAAGCTTCTCGAGTTAGCTCTCAGTGTCAGACTTTGTGGAACCTTTCGGGGAGTTTTTCCTGGCAACCATTGTAGGTTTTAGCTACATATTATTAGCTGCTACTATAACTCCCATTGGTTTAAATATGCTGCTTCACGTGCATGAACAAGACACCTTCATATCCATACAATATGTCCTCTTGTATATCTAAATACGCTGCGGTTCCAAAATGTTAAGTAGGAATTTATTCTTTTCCGGAAGAAACCGAACGTCTTGTGCTATTTTCACGTCTTGTGCTATTTGATGACAGGACAAGATGCAAGTTCTCCCATCAGCTGGACTCCGATTGCAATATGGCGCTGCTGAGGGAGCACGAGCTGGACGGTCTGAGCATGACGGAGCTGCGCACGCTGCTGCTGCAGACCGACAACTTTCTGCTGCCCGACGTAAGTTTGACTCCAACCAGAGCGGGTTTTCCAAATTCCGATTGTCGGATCAGTTGCCACCGCCTATGGGAGAGTACACCCATCCTGAAACCATGATTGTTTGAGACCCTAGAGTTTAGAGTGGCAGAGATTTAATGGCGCCATCGACACATCTGTATTCATCACCTTAAAGGGCGTTTCCTTGCCTTTTGCTTCGCTTGATTGTAACCTCCCTTTTTTCTCCCTATGCCAGATATGTCACAATTTCAACAATGGCGGCGGTGAGTTCGGCCTGTGCAAGGATGGCTATGACTGCAAGAGGCTGCACGTGTGCGAGAAGTACATGAACCGCGACTGCAGCTGCTCCAAGCCCCATGATTTCACCGCCGCACAGCCGTACAGGTGCCTGCATGAGAGAAGCGTGCCCGATGACCTCATTCCCTCCCTGAAGTCTGTTTATGCGAACATAATGGCCTTGAAGTACACCGACAGAATGAGCTCCAACGATGGTCTGGACCCAGAACGAGGGCAGTGGAACAGAGGGGGAGGTGGTCACCGGGGCAACAGAGGCAACAGGGGCAACAGAGGCAACAGAGGCAACAGGGGCAACAGGGGCAACAGAGGCAACGGGGGCAACAGGGGCAGCAGAGACAACGGGGGCAACCAGGGCAACAATCCTGTGCGGCAACGAACCACTTTCCCCGACAACTTCGGCATGGACGTCGATGATTTTAACCTGTACACCGAAGATGGACTGAGCGACCATCAACCGCTGCCGCGAACCCCCTCCACTAACGACGTCCCCGGGGCCCTCGCCGGCGAGGCAAGCGGCGGCGCCAGGCCGAGCACAAGGCCAAGGCCCGTCAGAGGTGAACTACGGCAGCTGCAAAAGCTCATTACAATTGATAGAACTTTGAAGATGTAAAAAACAAACGCAACAACACTTCAGGTGCTCTTTTTGTTTGTGTCCTTCAGATAAAACGGAGATCTGCATGTTCTTCATCAAAGGACATTGTATACACGATGGTGAGTACATGACAGGCCGTCACGTAAAACAACAATAAATGCACTTGTTTTACGATTGTCACATGTTTTTTTGGCATTCATGACCGATGTCTTCTCAGAGCAATGCTTTAAAGTCCACAACAAGATGCCGTACAAATGGGAGGTCAGAGAGGACGATCGGTGGGCCGCGCTGCCTGATAACGAGGCGATCGAGAAGCACTACTGTGACCCTGAAAACACATACAGGTACAGTATGATATACCCTATACATAGAGTTCTGGGTAGATATGAAGGCCCTATATGGACTCTGAGGGAAACAGCTGGCTCCTCTCAGCCTCCCTAAGGCTCACTAATCAACACGTTACATCTCGTTTGTTTGATCCCTACAATAACCAGATCGTGAGAACAAGAATACCAACGTAAAAAGAATAAATAAAATCCCGATGCAGAGATATTAGAAGCATTTTGCGTCTCTAGTTCAATATAATACTGGTTTGTTGGGTTGGACATAAAGCAGAGGAGGATCTCTGTGTAAATCTGGTTGTTTAGATTTCTTCTTCCTAGTGCAGCGTGAACTCGCCATAGAATATTGTTTAATTAGTCCTGCTGTACCTAGAAAGAAAAGAATAAAACATTTTAAATTTGATTTAAGACCCGTAAACATGAGCTGTACGGTCATGTTTCGTAGGAAAGAAATCTCAATATTGATCCAAATAAAACCGATGCATCTGCACATAATAGATGACTTACTTTTCAAATGAACTGAACTGTATTAATTAATGGTTATTTGTTTTTGCTGTATGTTAGTAGCGGCAGCCCACCAGTGCATTTCGACACGATGACCCGCGGATCGGACAAAGTGCGGCGACTCTCGACCACAAACTCTTTGCTGGAGCCCACCTACCTCCACACCACCGAGTGGGTTTGGTACTGGGAGGATGAGTCTGGGAAGTGGACCGTTTACGCCTCAGCTGTGAGTAGCTGGACTTATGATGACTGTGCAGACAGCACGGCACGCTAGTTTAAAGCGTGGTGCAGTGCTCCCGTTGCCTATCCAGAAGCTACGGTCACCACGACGCGTGTAATTCAAGATTCAAGATATTTTTATTTATTATTATTATCATTTACACAGATAACAGACAGTTACTCTGTACAATGCAATCCTCCTATCGCACATAATTACAATAAACTGAAGGTAAAAAAATAAATAAAAATAAGGCACAAATGATGACCTATGTCCTGGTGTAAACGTCCAGGTAGTTTATTAACAGTTACATATTTCTTGATGCAAAACAAAAAGATAACTACGTCCTGGCACAACCTATTTGCGTATAATCAAACCCATAAAATAATCCAAAAACGTCCAACATACCAAAACACAAAACAATGGCTCTTACAGGTGGTCACGCTGAGTTTTGCATTTCCCGTGATCTATCACATTCTTTTTTTTATAGCAACAATATGTTAGTTATGTAATGCTTTATGGGTAATATTCTGAAAAGGGGACGTCCCAGCTGATCACGGTGTAAACTATCTGACCATTAAGTCTGATCAAAGTTCAAAGTCACACGCCACGCCACACAGGCCGTGTAAACATTGACACAGTTCCTCATCGATAAGGAGCGGTGTGAGTTGGCGAACGGAAGAAATGGCGCCAGCAGCAGCCGGTTGTTTCATTGAGGATATGCGCACTGACAACACGCCACGACAAGCAAAGCTAGCGCCGCTGATTTGGGCTGGAGAAATAAAAAAGGTCTATTTGCTCTCAGTGACATTTTGCAGTCGTGCCACAACCCTACATGCCGCTGTGGTGTCGGATCCAACTTTCAAAGCTGAGCCCAGTTGGACTTTTGTCCTCCGAAGTTGCAGATTTCACGCATTCAGAGCACAGCACGTGAACACAGCATTATCATTATGAATTAAAAGGCCGTAAGTGTCGGGTTACACGTCCCAGTTCTGATGAAAACATATTCACGTTGATTGATGAAATTTAAGGCAGATTTCGAAAACATGTTTTCTTATGTACAATGTAAACATCATTGTCAATTACATTGACAATGATGTTTACATTGTTGACAATGATGCAAACATAAGAAAACATTTTTTGGGACAGCTACAAATATAGCATTAAGTAACATAAAAATATATTAAAATATATCCATATTTGCTTTCTTGCAGAGAGTTAGATTTAAAGATGCATGTCTTCAGGCAAAATATGAAACTAGTACTGGCAGCTGGTTAGCTTAGCTTAGCATCGAGCTTAGCATAGAGCTTGCTGGTGCTGGCTTTGTACTGGAGTTAGCGTACAAAATAAGCGTGTAACGCTTGACATTGCACTAAATTAACTGCAGCAAAGAATTTGAAAGTTTTTTACGTTTTTTCTGTTCTGCAGATAAAAGTATTCTTCGTACACAATAGCAACTCGCTCCTGATTGTCACTGGTCACGTTTTGAGGTAAAAACCGACTCCTCTGTCTCGTGTTGCAGGCGGCTGGACACAAAGCAGCGAACATGGACAGCGCCACGCTGGAGCAGAGGTTTCTGAGCAATGACCAAGATGTGGTGGACTTCACCGCCGGTTCACAGTCATACTCACTCAGCTTCCCGGGTAAACAAATATCACGCATCAGATCTCTCTGTTTACGCTTTCGTGCATTTTGGAGAACTCATTTTAATATCTTCTTTTCCCCAGACATGATACAAACAAACAAGCATTACGGCACCAAGAGGCCGGTGAAAAGACGGCCCCAGTTTGTCTCCGCGACTGATGTCCTAACAAGAAGAGTGAGGTACGACGTCTCAAATGTGCTGTGTTGGTCCCACTTGTGTTTTCCACCTTCCTTTGAGGAAACCTTACAGTACAACTAATCCTACTCCTGCTTTGCTTTCGGACCACAGAAGGCCACCGAATACCACCACCGGCATACCCGACAGCTGGGACAGGACGCAGATTCCACCAATGGGATTCATGGTATTGTGAATGCACCGCCTCTTCAAAACTGCCTTGGAAACGTAACTTACAAGTGTCTATGATTTTGCCTAACATTTGTGTCACGGCTTCGAAGTTATGTGCATATGAATGGACATGCTGCGTGTGACATGTTTTCGAAAAACGAGACTTGACTGCTAGAAGATGCTCCATCAGCATCAGTGACATCAGAACTGGAGAGTATTTCTTAATTAAGCAAAGGACGTCACCGCTGGCTTCGCTCGGGGGAAAAGATGCTTTCGCTCTTGTCGCGACGTGAAGCGGACTGGGTTTCAGAAAGTCTATTTATCTTTTTATTGTCACTCAAACTGGTTGAAAGGGGAGCAAGTGTTCTGTGCCACTGAAGACACACGGGTGAGTCACTGGTGCCCTGGTTGGGATGTTCCTTCAATACAATGAACATGGCTCGGTTGTTCATCAGTCCCAAATACACCACCCTGCTGCTGTAGATACTCCAAATGCGTATTAATCCACTGCTGAAAATAGTCCCCAACAAATAATTAAGATTACAGTGCCCAGCTGTTCTCTGGTAAAACTATGCATTCATGACTCATTTACATTACATTTATTTAGCTGATGCTTTTATCCAGAGCGACTCAAACATGTTGGAACCCGCTCAGAAAGTGAAGATTTACATCTACAGTAGGATCCAATGGCGTAGTGCCACAGACGGGGTAGCAAAGTCCAAAAGTAGAGACCGACTAACTGGCCTTTTGTTTTTGTTATATGAGTATTTGGTGGACATGGGAATAAAGTCATAAGCAATTAGAATTATTGTTACCCAGTACAAAATTATAACAACAGTAGTGACTTTAATAATAATAATTATTATTATTATCATCATCAGGATGATCATCATTCTAGTAATAATGAACTGTATGGTAGTAATCATCAGCATCATCCTGGTATCAATTACCAATATACTAATCAATCATCACCATGGAAAATAAATACATAAATAATGGGATCCTAATACTACCATTGTCTATAACAGTCATAATACACATTTTAAACTGCAATCATTATATAAGATTATAATATGTATAAGAATATTCACTATTCCAAATGAATCATAATGTATCTCTGTGCTGGATGTGTAAATAAGCAACAGTTTGCCATCGCAGCAACTCAAAAGGTGAAACATCAAAGTCGTGGTCCTCTTCTCATCCAGGATCTGTGTCTGAACCTTGTCCTCTCACTACTAGAGGCTCCGTCCTGGGTCCTCTCCTCTTCTCTCTGTACACCAACTCTGAACAAATGTAATGTAATGTGGTCACAACTTGTTTCTGCTGCCCCAAGAAAATTATGTTGAAGCAGTAATTGTACGCCTGTTTGAAAAATAATTCTGTTTTTCTTTGTGTGCTTTCCAGCGAGTCCCCCTCCTGCGCTCCTCGGATGAATTCAAGGCGCTCGAGACTCTTTTCTGTCAATCTCTGAGAGGCTTTGACATCGTCAAAATAGAGAGGATTCAGAACAAAGCCCTTTGGGAGCTCTTTCAGTGGTGCGTGTAGGATTTTAAAATGTCATCCGTCCAGGTGGTTGTGTGTTTAACATCTTCTTAGGTCGCCATTACATCAGATAACCGCCGCTCTCTGGTTGATAACGCAAGACTGTGCAACTTTTAACAAAGAGGAAATAACACATTCACATATTAGTATTTATTATTACCCCGTGGTTGCCAGTACGTTCCAGTTCCTCTCAATGTTAGCACTCATTCCTAAAGGTATTGGCTTGATTTACAGTTTCTGATTTATTCTTCCTCAATAAAGGCAGAAGAATCAGATGAAGAACAACAACAAGGGGCGCAATGTGACCGAAAAACAGCTTTTTCACGGCACCGACTCCAAATACGTAGACGTCATCTGCCACACCAACTTTGACTGGAGACTCTGTGGAGTTAATGGAACTGTTTTTGGCCAAGGTGAGCTGAAGAAATAGAAGCCGTGGGCCTCTTACTGATTTGATAACATAAGATATGCAGTTGCTGTATTCAATTAAGAGGATGTAGTCTGAGAGGATGGGACGGTTTCTTAGATTAAAGTTTAGTCTTTCATGCAAATTTAAAGGGACAGTTCACCCAAAACCAAATGGAACTTATTGTTTACCTTTATCTTGTGTGGTCAGCTGACACATTTGGTCTAATACATGTTTCTGGGACAGTTCAGATGTCTGACTTCTCTCTGATGTAATGGAACTAGTGAGCAGTTTCATGTTGGAACTATATTCTTTCTAACGGGTTCCAACCGCGTCACCAAGCAGACGTTGTAAAACATTAATGGCGTCCTCTTTGCTAGTTTAGTGGCGGTATCAATTCAGGCTTCCTTCTGAGCAGTGATGCGGTCAGCGAGTGTACTTTGGGAGTACATTATATATCTTTGGGTTTCGACAGCTTGGGCGCTGGGAACTTCTTCTTGTGACAAAAGAAAAAAGATGTTTTGCTATTTGCTAAGCAAAACTGTTGAATAATCCCTGGTTTATTTACACTATCACCCTAGTGTCTTTCCACATACTGTATAATGGCATTACAATAATCCCCAAAATGTTAATCTCTGTGTCCAAACACAGGTAGTTACTTTGCCCGGGACGCAAAATACTCCCACAGCTACACCGGTGACGCTGATGTCAAATCCATGTTCATCTCCCGGGTGCTGGTGGGAGGCTACACCAAGGGGCACTCCAGCTACCGCCGACCTCCCTCCAAGGACGGCGGGGACATAAACTTCTACGACAGCTGCGTCGACGACGTTATGGATCCTTCCATCTTCGTCGTGTTTGACAAGCCCCAGATCTACCCCGAGTACCTGCTGCAGTACAAGGCCGCGCACCCACTCGTCACCAAGTACACCGGTGCAGCGACACCGGTGGCGAGACCGGTGGCGACACCGGTGGCGAGACCGGTGGCGAGACCGGCTCCCCAACCGACCCCACACAGCATGTCTTTTTCTCCGCCCAGTACATCCACATACAAACCCAGCACATATTCTCCCCATACCTCTTCAGCATCATATTACCAACCCAGCAGAGTTGCCCAACCATCGCCATCTCTTCCTCCGCCCTCCTCACCAAAGAAGAATGACTCCTGTGTCATTGCTTAGGGACGACGGTGACGTGAGGGAAGGCCTCTTCTCTTTTTTTTTTAATGAATAATGATTATTCAAGGAGCTTGATGGCGCTTGTGCAGACTGCGTTGGGTAGTTTGGCAATGGTATCCATTAAAGAGTGCAATGAGGAGTAGAGTGACTTTCACACAGTTGTATCACTTTAGAGTGTTTGTTTATGTGGAAGAACATGCTCACACGAGAATAATCAATCACGCGGATTTAGATGGGAAAAAAAATAAAACTTGGAAATATTAATTCAGTTCACAGTAGCCGAGTTTCCATCCACAAGTAATTTCCTTTTTTTTTGCGATATTTTGACTTTCTTCTCCGTCGTTTCCCACTAAAAACCGCCGGATGGGAAAGCGCTTATTGAGGTGTGGTTAACCTAAATGTACGTGAAATGCAGAGACAGAAATTTGCTCAGGGAATTGTACACATCACAATGGCCTTTAAACAGTTCTAATGAGGACTACATCCTAGATATTGTAATCATTACAGACAATATTCTGCTGCATAGCTCCTCGACCAGTAGAGGACGACAGAATCCTTATCGGCATCCTAAAATGAGTCATGACACTAATAGCGTCATTTAAATACGGTTTTGTAGTGTGTTTGTAGGCTGTTTGAAGTTAAAGCTCCTTTTGTAGTTTTTATTGTGTTGAGTGTGATTAAAAACTGTATTTTCCAAATTGTTCTGTTGGAAAACTCTGCTGATTTTGTGCTTTTAAATCACTAAATAAATGCGTAAACTGCACACAGAAACACCGTTTTCCTTTCAGGTTTGCGTCATATGGACTTGTTTGTTGCCGTTAAAAGCTGCAGTTCTCTCCATCTTCCTCTGTCTCAAGTGAATTGAAAAGGCCACCAGCGGTCGGGTTGAACCTCTTAGTGAAATGAGGCTGGGCATGAAAAATGATCAATATGGCTGCTGGAGTTTTCCTGTGACATCAGACATTAACCCCTCCCCCCTGTATACATTCACTAGCAATCGTCTCCTGTGGTTTTTCCTGACAATCTGCAGTGTGAATGTGAATATGGAACATGTCAAGATGAGATTTCCCTTCACTTCTTTATGCAATCATTTATATGAACATGAATTATCACCGGACTGCAGTTCCCCTCAGCTCGACGAAGCATTATGTCTGACATAAAATACTTTCAAAATCAGGCATGTTCTCTGAAAGCACTTCAAGAGAAGATACTTTGTCAGATGTGCTTGGAAGCTTAGCCGTCTCCATCTTGTTTGTTTGCAATATATTGTAATGTATCTCTTAACTTAAACTTTTATGTAATTTCTACAATTTTCTATTTTTGTTTTGTTTTACTGCTTAGGCTTGACATTTTAATGATTAATGGAATTTTTGTTTCTTCATATTTTTTTCTTATATTTGTATCCTTCTTTTTCAAATACCACTATTGACCAAAAGAGGGGAGGTATTTTTCACAAGCCATCTTTGGCGTCCAACCTCTCCTGCATAACGTTAAAACATATGTTTCACCATCTCTTTAAATACGTGTATATGTGCAAATAAATAAATAAAAAAACCTGTGAATGGGACAACTCACAGACTGGTAGAGACCTGTCAGTCACAAGATAGCCACACCCTGAAGCATACCCTGCTTCATGGTATATTATACTTAATGAGACCTTTTATATGTTGTACATTATGGGACCATAATTTGCTAAATGAACATCATGCTAGAATAGAATAGAATACTTTAATGTCATTGTCAAAAACAACGAAAAACTGTTTAGCAGCTCTTACAGTAAAGACAAACATTAAAAACAACCATAGAAACATTCACAACACAAGTAGACAGATAAATAAGTGGATCATCATAAAGTGCACGTGCCATTGAATATTGTTCAGTAGTCAGTGCTAGTGTCCTCAGGTTTTGGGGGGGGTTCTATACATTTGACAGCCTGTGGATAAAAGCTGTTTTTGAGTCTGTTTGTGCGTGTTTTAATTGTCCTGTATCTCCTTCCAGATGGAAGGGGAGCAAACAGTGCATGTCCAGGGTGGGTGGGGTCCCTGGAGATACAGCTGGCTTTTTTACAGAGCCGGCCAGCGTATAGGTCACTGAGGGGGGGGGTAATGTGGTCCCAATCACTCTTTCTGCCATCCTCACCACCCGCTGCAGATCCCTCCTGTCCTCCACTGTGCAGCTAGCAAGCCACACAGTGCAGCAGTAGGTCAGGAGGCTCTCAATGGTCGCCCGGTAGAAGTTTATCAGCAGGTGTTGAGGAAGGTGAGCCTGCTTCAGCTTCCTGAGGAAGTAGAGCCTCTGCTGGGCCTTCCCCACCTGATGGGAGATGTTTTTGGACCAGGTGAGGTCTGATGAAATGTGGACTCCGAGGTATGTGAAGCAGTGTGTGGCACAACACAAGTACTTAATAGAAATAATTCCAGCTGGTTAAATATCATGTTCTCAATTTATGCAAACCCGTGCCATTTCAAAGTAAAACTGCATTGCTGCATGAACAATTCATGCGAGAACCAAACTGAGAGGATTTACAAGCACTGGTGGATATTTGGGGGTTGGTGGTGGACAGACCCGGCGCTATGGGCGGGCCTTGGGGGGCCGGGCCCGCCCTCGGACTCGGTTGGGCCCGCCCTGGACGGACAAGCCTGTCAGTCACTAATAATATGTTGTAGTTGTAAATAATAGTATTAGTATAGTTTCTGAGAGCTCTGCTACTTGCTGGCCCACCTTAACTCCCCACTAAAGGCCACTTTTCTGTCCACACAAACACAAAGCAGGACAGTGGGAAAAGGACAGGCAGAAAGTCATTTTGGGGAGGAAACACTGTACTAGCTGCCTCTAAAAGCCTGTCTGGATGTTTGAGGAGGGCAATAATGGGTTCTGTCTTCAGCTGGACCGGAATTGCTTCAGGGAGATAAACAAATCTCTGAAACGCCTGGACACGGACACATATAAAAGCCTATAACATGGACATTGAATGCTCTATGCAAACAAAACTGTTTGAGAAGATGTAAAATAGGTTTCATTTTCATTTCTGTAATCTCAAAAGCTTTGATCATGTTCATTTTCAATTGTTTAGTAGAGAAATGATACAAATTCAAATACATTTCTTAACCTTTTACACAGTGTTTTAAGCCTTTATAACATATAATAATGAGCAAAAAAAGGAGCAAAATCATTTTGATCACAGACAGTCGATGCTCCACAAATGAAAGGCCAACCTGATTATGCTTTGGAGAAGGACTTAACAAAGAAGTTCAGGAGTGAATGGAGGGACGCTCTACTAATGGTGAGTTATCTGGTTTCATCCAGCCTGCTGGCCCTATGGACGAGGCTAAATGATTGGTTGGAGGCCTATGTGTTTGTTCTTTCTTGGAAAAACAAACAAACATGTTCTGCAAAGCAATGTCTTCTTAATTTCTGTTGGAGGCTAGCTGTTGGTAGGCCCTTTTCGTCGTTGCTGCGCTCCGCTCTGTTTCGGACAAACACCGGACAGTGTGTTGTGTTGAGTGTGTTGTTATCGTTATTGTTGTTGTTAATGTTGTTGCTGGATGTGTTAGCCTAATCATTTTACACCTTTTTAGGCCTATTTTTTAAATGTCTTGTTGTGGCTGAATCTGCTATCTTCTGATCTTTCAATACAATATATTGTTGGACTTATGTGTTGCTTGATTGCTGTGTTGATTGATTGCCATAGGCCTCCGGTTCATGTCTAGTTCTATTGGGTAGGCTGCCTGCTCAGCTGGCCTATTTATTAGCTTGTGAGATTCTAAATAATACCGTCTGTCACCTTTTTGTGCCGGAGTTCGATTATAGGTGAAAAGTTGAACTACTATGCTACCATAGGCTGTAAAAAAAGCCTAAATAAAACACGTGCCCCCCCCAAAGCAACGTAAGGCCCCCCCGCAAATCAGTGCCTGGCGCCGGGCCTGGTGGTGGAGGACTGTTTTTCCCCCAAGGGACCCGTTCTGTAAACGGTGAGCACTAATTAAGAACATTTATCTCCCTTTGGTTGAAAACATATAGCCTTTTCTCTGTGCATAAAAAAGGACAGACAGCTCTGAGCGTACAGTAGATTACGGAGAGACCATTCCCAGGGCGAGAATGGATTGTACTGTCTCTACCGGTGCACGCAATCCTCCGCCAACCGTGCTCCATTATGCGTTTGCTGTCCATTAAGATGGAGCTGTCCTATGGGAAATGCAGCTGTGCCCCGCGGGATGCAACAGCCCACCCAGTGGCAGTAAACATCCATTGACATTAACCAGCCTTCTGCCTGCGTCTGTTGTTCCTCCAGAGCCAGCTGCGAGGAGCTTCCAGGCCTCAGCGTATCGGGGAATCTGTTTTCCCTGCATTACAAGAGCTTATGAATTAAATATGACTCCTTTCCGTTGTTTGCGCGCATCCCTGCATGGTGTGTGAGGTGTTTATGTTTCTGCTGAGTCACGGCCGTTTTGTTCCAGCTGATGGAAGAGTGCTATAGCGGCAAAAAGCCCCCGGGGGTGAGAGGAAGTGAGTCAGATCTTTATTTGGCTGATAGCAGGAGAGGTTTCTGACATGTCTGTGGTGCTTTCAATAACCGCTGCGGTCAGCAGAGCCATTGTATGTGCAGCCTCAATGGATAAATAACGCATCTGTCTATCAGCCAATTGTTAAAGGGGAACGCCAACTACGTTTCACATTGGGCGACAGCAGGCGCTAAACTGGAGCCAAATTAAACATTTTCTACTTTCTTAGATGTATGATCGCTTACTATCGAGGGATGTGGGGTAAATGTCTTCTTATGTCTTTTAGTGTCGGCCTTTTAGTCCACCACTTTGATCCGGGTTGCTAAATGTCAGATCTGTTGGATGGATTAGATTTTGTACAGACGTTCATGGTTCCCAGACGATGTGTCCTGGTAAACCGTTCAAATAGAGCCTCATAGAGCCGCTAGCATGTTAGCATGCTAGTACTAGCATCTAACTAAAAAGCATCAAGTGGACCTCATAGAGCCGCTAGCATGTTAGCATGCTAGTGTTAGCATCTAACTAAAAAGCATCAAGTGGACCTCATAGAGCCGCTAGCATGTTAGCATGCTGATGTTAGCATTTAACTAAAAAGCTTCAAGTGGAGCCTCACAGAGCTGCTAGCATGTCTGTAGGCTGTCGTCGGCTGAGTCCCAAATAACTTAGTAGTTAGTTACTATGTGACTATACTAAGTCCCCAGAAAAAATGCCAGGCTTTAATGCAATATTATTAATTATTAATATATATTTAATGCAGGCACGTGCACAGATAGACCCCTAGTGGTGCTCAAGCACCTGCCCTTTTGCCCTGGATGAGAAAAGTGCCCCTTCTGCTGCATCCCAATTTTTTCTTCATTCATCTGTATTTAAGAATAACAATTACTCTCTCTGTCATCAATTCCCCCCAATGTGTTTTGATATCTGACGGGGCATTTATTTGAGTTCTTGTGAGAATTTCGCCCCGACATGCTCCACGGTGCTCACGAGCCATGAGTTTGACACCCCTGCTTTAATTTATCCAGAGCAGAGTTTTGGTAAGTTTTAAGTTAGAATATTTTTTGATTGCATTTGGTTATACAATATAGCCTTGTTTTTGCCTGTTAGTCATTTATTTATTCAATTTGATCACTTGAGTTAGTTTGTTAACAAAAATAAATATATAAGTTGAAAACATCCTACTGTGTTTTTTATTTATTTATTATTATAATTTTTTATTTCATAAATAGTTTTGGCGATGGGTGCCCCTTTTTTTGGTTTGAGCACCTGCCCCCAAAAATGTCTGTGCACGTACCTGAATATATCTATATATATTTCATAGTGACCAAACGGTGGACAGAGTCTGATGATGTCACGTGATGCCATTGGGCCCAAAAAGCCTTTTCCAATAGACATTTTATTTTGTTTTCCTTTTGTTGCTGCTGCACTTTCTTCTATGTCACTTTTTCTCTCTAGTTATACGACAACTTCCTATATTATTGAACATTTATATGTAATAAGATGTGTTATTTAAGTAAAACTGTCTTTCCTTGAGTTTTAGGAAGAAACACAGGAAGCAATACCGGGAAATGGGGTCTTATGCAATGTGAGATAGACACTACCAATCCTCTGAGACTGCACTCTCAGCATAGTTTCTATTTTTGTGCAGCAGCTGTATGCAGATGTGTCTCGCTGTGATTGGATGACAACATTTGTGCTGCACTTTGGGGTACAGCCTGTGTCTCTGTTCGTGTCTCAGATGCAACATCTGTTTCACTGATTCAAGAGGGATCCGGGGCAACAACTGCACTCATGGCAGAGAGTTGGTTATGTCATGAATTCAGGCCGACACCATTAAACATCCAATCAATGCTGAAACATAAAAAAAGATGATTTGGGCTCAGATTCCTATAATTTTCCTGTAAATACCCAACTAAAGGCTGATGAAAGATTCCACTGCAGTGTACCATTAAATGTGGAATTAATTAGTTGCTATCGCAGCATCTGTGAATATGCTAGTTTCCTTCAGACGGTTGGAATGTGGACCTAGCGTCTCATTAAAGTGTAATTAGCTCCAACACAATCCCAGGATTTGTACATTCATTCACACCTCAATCCATGAATTAATTAGAAGTTTTCTTAATCCTGTTTTGTGCTTCTGATCCTGTTGTGTAGCGTGTTGATTGCAGTCATAATTAGGCTCTCATTATTATCATGAACTTCTGAAATGAACCGTATGACCCAATATTTAATAGAATGACTTATAAGACAAACTACATCTCTATGCTATCAGCATGCTGTACAAAAATAAAATAGTTCTTTGACCACACAGAGAATACTTATTCATGCCAGCCGACTCCACAACAAACAGACTGGGCTACTCAGTGGCGTCGGCTGGCAAGTGTGGGTTACATGAGATTAATGATGTTGTTATTACACTCTGTTCCATCAGTGACAGCTGTGGGTCGGCATGTTCTTCTGTGCCTGAGCGCCGTCATGAAATATTTACCTCTGCTGATACCAGCATGACAGATATCGCCATCATTGAACTAATCCAGTTTTGTTTTCTTCATTAACTATTTTGTAGTAATTGATTATGACACAGGGCAAGGACCGAGAGCGCACCTTGAAGCCCGCTTTAAATTATTATTAAGTGATTTATTGGCCACGGGGAGGGGGCATTGACGTTCCTTATAGCTAATAGGTTAGCAAACAGTGACCTATTTACACATCCAGCAGACACGGAGCAACATTAGCATGTATTGGAGTCGTGTTTTTGGCCACCAGATGAATGTAAATCAATATTCACTCTCCTGTTTTGGTCTCCACCAACTACTGAAGAATATATCTGATTCCTTGGTTTTTAGCATAAAACCACGGAAGCCCTAAATGACAATGATTACTTAAAAAAATGTAAATTGTATGAATGAATTAAGAGCTCAGATTGTGCTGACCGTGACAGACTTGATTAAGTGAGCAAGGGGTGTATACAAAAGACATATATGGTAATTAAATGATATATATGGTAATTCAATTAGATGAATTATATTCACAAGAAATATATAACGTGTTACAGGACTTCCATATAAAACAACTGCACAAGATTTTTTTTTATGAAAGCAGAATAGCACGTGTTTTACAATTTCCACCTGCACCAGACATGTATACGCTATGATCCGAAGGAATTAAAGTTGTGTAGTATAATTGTGGTATTTCACTAATCTTACTCTGGACTTTTTCACTCCAAAAAGCTCCAATTAAACAGGAGTGAGTGTTTTTGTCCACTTTGACATAGACATATAATTTATTTATGAAGTCAATATCACACAACAACAAGCCATGAGGGCAAACTCCATGGCCAAAACGTTTCAACAGAATAATGCCTATGATTTCTGGAAAGAAGTTAAGGTTGCCAATAACAGTAAGATGCCCCTGCCATCCAATATTGATGGGGCTATTGGATCAGACAGTATTGCAGATCTGTGGAGTAAACATTATAGGGATATGTTCAACAGTGTTAAGAGCGACACATTTAATATTGGTGACGTTCCTAATGATGCTGGTGTTTGTATTAGACCTGACGAAGTGTTGTATGCCATTGAAAAACTGCCGTTGAACAAAGCATGTGGCCTTGACCGAATAGCAGCAGAGCATCTGAGGCATGCTAGCAACAGAGCTTCAGTGTTACTTGGGATGTGTTTTTCTGGACTGTTACTGCACGGCGTACTTCCTGACTCTATGTTGACTGTTTTGTTGGTGCCAGTAATTAAAAACAAAACCGGTAAAATATCCAGCATTGAAAATTACCGACCAATTGCTCTGGCCAGTGTACTTTCTAAAGTACTAGAACGGATTCTCTTAGATAGGCTTCAAGAGTACATGATAACCACTGACAATCAATTTGGTTTTAAGAGTAAACATAGCACAGATTTATGTATATATGCACTGAAGGAAGTTGTTAGTAAGTACAGGAGACTTAACACCACAATATTTATGTGTTTCCTCGATGCATCTAAAGCTTTTGATCGAATTAATCATTTGAAACTGTTTGTCAAACTGCAAGAGCGAGGGGTCCCTCCATACTTGATCAGGATTTTGCACTTTTGGTATTCACGTCAAACCATGCGAGCTAGATGGGGTAAGAGTGGATCTGCACCCTTCCTAGTGACCAATGGCGTTCGACAAGGTGGAATACTGTCACCTGCTCTTTTTAATCTGTACATGGATGATGTTTCCAAAAAGTTAAAAGGGTGTAAGACAAGGTGTATGGTGGGGGAAACTCTTATTAACCATCTGATATACGCTGATGACTTAGTGGTCCTGTCTCCTTATAGCGCTGGGTTACAGCAACTGCTCAGAGTCTGCTCAAGTTATGGGCTGCACTATGACATCACATTCAACTCTAAAAAGAGTGTTGTCATGATTGCTAAAACAAAAGAAGATCAGAAGCTACAGTTTCCCTCATTTTTTATGGGAGACCAGCAGCTGAATGTGCTGCACAAAGTCACATATTTGCGTCACATTATTAGGGATGACTTAATTGATGATGACGATGTGCAGCGGCAGTGTTGCAAACTTTATGCACAAGCCAATATGCTGGCACGTACATTTTTTATGCGCACAGAAGATGTTAAAACTGCTCTCTTTAGAGCCTACTGTACTCCCCTCTGTACAGCACACCTGTGGTGCAGGTACAGCAGAGCAAAAATTAAAAAGATTCAGGTGGCATTTAATGATGCTTTTAGAATCTTGCAAAATCTTCCCAGATGGGCAAGTGCAAGTCACATGTTTGTGACTCATAATGTTCCCACTCTTCATGCTGTTTTGAGGAATTTCATGAACAAATTTAAATGTTGACTGGATGAATCTGAAAATGTAATAATAAAAGCCTTGACCAAGCCAACACAAAGTGATACAAGGTATTTTTCTTGTCTCTGGAAGCATTGGAAAGTGTCTGTATGTTTTTAACCACCAGTGACTTTTTAACTAATGATTATACCTGTGTCCTTGTATTGTAGTGTATTGTATTTTATATATTGTTGTTGTTCTGTTTGTTGTTTTATGGACTTACGAGTCTGAAATAAAAGAAATATATATATAATATTACTAAAACTTTATCAAACAGTGGTTATACATATTTAGCAAAGTAAGAGCAACATTATTAATAATCTGGAGTGTTTTTTGTCCACCTGACGATTGTCCAACAGCCTGTTTACTCTCTAAATATTTATTATGGTCTTCATTAAGTCCTTAAAAAAATTATAAATGACTCTTTAGCTGCCAAATGCTCCACTATGTTCATTAGCAAGTTATAGCAAGTATAATAAAAAAACTACGATCTTAATATCATTTATTTGGTTGCAAATTATATAAAATATATATATATTTCATAAGTGTATGATACATTTCAGAGGGATTTGGGAAATAAAACAACAAAATAGGTATATTGAATTAAATAAAATGAGATACCATAGTATTTTTGTAATTTGTTTGTTATTGTCCTGCTTCACATTTGATACCGCTTCACTGACAGATGCTGAGCTTCATGGACCGACTGCAGTAATGAAGGCACTACAGACGACACCCCTCACGTTCCCGGCATGCATTGTGGAGAGGGAGAGAGAGAGAGAGAGAGAAAGAGGGGGGGAGAGAGAGAGAGAGAGAGAGAGAGGCGGGGCGGGGGGGATTGGCTGGGAGGCTGAGGAGGACCGTGGACCTGAGCGCAGAAGAAGAAGCAGCACTAGCAGCATCATCAGAAGAAGAAGAAGAAGAAGAAGAAGAAGAAGAAGAAGAAGAAGAAGAAGAGGAAGAAGAGGAAGGGTCATCACCTGATACTTGCTCATCACAGACAACCGCTCAGGTAAATATATTTTGCGCATATCCTTCATACGTTTTATTTCCAACATGTGTTGGCCGGCGTGTGTGTGTGTGTGTGTGTGTGTGTGTGTGTGTGTGTGTGTGTGTGTGTGTGTGTGTGTGTGTGTGTGTGTGTGTGCGTGCGTGTGTGTGCGTGTGTGTGTGTGTGTGTCGCGCTGCGGGCTGTGCTTATAGGAGAAATTAGCTGCTTTACACAACGAAGCTCATCTTTCTTCTTCTTCCATGAGCCTATTATTCCTCGGATAAAATGGGGGACCCGTGAGCGCAGCAGACAGCCTGAGTGGTGCGACAGCTCGGGCATGTAGTGGATAGTGTGTCTGTGCAGGGATTCCCTCAGCCATGTCTCTGCAGCCTGCAGCCCGTCACTCCCCCGGTGAGCGGTTCATCAGGGGGGATCCATTTCATGACTGTGACCGAGGATTACAAAGGAGAGAGAGAGAGAGAGAGAGAGAGAGAGAGAGAGAGAGAGAGAGAGAGAGAGAGAGAGAGAGAGAGAGAGAGGGATTATAAAGTCAGTTTTCTCGCATTTCTCGCAGTGGTCAATCTTCATCACAATGATAGACACGGAACATCCCGCGTGGCGACGTGAAACCGATGGAGTAAATAAAGCCCAGTGCAGCTACTTAAGCTGTTCGGCCACTTTACCTCGCGACAATATGGCCAGACTTCACCTGTATTTTTCGAATTTGGCCAAAGTGACCGACCAATACTGAATATTGTATCAATATTAAATAAAGTCTATGCCCACTTTGGTCACAATGTAGCGAAACAGAACGGTAACATATTGTCATTGTCACCCCTTTAATTTGACAAGTTGAACCCGTTAGTAAAACGTGTCTCTTGGATTCAGTGTTTCTGTCCTTCACCAATCATTCACCTTTGTTTCTGTCTCCTCTGGTCTTCACCAACTCTAGGGTCGAAGGTCTGTTTCTTCAGTGGCGTTATGGATATGAAATGCTCCATAATGTTCATTTGCTAGTTGCTGACCACAGTAACAATAGTGTAACGTGGTTTCATTAGCTTTCTGAGGACAAGCCCGCTAACGGTACCTTTCGCTAACCCTAACAGCTTTTGTTATTTACCGATACGTGAGAGAAATAGTTATCTTTTTTGATTTTTCCTTTTGCTAAGTGCTCTCCCATGTCCACTAGCTAGTTGCTAAGGTTTAAGCAGATAGTTTGTATACTTGGAGTTTTTTTAAAGTTAATTAAATAAGCAAAAACAGATGCTAACGTTAGCGCCTGAGAGGGAAGCAAAATCTGTAAATCTAGCGCGGGAAAAGCAGAACAATGATCTTAAAGACACTAACATGCCATGAGGGATATAAATATAAATATAGGGATATACATATATTGTATATTTCATATACAAGTGTCTGTTAGCGTTGATTAAAACAAAAACAAAAAAAGCGCATTTTAAGCATCATATTTTACAAGAAGTGAGCACAATTGCCACTCATAGACCCTTCAAATGTTTTGACCCATCAGTGAGTGATGGGGTCCTACATGAACACATGTTAGTCCAGTTTCTCCAGTTTGTGTTAATCAAGTCAAGAGACTGTTTCTCTGTTCTCTTCCAACTAGATTCAATGGGGGCAGGTTCAGGGAGAGGATGTCACATATTACTGTTCACCAATTAAACTGTCGTAATATTTGAATCAGAATCTAAAGATGTTTGCAGGGTTATCTGCTTTTGTTGCCTGGCTGCTGTCAATCAACTCAGATCAAACCACACCCAGTGCTTGTCCCTTAATAATAATAATAATAATAATGTCTATCTATCGCAGAGAAAAACTTAGGTTTACTGTAGTTCATTGCTGTGTTCATTAACGGATGCTGTGTTCCAGAGCAGTTTGGCCTTTAGCGCTGATGACAATAACGCCATACTGAAAAAGAAACACAATGAAATATTAATCAGACAATCAGGAGATAGGCACAAGTATTTCCTCCATAACGAGTTATCTATTTTGTCTCCAAACGCATGCCCTCAGCATGAAAGGCAGGTTATGGAAACTAATGATCCCTTTTTTCTTCTGGTGACCTTTTCGTTTGGTCTCCAGTTTGTGATGGGAGGAGACTTTGATGTGGAAACAAGTTGTAGTAATGTGGGGGCTGGTTTGTTGTGAATGGAGATTTGAATCAATATGCTGCCGGTGCTGTTTATATGGAAATGATTCATCAGCAGTCTGTTAGTCGTGTCTTAGATGTGAATTGAATGGATGGTGCATTGTATTAAGTAGGGCTGTAGCTTTGTTTTGAAGTGCAATATTTTGTTGTTCAGTATCTCAACAATTTGTGTATGATTGCATGCAAATCTGTGGTTATTTGACTCAACCGATGAATATCGCCCGGGTCTTTTTTAGATTGTTTTGAGTGAACCTGTCTCATCTCTGGATTAGTCCAGCATGTATAGGGAGAAAGCAAAGGTCAGAGGTCAGTTCTACCCCCTGTCGTTGTCTTTGTGTGGATACCAACGTGGCATCTGCAGTGAGGTCACTGCGCGGTGACTCGGCTGTGGCTCCTCGCCTCACCAGCTCGTCGCTGCTGCTTCCGCAGACACTCTCGCAGACTGTTGTGCCGCCAAAGCACACTCTGTCACTGCAGCCGACGAGCTTCACACGATGACTTTCTCATTCCCGCTGGGCAGTTCTGCAAGTGCAAAAAGCAGCACGATTCTCAGATAGGGTTTAGCTCCGGTTTCTCTTTTAATTACAAGAGGATCTATCTGTGATTAGGTGTTCTTGTCGAAATTATGTCCCCACTTTCTTATTATGTCTTGTCTGGTTACACTTGAGCATGTAAAGTCTGTAAAAATAGAGGCAGTGTACTGACAGCATTTTACAGCACTGAAATCCACAGCCTAAGCCTAACGGTGTCTTCACAAGCTGAAATTTAACAAGTTTTGCAATGGCTGATTAAAATAAGCAGCAGGGTTCCACACAACCTCCCACAACAATTTTAACACCTTCTTCTCTGTAGACGTCTTGCTACATCAGAGGTGGCAGCATTAATTATCGTGGCTTTAAATTCATGCCATTAATGAAGTTTAAGATATGCGCTCTATATGCTTCTCACAAGTCTTATTTGTGGAACAACAGGATGCAAAAGATGCAGCAATGGTGTATTTCTTTTATTGTAATCTGTCCTGTGCTTTTCTGACCATTCAGCAGTTGCGGTGAGTTAATCCTCCTTAAATAGCTTCCCACCCTTAAATAATTTAATTGGGCTGTGATTCAGTGATTAGTTTTAGTGCTTCATGATACTCACAACATTGTGAGGAATGACTGAAAGGATTATTTTCGGAGGAAACTGAATATTATTATGTTAACTATTGGGACAAAATTGCCATTCGTTTTTCATGTTGGTGATCTAGGAGTTTGTTCCAATACTGCGTACATAAGTGTGGATCATATACAAAATAATTGTCTATGAATACTAAATATGAACTATTGCTTTCAAAAAGGCAGTCGTATATTGGCTTATGTTTTATGTCACACTCTCACACACTCATAATCAACCTCATGCAATGGCATGCCTTAAATATAATGTAGTCTTCTATTACAGGTTTGATTTGGGCTCGATGATAATTCAATATCATTTATCCATCTTTATCTTTCAATAGAATTGTATTGTGATAAAATCATATATAAATTGCTAACATCAGCATGCTAACATTCTCTCAATGTAATGCCAACATGTTGATGTTAAGCAGTATAGCATGTTCACCATCTTAGTTTAGCGTGCTATGCTAACATTTGCTAATTATTTGAGGCTGTTAGGGGTCATATATATATATATATATATATATATATATATATATATATATATATATATATATATATATATTTTTAGCCAGTGTTCAGTTATAAACCAAAGCATTGGATAGTTATTCAAACTTGATGAAGGCGCTATGTAAAAAGTCCTTCAGTCACCGAATGTCTGTGCCAAATTTTCGATGACCAAAATCAGTAGGTTTCCTCCCTCTGGGGACCATGAATGTACAACATGTAATGGTAATGGGTTGAATAGTGAACTTGAACTGGAAGTCGTTCATAGTTGTGATATTTAGGTCTGGACCGAAGTGGTGGACTAACTGACCGACAGACTGAGCGTCCCTAGAGTGTGGACATGAGACAGAAAAAGTATATGAAAGATTTGGCTCATTGTCATATTTAGAGAAATAAGCTTACCATCAGTCAAAGATGAACTAAAAATAACAAACTGTCATCTGAACTGCTGTAAAGAAGTGTATACAAATAAAGAAAGATAGGAGGAAGCATCATGGTCTCCTTTTAACTGAAACATAAGCTCAACCAAGGAACGAAACAAAAGCATAATGATTTCATTATTCTCAGAGCCTGGAGCCAGGATGGATTACGAAATAGGTCAAGGAAATATATTCAAAGGGTCTGAAGAGAATAAGATTGGATTTCTTGTGTATTATATTTAGATGTTTTTTAAATGTAGTTTTCTGTAGAGATTTCAGACCAATTGAGATGTATTTGAAAGTGCATAGCAAATTTCATATAAAAACTAGCTTTTGAGATCCCTTCACTAACCAGTGCATTGGTCAAGGGGACATTTTGGCCTGCTGGTGGCGCTAGACGAAAGGATAGAAGATCACCAAAATCTACAGGTAATATATTTGTGTCAAAGATATCGAGGTAAACGTTGGACATACGAACAGACCGGTGGACGGACCGACCGCCATTGATGAACAATAAAAAAATACTATCTTCGGTAACCATGGCAACAGCTCTGACTCAAGGAATTTTTACGGCAAAACTCCAGGTGGTAATTGTCATTAGCATCCATCTGGCAGCAAGTCCCACACGGTTATTTATAATTCCCCCCCACTCCCAGAATGCCTTGGGGCAGGTTAAAGACATCTTCATCACAGCATTGGGTTTCTCTGCTATCCCCAATCTATTTTATTTCCTTCTCCTCACTTGGACTTGAGCCCAGCGACCCTCTGCTCAAACTGGTTCCACTGCCAGCCCCCAGCTCACTGTCATGAATAATAAAAGCCACGTTTGACTGCTGGACTGCAGCGCGACACAAAGAGTTGACGAGTGTTGGACAATGACTGATGATCTGGGTTGATGTGGGCTGTAAAAGGAAGGTAATGACAGTCTATATATATATATATACATATATATATATATGTATATATATATGTATATATATATATATATATATATATATATGTATATATACATATATATATATATGTATATATACATATAGAGTTTATATGAGCATACAACATGTATGCTCATATAAACTCTATATGTATATCTATACATATATATATATATATATATATATATATATATATATATATATGTATAGATATACATATAGAGTTTATATGAGCATACAAACTCTATATATATATAGAGTTTATATGAGCATATAAACTCTATATGTATATATATATATATATATATATATATATATATATATATATGTATAGATATACATATAGAGTTTATATGAGCATACAACATGTTGTATGCTCATATAAACTTCATAAAATGCTTAACACATCAAAGTTAATGGTATTAAATTGTATAAACACAATGTGAGATGAGAGAATTATGGAGTAACATTTCTTTATAGACTAATTGACAGTATTTTGTCGATTTATAATGTTAATGGTTTTGTTAATAGAACATTGAAAAATGCTCTTTGATATTTCCCCGACCATAATTTGACATATTTTAATTGATTGTTTTTATGGGTCCAACAATCCCAATACCCAAAGATTTTTCATTCATTATTAGATTAGATTAGATATTCCTTTATTAGTACCGCAGTGGGGAAATTTCAGTATCGAAGTATACAAAGAAATATTCATGTTTTAGATACTGGAATGGATATATTTGTGGTACTTAAACATTAAATGAATGACTTCCGAATGGTTGTCGATACATTTTCTGTTGATTAACTGATCCATTAGTTGACTGATCGTCTCATCTCTAGCATCTGCATATGAAGACATGCATTTTTTTTAGGTGACAGCAGGTAACTCAAAAGAAAGACAATGATATTAATGCAAGTGTTGCCTGCAACGAAACATGAACCTAGAATACAACAAGCGGTGGCCACCATGAGCATTTCTGCCGCTCACCACCAATTAACCACACTTCCAAAAATAGATACATACCGTCCACGTTATTATGCCAGCTGTACAATTATTGAGGAGCACATCTTTCATTCAAAAGCAACCCTGGAGTACGCCCCGTCATTGTTCTCATTAAGGCAACCAACATCTGGTTGCTTTGCATTTGAAAATGCATGTTATTGCATCATTTGGACCCGAGAGCTGGGAAACAGAAGAGTGAACGACAGCACTGCTTGTTCCGAACACATTTCTCAACAACTCCAACAGGCGTTTGGTGTGTAAACTCACAGGACAGACACCCGAATATGTGATAGATTCAGCAGATAATCGGGATGCAAACACTTGCAAAATAAATAATTGAGACCAGCAGGAAGGAACCGCCATCTCCCTTAAGCTGCGTCTCCATCAATTACAAGATTTGTAAATGGAGAATAAGAAACACACACACACACTGCAGAGCAGCAGGGGTCCCAGAGTGTGGTGAGGCATCATCCGGCTCTTCCCCGCGAAGCCTGTGATTACTGCTGAGCCACGGTCCTTTTTGCTGAGAGAGGTTTAAGAAACTCCTCAAATATTTCCTTTATACACAGCTTACAGCACCACTCAACAGACTTCAATGATAGCTTTCTCTCCGGGTGGAGCGCAGTCTGTAAATATTAGGCATCATGTGACATAACCCCAACCTTTTTTATAGTCAGCACCAACAAGTGTTATTGAAATATAACCCACGGTGCTCTTTTTCATCCTATTTTTCTGTTTGTCAGCCTCTGTGTGAACAAGCCGTCACTGGACGTTTGTCACCAGGTCGGCCCCGTAACGGAGCCCGGGGTTTCCTAAAGTGTTGACACACTGCACAGAGGACTAAGAGGGAAAGCGTTGAGGATTTCAGAGCGTCATTTGTCCTCAGGCAGAGAGAGAAAGCAAAGCGGGGAATGTGCCAGTGGGGTAAAGATAGTGATTTTCAGCAGACGCTCCTTCTCTGCCCAACTAGATCAAGTCGTTACAAGGAGGGCCGAGCTGGCAATCAAGCGGCTCTGTGACTGTAATTGCCGCTGCTTGTTGTTCGTCTTAATTCTGTCTGTTTTGTAGCAATTTTCTTTAATTTGACTCGAGCCCTGCTAGCTTGCTCTGTGAGAGCATAGCACACATATGCATGATCCCCAGGGGGGAAGCCGCGATGCGACAGGCTGTTCAGCTCGGCTGCTGGAGGGCATTTCACGCTCCCATTTTGGTGTTATTCCTCGGGACAACAAGCATCTTCTCCGCTGGGAAAAAACACTGAATCCCCAAACTCAAAATTAAAGGATTAGTCTAATTATACACTCTTTTATTATTGTAAACATGCCTTTTTAAATTCCAAAATCAACAGTGAGTTAACATTGAATAACACATCAATGACCCACATCGTTGCACTGGGTTACATATTCGGTCAATACCATTAACGTACTCAGAGAGCATCAAATGGGTTTCAATCTAGGGCCGATAATATCTTGATAATTGATTGTCGTTCAATGGAACTGTATTGTGATGAAATCATATATTGACAAATCATGAATGTATCCATTTAAAGATCCTTTAAAAAGTGTTATTTAATACATATTCAATATGCAATATAATATAAGTGTAAGTTCAGAAGCAGAATTTTATATATTCTATATTAAATCAGACACTGATGGCACAGCGCTGTGTATTACATCTTTTTTTCAACCAAAAATGCTTTGCGCTGGTTAGAGGGTATAACAATATTTCACAGGTGGTACATCACTGAAAAAAGATTGAGAAACACTACTATTATTTGTATTAAGATATGAAATTACCTTTATTGTGAAAGACGATTTTGTCCGAGCCCTTTATTGATCTACAGATACAAATAGTTAGTTGTCAATATCTTTGGATAAGCAGTTTGAAGTTAAAGAGTTACATAACTTGTGATTTTTAAAGGCTCATCATAGTGTCTAAACCTCAGGTTTAGTTCCTGTAGCTCTCTGCGGCATGTTGCAGCTCATTGTTTTGGTTTCATGCCCCGCAACTTTAATGTTTCCAGTTAGTGTTGCCGGTTAATGAGGAACACATAGCTGAAACTAATTCAGTCTCAAGAGTTAAAATAGACTTTCCCTCCTTTGGGAATCAGTGCAGTATTGGGACAATAAAACTACATTATTACATCTCTGCTGCAACAGCAATGATCAGCGAACATTCCTGCAGAAGCTTCAACTTTCGATCTGCGCGACAACTTCCTGATGGTGATGGTTTGACCACATTAACGTGTCAAGATGAAACGTTTGCCCCACATCCTGTGCCTCCTGCTGAGGGCTTGTTAGCCCCGCCTCCCCCTTTAACCACCAAGAACGCCCCTGCAAACACCGGGCACATCCGCTTGAGACGTGACGCCTCAATAAGAAATGCACTTTCATCTCATCCAAGACCCCGTTACGATGAGAGCGCCCTAGTTTTAATCAGGTTTAAGGGTGTATTTTCCCCTCCGCTTGCTTCTTTGCAGTTTGGTAGCTAATCTGTGTGAATGTGTCTTCTCTGCCACGCTGTGTTGCATAACTGTTTTCTCTCTCCCACCGAGGCTCTATCTGCTTTACGAAGACACGAGCTGTGAATCACTGCTCCAACTTTGCATCATCACCGCTGTGTCGCTGAATTATTTGCCTGCGGTTTCCGTGTGGGTAATTTAATCTCATGCAAATTAGGATGAGCAGATTCATAGCTGCATTTTAGTACACCTTTCCAATATATCAGCTTTTGTTTGGCATCTTCTTGACATTTGTTTCCCATGTCTGCCTTTTTTTGCTAATTACTGTGAACCTCAGAAAGCAGAAAAGCATCACATTTAACAATTTGCATCTGAATAAGTGTATGTGTGTGACAAACTCTAATCCTGAGGGACAACCACGAGCACTGTAGCTTGTAAAACTGGTGTGTGTGTGTGTGTGTGTGTGTGTGTGTGTGTGTGTATGACACTGTACGTTTAATAACACGAGACAACTTCACCGCTAATTTCTTCTCACCAGCTGCTCTGAGTGCCGTCACTCCTTCTCTCTGAGGCTCGACCGCACACATAACATACGTAATATGTAAATATGGGGATTGCACTCTTAAACCTCATTTTCATAAGGTAGTAGGGCTTACTGCGAGCGTCAAATCTACTCTACTCTTTCATAATGCGGAGCAGGGGCGTAAAGTGTGTGTGGAGGGGGTATGGATTTTAAAAACATTTATCTGCACTCCTGTTTATACTAAGTTACATAATGTTTTACAAAATGATGACCAATGTGTAACTGATTAAAACAGTAACGTAAAGTACATTGTGGCGCCAAAAGGTGTGGTTAGTTTAGCTTTAAGGACTTTTTTTCTCTTCACTAAAACAAGATGTTAGAAATAATCAGATGTGAACAGCATTGCAAAACTGATTGTGAACAGATCCTTTGTCTCCTGTGCAGGACTTCAGGTATTCTTCCCCTAACATCCTCTGGCCTGACGGACCCACCAGCCCATCACCATGAACTACCTCCGCCGGCGCCTGTCAGACAGCAGCTTTGTGGCCAACCTGCCCAACGGCTACATGATGGATCTGCAGAGGCCGACCCCTCCAGGTTCGTCCACTTCCTCCACCTCCTCCCCCGCCTCGCCGGCCACCGAGAGGCGGCAGCCCCCGAGCATCCCGCCGCCGGCCTCCAACCCAGCCCCGGCCCCGGCCTCGGCTCCGGCCCCAGGCGCCGGCTCCGGCTCCGGCTTCGGATCCGGCACGGGCTCGAGTTCGGGCGCGGGGGGCTTCCTCAGCTCCTTCTCCAGCGTGGTGAAGAGCGCTCAGATGGCCCAGAACGCCGCTGCCGCTGCACACGCCAAGTCAGCGGCGACCGCGGCTGAAGGGGCCCAAACAGGAAGCAGTCAGCCAACGAAACCCGTCGTACGCAAGCCCAAGATCCTGCTGGTCATCGATGATCAGCACACAGACTGGTAAGTGGACGTTTTCATTGCCTGTGTGTGTGTGTGTGAGTGTGTGTGAGTGTGTGTGTGTGTGTGTGTGTGTGTGTGTGTGTGCGCTCGGGTTGTTTAACAAAAAAGTATTTTTTTCACATTTGTTTTTTAAATTCCGCTTCTTATGTCTAGGCGATATATAATGTTTGCGTAACAATGACGTGTTTAGTTTGTCTCAAACCAGTTCCTAGTTAACAGATAATAAACTGAACCCTATATTCCAGTTTTATATCGCTATATTTACTAAATTGCAAGTAACGTACATTCCACTGCCACATGAAGCAGAGAAGTATCTGAAAAATAGAAGATGGCAGCTCGACCTTTGTTTTCAAAAGGTTAGTATGTTTAAACTGATCCACTGATCCTGTGTCCTGAGGCTTTCTTGAACTCAACCTGTGTAGAATCTTTCTTTCATGCAACATCAATATGCTGATTATTACAAGTAATTTGAAAGAAAGCAAGTAAGGACATTTCCCAAAATGTCAAACTATTTTTGAAGGCAACTTATCAGTAAGCTTGTTAGTCATCATCTGTTGGATATGAGCCTCATATCCACAATATCCACAATATGTATCTCATATTATGAGGACATATTGTGGCTGAACGCTGAAATGTTTAATTTTCACACCATTCACTTACCTTTAGTTTTTTTTTAGCTTCTGCTGAATCAAAAACATCCTTCAAGAAGTGAGACATCTTATTGTTTATGATAGACTCGTACGTCCTTGGCTTTTGTAGGCTGATACCATGGCTGTCAATGCAACATAAAAGTGAAATGATATTTTAATGGGAAGAAATAGGTTAATCTTTCAGCAACAACACATACATACACGGTAGAGGCCGATGTTGACATGTTTTGCTGCGCACAGGAATTGATTTCCTGAGCCGCAGTCAAGACGTGCAGCTGCATGTATGTCATGTTTATCCTACAGAATCAATAAACCACTCTTCCATTTCATGAATTGTTATTCTGTCGGCTGACATTTGGTGGTAAATCAACCGCGGTGAAGCTGTTCTTAGTTATTTCCAGCCCTTTGAATTTATCTGCACAATTAGCCGGGATCATTATGTACCAAAGCATCTGCATCTGAGGCTCTGCACGCCGGGGCCTAAACATAATCACTGAGTTAAAGCGCCCCGCTGACAGGATCGCTCTCAATATTCTGCAAAAGCACGCGGCCTCTTTTTTTCTTTAATCCCGCTGGCTGAAATCCCAAAAGGGGGCTCGCTCTGCTCACATCGCCGTGTTTCTGAAACGAGAGCACAGATGATCACCCAGGCTCTGAGGGAACATCCTCACTCTTGAGAGAACAGCAGGGTTTTGTATTCACCTTAACAGCTACTCGTATAAAGAGAGAATAGTTCAGTTTGCCAGAAACAGCCAGCTACTATGGATTAAGCTCCAAAAATGCTGAATCCTACATTTCCCAAAATTGTAAAAGTTTAAGTTGTTGTAGATAGTGCTTGTATTGCTGGTCCTATAAAGCAAACTACTCTCACCTCTATGGCTGGATTAACCCCTCCATATGTCTCAAATGGAAATGAAACATGAAATATAGATTTTTATATCAATAGTTTCAATTAACTCTGTTCCTTTTCTGGCCACCGAGTGGCAGTGTCGTTAAATGTTCAGCTTGACAGAAACGCTCATCAGTTGCTTTGATACTTCTGTGTAGAAGTGAAGGGCTTTGTCCAGCAGATGGCGACGTGTGATCGCCTCAGAGGTTAATAAGACACGCTCTTCATCTGCAGTTGAAATAAGCAGCGCTAGCAGATGTAATCAACAGCAGCTCTTCTCAGTCAAAGCAGCTACAAACAGACTCAAATACTCCACTTCACACTCAAATGATTCTTATCGTAATGCATTGACCTTGAGAGTTGAAGGAGCTATTCTAAACCTTAATCCAGATGTTTTTAAACTATGAGGACCTCCTGGGAAGATGTGGGGGAGTTGAAAGTGGGGCAGGTATCGAGGTGAGGCAACACTGCACGAGGTGAAGGAGACGGGTGCATGACAGTTTTATAAAGACAATGGTAGATACTTATTGTAATTCATTTTTTTTCAGAAAGGTAGTATTTAATCAGACACCTGAATATGTCTTCAATCAGTTACAATATACATTTAACAGCCATAACCATCATACAAGTAACGCTAACTTAGGTCACTTAATACCTCCAACCCCAAGAACAAACCTCCTCAAACGTACAGTTATTTTTCGTGCAATTACACCTATGAATTTACTACCTCAACTCATACAGGTAATAATCTGTCATTTAAAAACAATTAAAGGCGCACCTCAGGGCATTAACCACTTGACGTTTTCCTTTGCTTTTTTAGTAATCTGATTTTTCTTTGTATGAATTATGGATGGACTGCATAATATACATCATAGTCCTCGACTGCACTATTATCTGACTGTACTATTTTATTATTATTATTATTTTATTTCTGTATTATTTTTATTCTGTTTATACTATTTTTAACTGTTTGTTTCATGTTATGTTTTGCACGTTTTTGTATGTATTATATTTTGTCCTTTCTGTGGACTCCACAAAGATTAGCGGCCGCTAAGGCGTCAGCTAACGGGGATCCAGTAAATAAACTAAACTAAACTATTGTAGTTCAGTTGCAACAGTAGTTATGACATCCATCTCATGGAGGCTGTGGTGGTTACTTCAAACCAATTACAGCTTCTCATGAGTTCAAACTCTGAACACATATCTTTAGATTTAATGTTACTTACACTTCCATTGTTGACTTTGGTAGAATCCATTTGCTTGTAACTTCATATCTTTCAGACATTTCACTGTATGACAGTATGTGAATGTATTAGTGTCAAAACAAAAATGAAAGAGAATAGCTGGTCCACCTTAATGGTCAGTCCACCTTAAGTGAGTCTGGGATGAAGTTGTCGCTTCCTTCGGGGATCACCAGTAATCACCAGTAACCTATCAAAGTAAACTGTTTCCCCACAGCGTGTCTGTGGTTGCAGAGAAGCAGCTGGGGGTCAGCGATGCACTCAGCTGTGTTATCACTAGCAGCCCCACCTGCTGGGGGCCGGGTAACAGTAGCGAGGGAGGAGTCAGTCCACGGCAGTATGAAACTTTTTGTTTGTATTTGTTTATATTATGTAGGTTCCTATTGTTTAAAACGGATGATCAGTGTGTTTTCTTGCCAGATGCGATCGCGGCTCACATAACAAATGTATCCGACAGTTTCTTCAGAAACTATATGGGTTACACTCCTGACGACTTATTTAAAGGCACAGTTTCTGAATGCGGGCTGTGTGTATTTCTCCACGGATGGAGTTTTGATACTTTTACAGTATTTATAAAGCACTCAGACTTGCTTTATAATAAAGAAGACATCAAAGTCTCCCTTTTTACAATATGGGACCTGTTAAGTCGCATCAGCTCCAAGATGATTTGGTCAAAGTCAATTACCAGTTTACTTTGTGTTTTAACCATTCAGTATATATTATGATTTGGAGTAAAGCGTGTTCTGTTCGTATACCAAGACATCTCTTAATTACTCAGTGTTGCGTGTTGTGTGACGCCACTGTATCTGCAGATACTCAGCTCCATCATTATAGCTCCATGAACCTTCATCGAACGGTACGAATACAATGCGTTCGCCTCGTAGACACGGTGAAGGATGTCCGTCCCTCCGCCGCTCAACGTCTTGGGGTTTGAGTTTCCTCCTGGGCATTCCTGCAGAGATCCTGAGGTCTCCAGGGAAACGCTGCCCCGTCCTGACAGGCTTGGCCTCCAGCAATGACTGATGCACAATAGTCTCTCTCTCTCTCTCTCTCTCTCTCTCTCTCTCTCTCTCTCTCTCTCGGGCTGACATGTAAGACGTTTTGGCCAAGAAGCCGTCAGTCCATCTGCGCTCTGTTCTGAATGATAGGAGCGTCTGATTCCGGCTCCTCTCTGGCAGTGTTTCGTTCTTCATGTACGTAGCAGGGAACGATGTGAAGACGGTTTCATGTATTGTCTGAGGAAGCCCACACGCTGTTGAACATCTCACGAGCGAAAAGAAGCAGATGATCTTTTTTGGTGGCGTTTGTTAATCCATGCTTTACTGTACCTCACCAAGAGGGCGAAAGTTCACAAACTGCAACATGCAAACACCTGCAGTTCAACGTGAGAACGTATACCAGAACTACTTTATTTTTTTTCTAAATGAAAGGTAAATACTTTCAGGGTAAAGGCAGTACTTAACCCTCTGAACCCCAAGCAAATTGTGTGTTGCTCCTGTCACATTTGACTACCTGTGGCCTTGTTTGTCTCGGTAGTTTACAACTCCTGCACCTCAATGGAAACGGCAGAATTACGGCTGGAAGTAGAGTAAACTCAAACCTGTCTTGTGCAGTATAACACACTCACAGTGCCCTCAAGTGTTAAGAAAAAGAAAAAAGATAATTTATTTTGCTAAAGGTATTGGGAGACAATGGATTAAGTGCCGACACATGTTACTAATAAGGCAGGTCTTTTGCACCCTCCTGAGTCAAAGGACCAAGGTCAGTCGGGACTTTCCAGTTGTGGTGAGGGCCGCAGAATTATATATTTTTCTACAGAAACCGGTTAATGCAAATGGTATATTTTTGACAAAGTTTAAATCAGTCATGTAGAATAAATAGTTTTTGATGAAATATCAAATTTCAAAGCTTTGATTTGGTTGCTTTTCCTGACGAAAGTGTTCGTCACACAGGTTGTGTTCAAGTACTTTTGGAAAGTTGAAAATGCAACAATAATAGGTGTTTTTACAGCTTCTGGCTATGATGAATGGTCTAACTTTGGGGATAAAAAGAAAAAGAGAAGAAAATATGCTTTTCAAATCCGCCGGCAGGTTTTTGGATCGGGGCAACTTCAGGCCCCATTATCTCTTTGTGTGTGAAGGTCTATAAACCATGAAATCCCAGACATCTCTGGTCTGAGAGCGACGGTGCATCATCATGCTGTCAACCAGCACGTTGAAAGATCCATTCATTTCATGGCCTCAAAGGGGTCTTTGAGATGAATGTCAACGTTTTTAGCTTGAACCACTGCAGAAAAGCTGAAACGGTGGCATTGCTGTATGTTTTCCAGCATTGATCACATTAATGTCTCTCTAAAGCTCTTAAAATCTTTCTGCAGGTGTTGGATTTTTAATGAAAAATTCGCTGATTGTCGTAAAGTGGCTATGATTAATACTTGTATTCAGCAGCTTCTTCCAGCCCACAGACACAGTCCGAGATGAGCTGCTGAACATATCGGATGTGTTCGCAGCTAAAGAGACAGATATTTCCCTCAAGAGTTGGAGACCCAAAAAAAACCAGCGAAAGGCAGTGAGACATTCTTTAGGTGGACACAAACCAGTCATGCTCAGGCCCAGTTTTATTTTTAATGCCGTGGTTTAAGCTTTTCGTTTGTTCTTGAATCAGATTGAAACCCTGCTGAGGAAAAGTCTCCTTCACTAAGTGCGCTCCATGCTGGTTTCCGCATGGCGATACATTCCATGCAATCAGTCCCAGCCGTTCGGCTGATTATGCTTGATAATATTAGCTGATTTAGAGGTTGAATGTCATTTTAATTTCATATTCCTCCAGACATATTTTTGTTCTCACCGGCTGCCAGCCCGCATTTAGTTCATTTTTACCCATGAATTTATATACAGTATATGCTTTTTTTGTCTTCTTTTTCACCTGTTACACAACTCATTTGGGGGAAACCTGTCTGGCCTGAGGAAGGATTATACAAAAATAAACTCAAATAAATTGCATGTGAAGACTTGAGAGCTCTCCTGCAGGCAGAGGGGAAAGTGGCCACAGCGAGCACAACTCTGGTGTCCTGCAAAACACAGGTGGCCTTCCTCCCCTGGCCGTGATGTGCTTCGTCAGCATTGTGTGAACTTGCATTCGTTTGTATAGTAAATTCCCACAATCCAGCTTCCCTCAAGTGTCCAAAAAAACCCACTTATTGAGAGTTTAAGGCCTGTACTGCTAATAACTGCACTGCTATTACTAGTATGATGAAACTGTTGATGTATGATTACTGTTACTGGGAACCGTGTGGACAAAATGAGGGAAACCAACACATTGGGAATTTAATCTTCAAATAAGAAAATATGTATCCAGCATAGAAAATCTACTTTTATACACAGAATAGTACTAGCACAACATCAAGCTTAGCACAGTAGATACAAATAGAAGCACAGATAACTGTACAACCCTGGAGGGCATCTGGTTTTGGCAACATACATGACTCATAAGCTTCCTATTAGTGGGACACAAGAAGGAACATATATACTCGTGGTAAAAAAAGGAGTTTGGCTCCACGGTGTTTATGTAGCGGGTGTGTGCACGGCTGGGAGAAGGAAAGCCCAGACCTCTTTGCAGAGCTGAGTGTTTACATTTGGACACACGTAAAGCCCGGCGGCATATAAATTAAATTGATCGCTCGGTTGTGACGGCATGTTTTTGCAATGCCTCGAAACGCATAGCAGTCATTTTTCAGCCAGTGAGCCTGGGGGTCCTGGCTCACGCGACGGAGGGGTGGTGGTCCAGAGCGACGGAGGGGGGCATTGCACGTCTAGTATGTAGGTCAGTCGTGCCGAAGATTCACGGCTTCCAAAATTACAGAGAATGAGACGCAGAGAGACCCAAAAACCGCTGGGAGACGTTAAGAAGAAGATGGTTCTTAACCCCTCCCCCGGTGGCTGTAATGGCCGTTAATGAACGGGCTTAACAGGACGGCCACGGGGAGAAGACCAGCGGAGGAGGTCTGAGGAGGATTGTTTGTGCTGCGAAAGGGGAGAATGTTTTTCGGTGCGAGTGGCCGAGTGGCGCTCCAAATCCCAAACAGCCCGTCCCAGTAACCGAAGGGCCCGTAGCCTGTAGCCCAGATCCTCAGCAACACACAGATCCAGCCTGAAGCCTTCGACAGATTGTCTACTGTCCCACGCCTGCAAGGGGTGAGAGTTCAACGCTGAGCCGACAGAGCACTGGGACACAGCATGGCGATGGACTATAAAATATCCCAAAGTATCCCTAAGAAGGCCCTCTGTTTTACAGTATTTATGTCAAAATGACATGGAAGTCGTGTAAGAGCGAGTAAATTACGTTTCGTCAAAGTGTTTCTCCAAAATAAGACCTCATTTCCAATAAACCCTGTTGCTTTGGCTCATTAAAGGCTTCTGTTGACTCCTTTTTATAGAGTCGCACACATATAATGATATCAGATATCGGTCCAATACTGGATCGAGTATCAGTGATGCCCATCTGGTATGGATGCCTTTATGTTTTAATAAATAACAATTCAGTACATTTCTATTGATGTACTAATTGGTTAGATTTTGTTTTACAAAGTTAGGAAAGCAAGTCTAAGTCCGGCCTGATGTTGCCTCAAACATACAATAATGATCCCAGTCACTTCCACTCAATGAGACACGGCATCCCTACTCCTTTTTACTAATCTGTCATTGCAAGCTCTGAAAGCTTCCTCTCAGTTTGCACCGTTAGAACATCACACTGATTTGTGCCGTAAAGCAATGGTTCCCGATTCCCAAAATCAGATTTATCAAAAAAAAGAAAGGAGAAAAAAAAGGCTAATTTCACAACTTGATTCATGATTTGTTCAGTAATGACCAGAATCTCGGTTTAGTCTCTTTCTTCGTCACTCTCACAACACGGCCACAACAACACGATACACATGTTTGAAAGACAATTTAGTCGTATTAGTGCGGCTGAAGTTACAAGAATTGGAACCCGGTTCTGGTTTTGACTGTTGGTTTTGGCAAAACTCCCAACAAACAAGTTTAATTGTGCAGCGTGCACTTCAATGAACCAAATGTAAAAAAATCACTGTGGTCAACGTTCCACTGTGGTTTTCCTGTATACAGACTCCAGCTGCGAGGAGCGCAGTGACTCCACACATGACCCTTGGTCGATCTAAACACCGTGGGTCTGATGGCCAGGGCGATAGCTCTGCCCGTAACGGGGAGTTCACAGGTTCATCCGTGCTGGATGCTTCCTGTGTTCCTTCCATGTGACGTCCGATGGCCCCGTTAGAGCGCTGTGGGCTCAGTGCATCTACAGCCACAGACATATGTAGTTCAATGTAGACACCAGAAAGCAAGAGGAAATCACACACAGAACCCATCTGTGATTTCTCTATTAACTTGCACTTTATTTCATGAGTTACTCTTTTGCCAAGAGATTCTGTTTACTCCAAGCCCCGCAAGGTCAGATTTCGTAATTATGGAAAATGTGAGTCATTATTTTGCCCGCTCACAACGTATTTTGGAAGGTCTGTTGAGATTTCAGCTCTCCTTCGATCATATAAACAAAGGCTATTTAAAGGTTGTTTTGACCGTGAGGAGTATTTGGAGCACACACACACACACACACACACACACACACACACACTGGAAGGTGTGTACACATATCTTAATCGCTGCAATACGGTCATTTTATACAGTTTGATTGCTCTCCATTGTAGTGTTTGCCATATCTGTAGATTATGAATAACATTTGTCTCACTCAATGTATGGGATATGTTATTTATTCTGTCAGTTCCTTGACAGTTTTGTCCTCTGTTTTTCTGCAGGGCGAAGTATTTCCGAGGGAAGAAACTGAACGGAGAGTATGAGATCCGGGTGGAGCAGGTACGGTGCATTTAACTACATTCTCCATTTAGATAAATCAAATATTTAAAAACTACGACATTTGCTGCATTTAATGAAATTGTGGAGGACCTTCTGTTCGTAGCCAATCCAGGCTGCCTGACACTCAAATTTAAATTATGTAATTGGTTGAATTACGCCTTAATGAGATGCAAGTGAGCAATATGAACAATAATGTCTGTTTCTTTCACTCAGCGTGTCATTTTTTTAAATAGGAGAACATCACATTATCACTCTCATGTCATGCCTTTTCTCTTTTTTTTTTACAATCCAGCCATAAAGCAAGGACTCTGTCTGTGTGTTCTTCGCATAGCTCGAGAACCGCTCAGCCGATTCACTTCACATTTGGTGTTTTGCAGCGGACCCCATGGAGTGCTTTGTCGTATTTGGTGCAGTTTGGACACTCCCCCCCCCGACAAAGCTGTAAGCTGCAATACCGGGAGCCAATGGGGCCAAACGGTGAACCGGGACTACACTTGTGTTAGATTCTGTCCCACTGTGAGGAGTCTCCCTATAATCTATACACACCGTGTAAATGGAAGACTGTTGGCACTTCTGAAATTGGCCACCCTGACGTTTTAGATCTTACTAGCAACTTGAAATATGGTTAAACATTTAGAAAAGTCTCGCAAGACTACTGGAGGGGTCCTGGGAGTTCGCCCAACCAGTCTACATGTGCTTTGTAGACCTGGAGAAGGCCTTCGACCGGGTCCCTCTGGGGTTTTTGTGGGGGGTGCTGCGGGAGTATGGGGTGCCGGACCCGTTGGCACGGGCCATCCGGTCTCTGTACGCCTGCAGTAGGAGCTGTGTTCGTATCCTTGATAGTATTTCGGCAGTCGGGCTCATGAATGGAGCCCGGGTTCCCCACTGACTGACTCTACCATCACAGGACTATTCTCGGACAATTCTTTCGGACCATTTATTTTTATTTTTCTTCCTTTCTCTCCTCTTGCCGGTCACTCCACTGCACACTTCATATTTAAACACTCATGCCACATACACTTAACTTTAACTTAAACACACACGTCACTTTAACATACACTTATATTAATGTTATCTGTTGTCTGAGCACTTTATCCTTATCTGATTTAGACATCATTGCACTGTTGCTGTCGTTGATTGTTGTTTGTCTCGTCTAATGTATGCACCTTCCGCCTAGCTAAATTCCTTGTTTGTGCAAACATTCCTGCAATAAACGGATTCTGATTCTGATTCTGAATAAGTCAGACACGTTCCCGGTGGGTGTTGGCCTCCGCCAGGGCTGCCCTTTATCACCGGTCCTGTTCGTGACCTTCATGGACAGGATATCTAGGCGCAGCCAGGGGGCGGAGAGGATCCGGTTCGGGAGTCTCGGGATCGCCTCTCTGCTGTTCGCGGATGATGTGGTCCTGTTTGCCTCCTCGGACCGTGACCTCCAGCATTCACTGGGGCGTTTTGCAGCCGAGTGTGAAGCGGCAGGGATGAGAGTTAGCGCCTCCAAATCTGAGGCCATGGTGCTCTGCTGGAAACCGGTGGATTGCTCCCTCCAGGTGGGGACAAACTGTGAGCGAAGGAGTTCAAGTATCTCGGGGTCTTGTTCACGAGTGAGGGTAAGGTGGAGCGGGAGATCGACAGGCGGATCGGTGCGGCTGCAGCAGTAAAACAGGCGCTGTACCGGTCCGTCCTGGTGAAGAGGAGCTTCGCCTTCCGGCTCAGCTCTCCATTTACTGGTCGGTCTATGTTCCAACCCTCACCTATGGTCACGAACTCTGGGTCGTGACCGAAAGAACGAGGTCTCGGATACAAGCGGTCGAAATGAGCTTCCTCCGTAGGGTGGCCGGGCTCAGCCTTAGAGATAGGGTGAGGAGCTCGGACATCAGGGGGGAGCTTGGAGTCGAGCCGCTGCTCCTTCGTGTCGAAAGGAGTCAGCTGAGGTGGTTCGGGCATCTAGTCAGGATGCCTCCTGGACGCCTCCCATTAGAGGTTTTCCAGGCACGCCCAACTGGTAGGAGACCCCGGGGAAGACCGAGGACACGCTGGAGGGATTATATCTCCCGGCTGGCCTTGGAACGCCTCGGGATCCCCCAGAATGAGCTGGAAAGTGTTGCGGGTGAGAGGGAAGCCTGGGTCGGCCTGCTGAACCTGCTGCCACCGCGACCCGACCCCGGATAAGCGGCTGATAATGGATGGATGGCATTTAGAAAAGTTTGACATTTCGGGAAATATGCTTATCGACTTTCTAGCAAGGTTAGATAAGAATATTTATATTACTCGCGTGTCTGTGAGAGTTAATAGCCAGGGGTCGATTAGCTTAGCTTAGCATAGCGTGAAGACTGGAAATACAGGAGGAAGCGACTATACCCAAAGTATTAAAATCGAACACCTTCAAATCACACTAATTGTCACGTCATGTCTCGGACTGAAGAGTATAAAAAACCGATATTGCTACGCATTTCACCCAACCTCCATTCTTTATGCTAAAACAAGTTTAGCCAATCCCTTCAGAGAGACATATATCAATCTTCTTAAGCCAAGAAGCATGTGTTTCCCCAAACCTTGAACCGTTCCTTTAAAGTAGCCTGATTTTAACTCATCACAGTAGTGCCAATATTACATACAGTATGCACAGGAATATGTGTCTAGACGTGCAGTATTTACAGTGTGCACATAACATCTCATTTACCTCAAATAGCTGAAACGGTTATACATCTGCAAGCCATTGTTGCGCCGGGAGCCGTCTTTGAACCGGAGTGGTGGGTTTTACGAGGGAAGGAAAAAAAGCTGGACCGGTGATTTTATTGCCTGTTTGCTCAACTCTCTACTATTGTGGTCACGTCCTCTTTGGAGCGGCAGTGGGTTGGCATAAGAGGCAAGATTTTTCTATGAAATGTACACTTAAACAACATATATTTTGCTTTTCCCAATAAGAATGTGGCGGAGTTAATTAGGCCACTTAAGTTAATACCCAAATCTCACCCGTAGCTCCCACTGTGACCTACTTAGATCTTTTTGGACCCTCCGCTCTTTCCCAGAAGCCCCTCCGCGTTGACGATAACAAGTCGCCCGCTAATTGCCTTCAGCAGCCAGACTCTTCATAGGCTGTTTGTGCACCTCGCTGAGAGCCTCGGGACGATGGAAACACAATCTCTGTGTGAAAAGTTAGCGACACGCTGAGATGAACCCTTTCAGGGGATGACAATAAAAGCAGAGAGACCCCACTGCGCCTTCTCCCTTTTCTCTCTAATCCCACTTCTCTCTTCCCAGCAAACAGTTTGACCTTGAATAGACTTTTTTATTTATTCATTTGTTTTTTATAAATGACACACACCAACACTGAAAACAGAGCAGCAACAGTAAGGTTAAAGTAATACTAGTTGTTCACAGCAGCTACCTGACTTTATAGTAACAGGGTTCATGGAAAACCTGGAACACTCATGGAATTTTAAAATGGTTATTTCCAGGCCTGGAAAAGTCCTTGAAAAAAAATCAAGTGACAAAAGTTTTGGAAAAGTCATGTAAATGTGTTATATTCATGTATTCATGACGTTCATTTACGCTGAGTTTGAAATAATTAATATGCTTTTAAAAGAAAGACGCTCAACATATAAGCAGGCGTACATACAGGCATCTATATACATGTTTATTCTTTTAATCAAACTATTGTCTCATTCATTTGTGTCATTTAAGGTTTACTCTATGCTTTGAATTCTCATTGTTAGTTTAAATACTACATTTACTCACTTTTTCATGTTTACATCGAGATTTCACTAAATGTTTGGTCATGGAAATTTGGTTTAAAGTCATGGAAATCCATTGATCAGAATGTGTATGAACCCTGTAAGTACTTTTCTAATTTGAGCCCAAAAGAGCTCTAAAGGCTGTTTTAATAAAACAAAAATGATACCTCGGATGGACATTGACACGTTGCCCGACGTACGCCAACTGTCCTCTGTCATGTCCGTGCTGTTTAGAGCGCTCTGAACCAGAGCTCCCAAACCAACATAGCTGCGGCTTACTTTGCTGCCATATAAGGTGGCATCTTCGGAGTCCGGCACAGGCTCACCACAGCGTGTGATGCTGCAGCGGGGAGGTCCAAGGCCCATCTGGGCGAAAGAAGAAAGACGCAGCGACTTTGATTCCCCGATGTCACGTCTCTCATTAAGGCGGCCGGCCACCTGTACCTTCCCCGGCCGCGAGCGCCGTTGTTGTGCATCGTTCCCTCTCATTTACATGACCCGCTTTGAAGTAACTGTTGGCAGACTCCTGAGGTCTTGTGTGTGCACCGGGTAACTCTTTTTTTATTTTTTTTCATCCTCTGAACAGATGCTCTCGGGAGCAACAGTGGTGTTGCTCCCGAGTGACTAATAAAAACAGACTCCAAGCCACTGCCTTTTTATTTTTTGGGCAAATTGATGAAATATGTTCAGTGGTACTTTTTGATGGTCTGAAGGACGGAAACATGCCAAGCGATCTGCGCAGTTATGAGTCTAACAGCGGACCTTTCCGTGATTGCAAATGAAAACCACAGCCGGAGACCAGGGGGGGCCTCGCTGACATGTAACTTCAGGGTCAAAGACAAAAAGGTCTCTATTACTCTCAACATGACCAGAGCTGAGAGTTGTACTTCAACTTCTTTCACTCGGCCAGTTAACCCCTTGTGGGTTACAAGGAGAGTTAATGTGCAGATACATCAGGTCAGTGCTCTTATATAAGGAGCCTGTGACTGACTTAGATCATGAGGAAACACTAAGTCTGAGGCAGAAATAAATAAATACATCTTCTGATGCGTACCTCTTCTTTGTGATGATGAATTTGGGCACAAAGCTACTGTCAGCTTGTGAAATATATTAATTGATATAATCAGAAAAATGAAAGATAGGGACTTTAAAGCGAGACTGTGTAAATTTGACTGTCACTAGCGACTATTATGGGCTTGTGCCAAAACACCTGACGAGGTTTTTAAAAGCGTACTCTTAACAGTAGTCGTCAAAGTTGGCTAACGTTAGCCACCATAAGCTACTGGTCAGGCCAGGCCAAGTAAGACCACAGCAGGAAAACCGCTGAGTTCATTGAAGTAAGCGACGGTGCAATGTATTGTTTTCACGGCTTCATCGTGAGAGGAAAATCATGTTGTTTCCCCTTTTCAAAAGTCATGTGGTCTCCCTGGAAAAGTTGACCCCAGCTTCAGGGATTACTGTAGAAATGCAATGAGAGTAGAACCAACATTGACCGGTTTGCTGTAGTTGTGTTGCTCTGTTGATTCTGAAAGGGAATGCCCGTCACACACCCGTTCTATTTCCACGGGCATTACGATGCCCTTGAAGTATCTCGGATGTGGGCAGCGTGGCGGCAGTGCCAAGCCGAGGGCCTCTGGAGCTGAATGTGCACCGAATGTCGGCGTCCTGCTTTTTTATGTCTGATACTTTGAACGGGATGACAGTCCATTGTGAAACACGTCAGACCGAACGTTCCCCAGATCACGACGACACGCAGCGAAAAGGCTGCCAAACGAACTGACTGTCTGCTACCAGCAACCCCTGCAAAGTCAAAAACACTGCAATTTACACAATTGGGCAAATTAGGCAGTTAAATTTGAATGGGGTCTGTTGTTTGTGAAGGAACAAGAGGCGGTTCTCCGGGGGCTGCCGGACCATGCGCGGGTCGGGCAGGGCAACATCTGCTCGGCAGGCCGATGACCTCATCGCCGTCCACGCTCCTTTCTGCTGCAGTCACGGCCGCTCACAGGCAGTCGGCTGTTTGTTATCCGCACCCTTTTTTCTTTTGGCTGGTATTCGCACATGACATCGTGCATCTGGGCAGAACTTTCTCAAGACGAATGACACGGCTTCGGCGCTTTCTGCAGACGTTCGACTGGTCCAGCTGCTCGCATTGAGCATCTGTCCTGGATTTCTACATTTAGACTCGTTGAATTATTTCACTGTTGTACAAGGTGGTAGTGATTAGCGGCGAATACTTCCCCCTGTGGTGCACATGAATGGTCCACTGTACTTCAGGCCTCTCAATTGCACCAGTGTGTGATTCAACTGAGCTTATCAAGAGTCCTTCTATAAAAAAAGAAATAAATCAGAGGTAGTCATTGAAAACGTCTGTTCTCGCTTAACGTTTGTACACAAGACTGAATAGCTTTATTTTGTGTAGCTCTCATGTCTTGGTTGGTCAAGGTTTTCCCCAATAGAAACTAAAGAGTTGCGCCATTAAAAGAAGCACGGAATAATCTATTTTGGGATAAAAGGAAACCACAATAAGAGGCTCCATCTGGGCTCCAACGACTGTATCGACAGCTTTTCCACTTTGGTCTTCCACTCGGGACCAAAAATACAATAAGGACAACTATATTAGTGGAACAAGTTCAGTGTTAAAAGGAGCATAGTAAGCAAAAGGAAAGCAGCTATGGAAACTATTTTCTTATTTTACATTCATGGATCCTCGTAATACCTCCCCCTGTGATTAGATGTCCTCACAATAGAGTATACTTTATTATCACAGTATTCAATAATTTATTGGGTGTGTTTGATATTTTAGCATAACATATCTATGCTGGTATATTTCCATCTAATCTTGCATTATCTAGAATGCCATTTTAACGAACACTTCGACTGCTTTCATAGCTCACGCGTCAACATTTCAGTTTATTTCATGGGCTTGAACATGGACTGGCATTTCATCTGTTTTCTCACAGTTAAAAAAACTATTTCAGGTCTTCTTTCTTTCTCATTTATTTAATTCACATTTTAAACTGTTATCGGTATTCGCTCCTTCAACAATCAGCACGCATAAGCACTTTTTTGTATGATCTCGCTTCTCAGAAAACGTTGCACAATGTAGGTGAAGTGCAGCTTGACCCGTCCTTCCAAGCTGTTATTGCCAAAGGACAAAGGATCCTGCCTGCAATTTGACTCCTGACCAGAACAAAAGGCTCCGTAAGCACCTGAACCTCAGTGACACATGCTCGTCCAAATCTAAAAATACTCAACACGCAAAGGTTCCAGAGGAGCTGGACGCACGCAGCGCTGCACGTCTATCGAGGCTCGCCTGTTTGTTTCTGCCGCCAAGCCAGCGCCTTAGACTCAGGCGGCAACCTTTGCTTCCGAAAAGTGAGAGAAAAGTGCCTTAAACTTGCATTATTTCTGATGGCCATCAGGGGGCGACTTTGATAAGTGATTGTACGGAAGTCTATGAGAAACTGACTCTACTTCTCTCTTGCTTTATTCCCTCACTAAACATGAGTTTGTGGTCTCAGTCTCTAGTTTTAAATCTTCTTCAACACAGCATGATGCTCATTTAGTAAATGATGGTCCCTTTTTTAGTTGTTTTCGTCTCCCAACTTTATCCCTTTCACAGTGTTTTTAGTTCATGAAAGTTGACTAACATTTTGCCTAAAAACGTCTCTTTCAGCGTTCAGTTGTATTTCGCTTCACCACCTCAAACATTTTGTTAATTCAAGTTGAATGAAGTGCCATTTTCACACAGCTCGAACACAACCGTTATCCAGTGGCCCTTGTCAGCTTCTCCTTAAGCTGTTCTGCTGAGGTAGAACAAGCCTTTTTAGTTTGCTTGGGTTACTGTAGTGTAAATGAACAAATGATCAGTGAGCAACGGGAGCGACTACGGCTGGAAGAAACTCAAGACAACAGAAGTTCAGAAAGGAGGAAAATTCAGCTTGAATCTCAAACATACTGTCCTCCTCGATTCTGTTCCTCCTAGCAGATTAACTGAAAGCTATTCTTAATTCGGCCTGAATGCAGCTCAACAAGCTCTGGAGGCGGTTGCCCCATGTATCACTTCCTGTTTTCCTTTCCCAGGGCAAGAGCTGCTCCGAGACAAGTGTCTGAATGCGTTACCGTGATGGTAACCATGGTGCGGTGAAAAGCCTCCTGTCCTGGCTTCTGGGCCTGTGCCCCACACCAGCCACTTCATCCATTACTGCCCAATGACAGTGGCTGTTAGCACCCCTCTCACCCGGAACCAGCCAATCAGAGATGACGTGGAATGCCGGGCCCTCGCCAACATGTTGCCCACTCTCAGGTTTTATCAGGTTGCCGCAAAAGTCAGCGGAGGCCCCTGTGTTTTTTGGGATTGGGACTTGTTGAGGAGATGCATGTGAGTGCGCGGCCCTTTTTAGCGAGGCATGTGCTGCCGAGCACACAGATGTTTCTTTCAGAGGCGGGTAAGAAGAGCCGAGAAAGGGAAAGGAGCCAAGTGGATGTCCTTGAGTGTGAGCGGCGCCTCGTTGTCCCTTTAAATAAGATTACGGCATTTACTCGCCCCCTGTGCAACACAATAATTAAAAGAGGTGGGTGTTTTTTGTTCTTGTTTTTTTTCTCTTGGCAAACAACTAAACAAACCCCAGTTTCGTTACGTTGACACATTCTTTTCAGAAGCAACACACTCCCCCATGCAGAGTTTACACGGGCCACGGCGCCGCATGAAAGGGAACTTTATCTCTGAGGGAATATTGCTGATAATATTTCCTTTTTATGTCGATGAATGCCCATGTAAAGCGTGGTAAAGCAGGCTCAAGTGATCATCACGGCATGAGAACGGGTAGATAGCGAGTGACTTAACTCGCTATGCAAATTGGCAGGAGCCGAGTTGAGGAGAGGGTCAGCTGGAGGATTTGCTTTCATCCCCGTCCACGTTGGCGCCGTTGAAGGCGGATCTATAGGAGGCGCGTCACGCCGCCTGCCTGTCGACAAAGCGGAGCCGCTTCCTGCAGGGTTGCGTCGTCGTGAGGCCGTCACAGCATCAGCTTACGATCAAACCCGCGAGCTAAAAGGTTTTTGTGGAAAGCGCTAGATATTCATGAACAAAAAAAATCATTTTATATTAAGTTTCTTTAAGTTTCCGGGGTCGTTCCACATTGCTGCTTTGTCCTCCAACACTGTGCTGTGGTGCCTCGGGCACAAAGGGGTCCGAGCTGCGAGATCAGGCTTTTACTTTACTAGCGGGAAGAGCTAAAGTCAAGCCATATATATTCAAATGCGCTGTAGATGTTGATTTTTTTATTTCTATATATATTTATTGTGATACACATAAATGCAAATACAATAATTTGGGGTGAGGCTGTCCAGTCAAAAGCATCGCTGATAAACAAAGCTGCACTCCTGGTCTAAGTTTGTCACATCTATGGATGTCGCCCTCATTTAATTATGTTTTTCCTTTCAGTAACATTTCATTGTTCCACACCGCAGCGTTGAGAGACTCAGGTTGTATAGCACTCACAGACAAATGAAGTGCAGCCATGTTTTTATATTTTTTTGTAGTGTTTGGTCGTCGACCGCGTCACGGCAAATTACTTTTAGTTTTTTCCACGCAGAGTCAGCAGGCTGCCCGTCACTCCTCATACTATGAAGAGTTTCGTGTCTGGGGTCAACTGCTAAGCATCCCTTTTTACGTGAGCCGTTCTCTGTGGGCCGCAACCACAGAACAGCTTCTTAAGCACTCAGTAAACTATTATTCTATTAGCAGCCACAATTGTAGACATGTGGCCAATAGCCTCGACGACGCCAAATTCGATAAAACTTCCTCAATTGTGAAGAAACATGTGTGCTCGCTTGTGGAGGAAAAAGATTAAATGGGATATGGAAAGGCCAAAAAAAGATTCTGGCCTGTAGCAAACATTTAACTACCATGACTGATAAGATGTTTCTGCTGTCGTCTTCGTCTCCAGACAGCATGAAACCAGCTGACCCAAACGAAAAACTAATTTCTAAAGACCTCCATCCATGTTTTGTTGGCCAAGCAGACTTGTTTTGTTTACTTCCTTTACATCCTTTACCTTTACTTTGTATCCTGGAGGATTACAGCCAATGCGTCGCCAATTGCATTCCTTTTATCACAGAAACACACGATCACAAAGCCACACCTTTTGCCTGTTGATGTTTAGCAGGTATCCCGTTTACCACGTTTTACCATGTTCCTCGTTTTGGTTGAGTGTGTTAGCATGCTAACAATTGCTAATTGGCATGAAACCCAACGTGTGGCTGAGACTGATGGGAATACCGTGAGTTTTGCAGGTATTTTGGTCATGAAGCAAAGTATTGCACCAAAAGGGGAGTTTGAGGCAGAAGTGCACATGTAACCATCACTTTTCAGGAACTGTATTTTGACAGTGTGTGTTATAATACTTACAAAATAGGCCAGAATGAACATTGATTGAATGCACAAAAAAACTAAACTATTTTTTTTCAGGTGACGTACACTTTTTTTCCCTGACAGAATGTTTCACTACTAGGTAGAAACTCTAATATTCCTATATGTCTCAATATTCTTCGTTATTGAGACAGTAGAAACGTTCGTTCCATGAATGCTGGATCCGGAGCATTATCATCAAGACATTTCGTGACAACAGGGACAATCATGAGCAGGGAAATTGAGTTGTCCTTGTCTGGTCCTTATCCATCTAGAAAGTCTATTCCCAGAAGTCGATTGTCGCTGCCCCCCCCCCCCTTCAAGTATCTCCGGGAGTTTGACTGAGTCATTAGGTAGCCGGGCTACGGCCTTTTCACAAGGCTCTCACTGTCTGGGAGGCCACAGGCTGGGGATAACTTCATTTGCCTCCTCTCCCCAACTCTCTCTGTCTCTCTGACTCGTCTTTTTCTCTGTTGTGCAAATGCAGAAATGTAAAATGCAGTCAACCCGAAAGAATCTATTGGTGGTCAGTGGTACTTTTACTGTCTTTATAATAAAGCTGTCAAGTTAAAGTGCTGGCGCCCCATCACATGGCTTTCACGTGTCAAAAGGCATGCCGCGAGAGAACATTTTGACTTTCACTTCATGAAAGGAATGCGTTTCTGTCAGGAAGACCTTTTGTGCGTCAGGGAGTTAAATTACTGTCGACAAACTTGACCTCATACAGAATGTTGTTGCGGGACGTGACATATAATCATGCTTTTTTTCTTCTTCTTTTCTTCGTGTGCCCCAGGCTGAGTTCTCAGAGATCAACCTGGCCTCCTACGTCAACTCGGGATGTATGGTGGACATGCAGGTCAACAAAGGTGGCACCAGAGTGGTCAGGTAAGCAAGCGGCGGCGAGAGAGAGCTGGAGTTGACGCATTTGCCCATGCAATCTGTTTACTGCCTCAGTGAGCCTGCACAAAGACTCCTGGTCTTTCCTCTCCGTGGCATTGTGCCTGACCGTGTATATATATAACATCGCTTGCACTTAGAGAAATCAAAGCTGTAATGTGATTATGCCATGGGGGAAAAAAAAGATACTACTTACCCTGTTTCAACCCAGGTGGGAAATGTGTGTTGTTTGTCACCTTTTGCACCTTTTTAGAAGAAGAAGAAACTTTATTTGTCATATTACATACATACATACATACATGACATTTGGTCTCTGCATTTAACCCATCCATAGCAATTTAGGAGCAGTGGGCTGCTGAAAAGCAACTAGGGGTTCAGAGTCTTGCTCAAGGACACTTCAACATGCAAACTCATGAGGAGAACAGGGGATCGAACCGGCTACCTTGTGGTTTCCCTGAGCTACAGTACGTGTTGCTGAGCAGTGTTTTGGCTCTATTTCTCACAGTGTCACCATAATGCGACTTTATGTTGCAGTCTGCATGTTGTGCAACCAGGAGTTTGAGCTGAGCGGCCCAATCAGCGATCTGACGGTACCAATAATTCCCATCAGGCCATTGGTTGCCATGCCTGCTCTTGTGTTAACCAGAAAGCTACTTAAGCATATTTCTTTTGAGTCATAAAACCCCTCATTACAGCCCTCGTGGGGCTACCAATGGTGTCAATGGCTCGCTCTTTATTCATCACATTGATGCCAATAAATGCTAGTAATAACTGAAAACACTATGTTTGGGTCATTTGGGTGTATCTGAAATATAAAATAAATAAATTCCTCTTGCAGTGTCCTCAGCAGCAGCAGCAGCAGCAGTGAGCCGCGTGAAGCTGGTATTTAAATAGCCTGCTCTGTTATGTGATGTTGCTGCTCATGGAGATCACTGATGATCAGCTGATCTGGGTGGAAAAGATGACTTCATGCTCCTGCCTTAACCTACATTATGAACGCCATGAGTACTTAAAAACACCCAAACAAATCTCCTTACAAAGCCAATGCACAGCAGTCTCCACGTAATATAATCGTAGATTATACCTCATAGTGACACAAGCCGTAGTAATTATGAACCGACTCTGCGGTTTCCCCTCAGCTCTCTGATACGTTTTTTAAGCTCATTGTTTTGGTTTTGGGGCTGCAACTTTACTGCTTTGGTTCACTCTCACCAGTAAATGCTCTCAAACCCGACTCTACACACTCATACCTTTGCTTTCCTCTGCATTATTCAATGGAAGCCGTTAGTGAATAGTTAGTTAGCTCTAGATGTAACTAAGATGCTTCCTGTTAGGACCTTTCCAAGAAAAAAACATGCTTCAAGAATTATGAAAATAGTTTACTATTGTTTTCTACTTCTGTCTTCTCTCAAATTTACAGCGCAACCATTTTTTTCCAGCTGCCTTTCTTCTTCTTCTTCTTCTTCTTCTTCTTCTTCTTCTTCTTCTTCTCCTCCTCCTCCTCTTCCTCTTCCTCTTCCTCTTCTTCTTCTTCTTCTTCTTCTTCTTCTTCTTCTTCTTCTCTGGTTGTTATGTTACAGCTCTGACCTTGGCGCCCAGCATGGCGTCGCCTGTCACCGCTCAGAGAGCGATAATATACACCATATTTGCTCGAACTCTCAACAGTCTGCTAACTGAGCGCCTGCCATCGGGCGTGAACTCAGCCGACGTCATTCCAGCCGTCTCGGGGAATAAACGGCCTCGACTCGATAACTTCTCTATCGGTGTTGCAGGTGGCATTGGCCCCGGGTCCATATACGGGGGCCTCCCCATGCAGTGCAGTGTGAAACCAAGCGAGAGTAATGTTACAGAGCAACCTGTTGTCAGAATGGACACAGAGGTCGTTGTGTGGGTCGATTTGTTTTTCTCTCTCTGCGATATTGCTGTAATGATAGAGAAGCCAAATTGGCTGCAGATGGTCTCACTGCGGCCGTGTTCACAAACACTGACGCTCACTGCCAAACTGCTGTGGTTTCAGCTCGTCGTTTACGTCTCTGAACTCGACAACAAGCCGTGTGATGGTTGTTTCTGACAAGCAGTCTGATTGGTTGATGACTCATGAAGCATAGTGGGTAGATCGAGGATTTTAGAAGTTCATTGAGCGAGACACTGAAAGTCTCGAGACTATAATCTGTCCAATAATTTATGACTAATGAAAGCTAATTATTTTGCTGATAGCAGTGTGTTTCATTCTCAGTCAGAATAATGTTGTAATAGAAACAAGACCGACAAAACACTCGTGTCCCAAACACAAACAAAATGCACTCTAGCTGATTAGGTTTTTCTGTGTGTGTGTGTGTGTGTGTGTGTGTGTGTGTCACGGGAGAGCCGCTCCCATGAGCAGTTGCACGTTGACACTGTACCGTGTAATTAAAGCCGGTCCCTGCTCTTCCATGTGTCGTCTGGCTGTTGTGTTGTCAGCGCTCTGACCTCTGACCTCTGACCTCTGTGCACATCTCCTCTGCTGGCTCCGTGCAGCGGGACACTTTCTCACAGTTCTGTGGTTTCAGGATTGTGCGCGCGTGCTGAGTTGCCTCTCACTTGTGCGTCACCAAAATAGGAATCTACTGCACATTTAAAGAGACCCAACGGAACGAAGGCAGTGGCTTAAGAATGAGCTTGACTTCGGAAAGCAGGTTGCGTGTGAATCACGGTCTTGTTGGTCTTGTTGTGTTTTGTACATTGTTGCTTCTGATTGCAAACGGTGACAACAGTAGGCCCCTCTCAGTCGATTAGTTAACTAATCGGTCGTTTTGGTCTCAGTTGAGAAAGATTTCTTTCGCCACTGATAAGTCATTTTATATGATTTCTTTCATGCTGAATGATTTATTTACCTCGGCCTGATAATGTAAATGAAAAAATGATTGGAGTCTACAAACCTCAATTGTATTGTTTCTCTGTTTCGTTACGTAGGAGGCATAATTTTTATGTCGCTCCATTCGTGTTGTTTTCATTAGATCCTTTATTGTGAAGCACTTTGTCGTGCATGTTTCAATACAAGTGTTATGAACTACATTATTCACTTTAATAGAATAAATATTGATATCAAGTACATGTAATGAATTAATGGTAATACTTTGGCTGCTCTGCTGACATTGTTGAGAGCCTCACTCACCCTTACCCTTCCTCTTTGATGTTCCTCATTCAAACTGATTATTATTATCATCTACATGTGTGCGTGTGTGTGTGTGTGTGTGTGTGTACCTCTGTTTCTGTCCATAGCTAATCTCACATTGTTCCCAGTTATGGCTTCATGCTCAAGGACCTCTCATGGTTGCGGTGACTCACATATTCTCAGAGCACCTTTGCAGAGCCTGGTTTATACTGCCATCGACTGCCTGCTGACTCCTCACTTGCTGCTCGCTGCTCTTAACTGGTCCCCAGCCAGTAAGGGCTGCTGGTGATTACACAGCTCAGTGCATCGCCGACCCCCAGCCAAAGGGTTCGCCCACCTTTATTATCTTGGGTGGCGTGTTTGGCTCACAGCTAACGGAACTACTAGTTGTAGTTTCTGCTTCGCGTACATCGGCGATTGTTTTTGAGTATGAATGAAGTGTGTTATACGACAACTTACAGCCCACCGATGTCTAGACGGGGGGTCGCACACACAGCTGGCGGAGATCTGCACCTTTAAGTTAATGCTGTGTCTACATCCATTTTTCTCCAACCTTGGGAGTGGAAAACAGACTTGTGAATGCACGGCTTTACAAATCAAATACATATCTGGCTATGCACACACACACAGTTTTGATTGTGAACCTGCGCAAAGTTGTGTGCATCTGGGTTATTTCTTGTTGGATGTGCTTTCTTTGTATGTCACTTCCATACTTGCTTTTCCTCACAAATTTGTTTTGACGAGCCAAAACGACGACATGCGCGGTTCCAGCGCACAAAAATCCAAAGTGGAGTTTACATGCGATTTTGCAAACCACTACTGTACGTGCGGCGCCGTGCAACGTGGCAGCCGAGCAACACGCCACGAGGTACAGTAGTTATGGTGTGTTGGTGCCTGCCGCACTGCTGTAGTCAGCCCTTTGGCCTCTCCACCGCCTGCTGCCAAAACCTCCAGCGCTGGTCAGGCTGGAAGTCGGGCCACGGCGGCACGATGAGCCACGGAGCAGCGCCTCTCCCTCCTCCACCATCCCCACAGAGCGCCCGGCGTGCTTAATGAAACCCTGTTGATTAATCAACGGCGATTTAATGTCGTCAGGGTGGGCGAGTTAACGGCTGCTGATTGAGGACTTCAGTGAGCTTGTTTCCATCGTGCATCACTGCACAACAAACTTCAGAGGGCAATAAAAAAACACATTTATTGCTCTTTGAGGGCCTAATTAACACAAGCTGCTCTCACTATTGTACCTCTGAGGGAACTGATATCTTCACGAACACTCAATTTCAATGAAACAAGCTTAATTCAAGCCGAGCAAGCACTTTTTGTCCTAATACACAGCATTTCTACAGGCTTCTTTCTTTAAAGTTACAGAGGCCCCCGTCGCATCACTCGCTGTTTCCCGTGCCCCGCAGGTGGAGGGAAGGTTTCAGTTAGATTACTTTAGCAGATCCCTGTCTGAATTTGTTTTTGTACTCCCCTTTAAAATGTTCTGCCCTGAAAGCATCCGGTCTAAGCCAGACGGGGCTCGACCCTCTTTCCTCTCCAATCCCTCTAGAAACACGGAACAAGACTCCTTTGGTTACCTCAGGTGACAATTTACTGCCGAGACCACACAGAAAACGATTCACACACACGCACATACACAAAAACAAGCCTACCCCCCCCACCCCCCTCCTCCTCCTCCTCCTCCTCTTTGAAAGCCCATTTTAATCAGCGAAGGGTCTGCCTGGAGCGGTCTCAACACCTAATACCTCAGAGAGGTTCATCTTATTACCGAGCAAATGAATCCCGCTCAATTCAGACATGGCTTTGGGAGGCCTGAGGGTGGATTCCTTAAGGAACGCCGTGACTGTAATGAAAGCATACAGAGGCCCACTCCACCATTGCTGCTTTTGTAATATAACCATGAATACAAATGGCCACCGCTAATAGCTCAAACTCTGAACAACGCTCATTCCGCTCCCCGCGCCAGAGGTCGTGTGGTGCTCGAACGCTCTTTGACCTTCGCTGTGGATGAACCCTGGAGTGCGATTGCAGCTGGAGACGGTCCAGAGCTTTGGCGTCCCTGATCGGGCCACCGCCCAGGGTTTGAGCCACTGCCAGCTAGCTCCGGAGCCACCGGGCCTGGAGCCACAGCCACAACCACAGGGAGCCTGAGATCCAGGCCAGGGGACCACAGCATGAGGCTGGGCGACAGGGAGTCACTGTGCACAGAGGATGGAGCGTTCCTCAGGGTTAAAAAACTAAACGAAAGCATTTAAATGTCCTATCTTTTAACCTTTTGATCAGATTCTGCTCGAACGTTTCAATTTGTTCCCAACCGTGAGCCAAGTGCAGAGATCCACCTATTACAATAAACACACATGTTGTTTTGCAAAACAATCAAGCGGACAGAGGTTTTCTTTGGAAACTCTAAACTCTCTTTTCTGATTGATGATGTTTTCGTTCAGAGGGGGCCGAAGTAAGAATTAAAGTGAAGCCTGAAGGTAATGTCTTTGTTGAATGTTTGACAGGACTTTACATAAAAAGTAAGAGTGCTCTGCTACACTGCTGACAAAGGACAATCCTTTTCATATGTGAATGATCAATTTAATTGCATTGGATTTGCAGCAGTTATTCTGTTGTTAAATTGCACAAGGCACAATTTTAAACTAATAATACTGCGGCTTTGTTGGCCTGAAAGACAAATTAAAGTTGTTCCTGAAAACTCACGTCTCTGTGGAGTAAAGTAGTGCGTCGTCTTTTTGTAAAATATGCTTATTTGCGTGCTTTCCGTGAGTTAGATGAGAAGATCGATACCCTTCTCAGATTAGCTTTTCTTCAACTAAATTGTAGCACAATGTATCTTGTTCCTTTAAACTGCACAGCAGGAATTGACATTTAGTCGTGTTGTGTTTCTAGTTCTTCACGGTTTATCTTTCTGCATCGTGATGCTGCATTCACACGTCAGAAGATCAAGGAAGTACAGGAACATTTAATCCGAACACTTGAGGGTGTGCCCCAATTATTCCAAGAGGGTTCCTCCCACTTGCTGGCCCTGTAACCACATAATTGAAATAGCCTTAACTAGCAACGTCGGCAGTTTTTACATATTTGGAGTACAACAAAAAGTGATACATTTCCAACTCAGAATCCCAAGCTGACTTAACTTTTTCCCCACTTGGTTGCCAGTCATTGTCTCTATTTCTTGCAGCATACTTTATGTGGTACACAACTCCCCCCAAAACCACAACCTGTTGTTGACAGTACTATCTATTAATATTAAACAAAAGATATATACGTGTTAATCTGGGAGCAATAGAGGTGTTATGCTGCAAATTATTCGCGCGAGTAGTTTACATGCAAAGTCAATGCATAGACACGAATGACGCGAATTTCGTTGTGAAAAATTCACCTCATTGAGTTGAAATATATTTCAACAAAATGTGCCAAATCAGATCAGATAATATTATGAACCCAGACACGACGGTGTCTGATGGTCCGACGTTTGTGGAATTTCCATAACAAGTACAACAAGCAGAACTCGTGGTTATTTCCATGGTGGATGGCGGAAATGGTAACTGTTTTTACGGAGATAAGCCACGCCCCCTTTCAGGCGCGAATGACGCGAATTAACCACATGAAGTCGAGTGAGTAAACTCACGGGAGTAAAGGTGTGAACGCAGCATTACTAGGTAAGCTTTTTTATTTTGTATTTTTAAGGAGGCTAGGCTACGAGGAAAAGCTGCTTCCCCGCGCTTTCAGACACTATGCTAAGCTAGCTTCAGCCTCCCACCTACAACTCCATCCTTAACTCAAAGACATGAGTGCCATCAAGCTTCTCATATCCCAGAAAGATAGCAAATTTCCATAATTCCCAAAATGTTGAACTTTTGTTCTGCACACCATAAAAACAGCATTTTTTCCTTTACTGACTGTCCTTGTAACAGGAAAGCACAGGTGTTTCCCTCTAAGGTGCATTGCCCTCTGATGACGGAGAGGCGGTTTGGCACAATGCACCATTGTGTACATATACGCGCTGATACTCGGTATGTAATGTTTGACATTCCCGCCGAGTTCCACCCAGTTTCTCCTTATCTTTGGGAGACAGACTGATGGATGGAAGATAAGACCTGTACCAGCCTTTGAGTCAGGCACAGGGCCGCTATAAAGACAAATGCTCCCCACAATTCAGACATCCCTGTGGAGCCTATTAGAAGGTCAGATATTCTGTATGGAGAATTCTGATCTGCAGAACTAAATGCAGCAGATTGTCTTGGGTTTGAATAGTTTCCTGCTCTAGGAATGCTGATGAAAAGACTGTTGTACGGTATATTGTATAATGGTCTTACACAACTGATAGGCTTGCAGTATATTCATAACCAGACAGATATAAAGAGTAATAACTTCAACATGTCATTACTTTTAGCTCTGTTTTGGTTTCCACCAATCCCAGAGGGAAATATCTGTCCTTTTAGCGACTAGATGCTCCACTATGTTCAATAGCTAGCCGCTGCCTAAATTGTTCTGCCATTTGGTGGTGAGCAAGTAGCACACGGTGGCTTTATCTGAGCTTTGTCTTCAGGAAATTACGCTGGTCAGAGCTTTTAAACTCAACCAAAAGATTAAAGTTGCCGGCCCTGAAAACCAAACTAATGAGCTGCAAGATGCTAAAACGTGCTGTTGAGCTGAGGACAACCTGCAGAGTCTGCTTATAATGCTCTGTGGGCTCGTAGTGAGCACATGTCATTACATCATTGGTATGAAAAGATGGATAGTAGCAGCTTGAGATATTGAAATGCTCTGAGGCAAGCTACAGCTCTGACTTACACATCCATTCACTGTCAAGTTCCTATGTATTCTTCGGTAAACTCTTGGTCCAACTTGCAATGACCTGGTACATGTGATCGAAATAATTCAAAATTCCGGTATGAACATCACAGCAGGCCGACATTAAGACATTTCAGTCAAACTTTGAGTTTCACGATGTTTCTTTTTTCACAGGTTTACTTGATTGCATTTTAAGAATGACTCGTTAAGATGGATGTTTCTTCCAGCACGTCTGTACCTATCTTGCTCACTGTACTGTTGAAGCGTTATAAGTGGGCTTGTGACTCCACATGGGTCCATTCCCTCCCTATATCCTAATCCATAACCCCGCTATCCCCCTATCACTGCCTGTTTTCAGCCTTTATTGCACCTCCGATCACCCATTCAAAGGGCGCATTAGCATATCGCCCACCTAGTGATGACTGGGAGGCCCGAGCGATTCGGATCGTAAAGCATAAATGTGCCGCTTTAGTGTAATCCGCGACCCACCGGGAGCCCTGATTCGGCGTAACGAGTCCGAGTGAAGGGACAGAAAAACAAAGTTAATGGGCGACAGACCTCAGTTATGCTCTGTTGCTATAGGGCACCGGCTCCATTAACCGTAGCCAGGTGAGAAAACCATCCCACCGAGCTCAATATCTTCTGCATCAGGCCTTTCACTGGTAATGAGGTCGCCCAAAGGGGGAGACTGTGTATTCATGCGTGCGCTGAGCATCGCGGAGAGAAAACTGTACAGCTTGGTAACATATTACATAAAACAAGGGATGAGAGGTGGTCGTCATATATGTACATCTGCACAAAACAGCTGAAAGATGTAACCCTGGACTCACGGTTGTTGTGATGAAAGAAATGCAAAAGGGTTAGAAAAAAATAATTAGTTGCAGCGCTTCTTGCATTCAATCAAGCCGACCTGGATTTGAAGGTTTTTTCTGATTGGAAGGTGGATTGCTCCGCTCGGATGCCGCACCACATTTTAGTTTCACACCGATTGACACACAGGTGTATTCTAGGTCAAATCTCGGCTCACGCAGCGTTAAACTTCCCACGCAGTCTCTCTAGCTCTTTTCACCTCGGCTGTTTGTTTGAAGCGACACGTTGCACAAATCAGCCGGTGCATTTATCAGGAACTTGTGTTTCACGTGAACTGTTGAGTCTGGTTTTGGTTCTGGAGCCTCCATAAACAGCTCCATCCAGTATAAATAGCGGAGCCCTTGGTCCGATGCCACTGCGGCTGAGTGCAGCGGCGCGGAGGAACAGCTGTAGTCGCTCTGTCGCCGAGACCAGATCCTCAGCCGGCCGTGCCGTCTAACATAAGCAACACTTGAGGACTCAGAGCCTGCTCAAGGGCCCGGTTGTAATTCCACCCCACACCCTGCAGCCCTTTTACTGTGTGTGTGTGTGTGTGTGTGCTAATTGGAGTAATCTAGCAAGAGCTTAGTGAAGCTGCTGGTCATGACAGCCATGTACATACATATACAGGCTGCACTTATCAATATGTTTGTGTGTATACAGTGGATCAAAGCATTTTGTGTGATTTTGCATCGACTGAAGTGAAGAACGTACTCACAAAGTTATCAACCGACTCCAAATTCCTCTCGGCTCCTCGGAGAGTGTCGTCCTGTCTGAAATCTGTATGAAAAGCCGTAATCTTGAAAGGCAAAAAAAGTAAATGATACATGTATTACCGGTGGTACAATGTTTACTGTTTGGGAATAGAGTGTAGAAATCTATAGTGTAAATGGTCGCAAAATATCATGAACCATCGCTCAACATCTCAGACACTTAACCAAACCCATCAGAATCAACACAACATGAAATGAACGACATGAATCTGAAACAAGCAGTCGCACGTTACCTGCATCCAAACTGAAAACAACTAATAAGGAAACAATGAAGTCAAAGTGAAATGAGTGCTCCAGGTGCGCGATGGGTCGCTTGGCCCTGCTCCCAGAACAGTTTGTAAAGGAAGGATTAGGCTGCGTTAATTGGATGGACTGTCCAAAAAAGATTAGAGGCGCACCGAGAAGCATTTCCTCGGTGCGCCTCTAGCCCGACTCGCCCGCTGAATAATGGAGCCCTGGAGTGTAAACACAAGGCCCAGATGCAGTGTGTCAATGCGCTGACGGAGCTGTCGGCCCCTGAGCTGAGCACAGTCAGGTCAGACGTATAAACAGAGACGTGATTCTTCTCAACCTTTCATTCCGTCTACATATATGTCCAAATGCAGCAGCGGTCTGCCTAAAATGGACGCTCATAAAGGTTTGGGCTTGTTCTGATCCTCAAGCTCGATGGTCAGCGTGCTAATACCTCCAGAAAGTCAACGCTATCGTGCTGACTATCGCTGGTACAACGTTTCCCATATTCACGATTTTAGTTTAGCATGCAAACGTTTGCTAATTACCACTTAAAAAAAGAAAGCTGAGGCTAATGGGAAATGTCATTAGATTTTTAGTGATGAATCAAAGTATTGGACACATTTTGACCTGAAGAGGAAAGTCAGGGGACTCCCTGCAGCTAACTGGGATCGCTAAGTTAGCGATCCATCAAATACTTCATACATTTCCAGACTGATGCCACAACCATGGCTAGTAATGGATTGTAGTACTATTTACTTCTTTCCATTGTTCGCCTGAAACATAGTTATTACATTTCTACCACGGAAGAACTAAAGTCAGTTTACACTCTCCCAAAACCTTGCAGATTGGTAACTCAAACCATACCAAACCAGTCTGATGGTTCATTTCCATGTCCGTCTCGTTGTAGGTCCTTCAAGCCAGACTTCGTCCTGGTTCGCCAGCACGCCTACAGCATGATCCCCGGCGAGGATTTCAGGAACCTCGTGATCGGCCTGCATTTCGGCGGCGTCCCGGGCAGCAACTCCCTCTTCTCCATCTACAACTTCTGCAGCAAACCTTGGGTGGTAAGCAATCTTTGACTGCTCTCTTTGCTCTACTTTAACCCACATAAAGGTGTCGTGAGCCCCACCCCCAGACTGATTTATTTGGGCTATTAAAGGGAGCTGTAACACCTGTCTCTGGAGTAGCCCCCCCCCTCCAGCACCACACGTATTACTCTCTCTGTACTCACTAAAGCGTGTGAAGGCTCGGCTCTGCACGGGTTCGTAATTATGGTCTCGTCACCTACAGTGTCAGTTTAAAGGAGAGAGTATGTTTCACTCCCCTAATGTGGGGAAAGAATGCACTTCTCCATGTTGTAGCTCATTTGCCCGCTTACTTATTTTGACAAAGCATTCCATATGTTTTTGGGTTGCCACAGTTTTCTTTTTTTTATTGCCATGCTCCCAAACATTACTATTTATGTCAATATTTATCAATATTAATATCTGCAGGTGCTCTGTAGATTTACAGAGTACAATATAAACTAAATGTTAAATATAGTTCTTTCCTCTCTTCTAAATCTAAATAAGCATATATTTAAGGTGGAACAAGAATGAACAATTTAAAAACACACACAAAAAAGGTGTCTGCTGGAAAAAGGTAGGACTATAAAAGAGGTCGAGAAACATTTCTTCACCCAGTGTTGCAGTTTCCCAGGATACACTGCAGCTGCAATAACAAGCTAACCTCCCTGTTATGTTAACCCACAGCTGGATGCAACAAAGCCATTAACTGGAGTAGGTAAGGAAGGTGAGAGGAAGGCTGTCCACCAGAGAGCACAATTACAACAACAGAAAACAACATCTTTTCTTCTCAGGCAACAGGTGTTCAGAGCCGAGTCTCGCTGCACCGGGTCACATTTTTATAAGCATCTGATATGCCGTTATGATTAAGTGCTATGTACACAGGTGTTATGTCTGTGGAGCCTCTCCTGTCCCCGCGGCTTAAATAATAATGTCTGACTGTCGTTTATTTCTGCTTGCAGTTTTCTCAGATGATAAAGCTCTACCACTCCCTCGGTCCTGAGAAATTCCCCCTGAATGAACAAACCTTCTATCCCAACCACACGCAGATGGTGAGTGCCTCATATTGTTCTTTATGAACACAATACAGACACACACACACACACACACAAAATCATAGCACACCTTTGGCCCATTTTTCATTAAATCTTTATTATAAAAATATAAAACACAGAAATTAAGTCAAACATTTCTATAACCCCTACAAGGACACCTCCCCACCACACACACACACTTCAGGAATCAGTGTTTACACACAGACTGTACACAGTTTCCTTGATTGGAATCTTTTTTCTTTTTTTTTTTAAAGGATCAGACTTGACCAAGTGTTTCTGTGTTAAGCAGACAGTATATTTACACAAACATGAACCACAGAAATAGTGACACAGAAACGCCACAGCTGGAGAAAGAGCCTCGTCAACACGTATAAAGACAGAAAGGACAAGTTTTGTACAAAAAGAAAATCTCTACCGGCGTAGATTTGTTTGCGTTACACAATTATTAACTTATTGTAGCCTCTTAAAAACAACAGGATGCCTAATCACGACTCTCTGTATGTTGCATACTCGAGCCAAAGATTCATTATCAAGAGGAGGTCGACAGGTTGAAGACTATTCAGACAAAAAAGAAAAGAAAGAAGAAGCAAAAATCAGGTTAAGAATCTAGATTGATTGAAGGATGTTTTGTTGAAAGCAGAGAACTGCCTATAATTTATTAGGCCTTTTGTTGAGTATAGGAAGAACATAAAAAAAGAATCGCTGTCTTCCTCTTCCGATACGATCTGACTGTAGCTTTAGTGTCCGGAGGTGGTTTAAGTTTTGTTTTCACATGAAGAAAACCAAGGGAAAACTGCCACATTTTTGTCATTTTGGAATGGAAATAAATGATTTATATATATATTTATAAAAAATAAAGAATATTTTTGGGGAAATAAGCTTATTTGCTTTCTTGAGGATGGATGCAATTTTCTCAATCCCTCTCACATGTGTTCGTTAAATACGAAGCCACAGCCACGAGATGGTTAGCTTAGCTTAGCATTTACACTTAAGCAAGAAAGAATATATATAAGCATATTTCCCCAAAATGTCAAACTGCTCTTTTGAAAACAACCAACTTGGTCAAAGCCACAGTGCAGTACCGATGTAAGATTCTCTTAGTGTTACTGATGGAGGGGCTGTAACTGTTCATGGAATGGACTGAAGGTACAGCACCGGGGGGAAATAAGAAAAAACCTTGAAGAAGAATGAATTTAGTGACAATAGTTACTTTCATATATATATATATATATATATATTTATATATATATATATATATATATATGTCCATTTGAAATAGTTAAATACAAAAGATTGAATATACACTTACAAAATATGTCAATGTGTGAAACCTCTGCTTATACTTGACTTTCATTAGATTGGAGTACCAGTCAGGGGGACTATGATAAGCTAACAAACAACAGTACCATAGTACTATATACACACCACTGGAGATGCTGGTCCTTCATTCAGGACGTTGCACAGGCTGCGATGGTTGTCACAATGTAGTTTTGACTGTAGTTATATATATTTTTTCTTCTTTTTTTTGTTTTTTTTGTTGCATATAATACCACATAGTTACTGTGTACTCCAATAAACATATAAATAAATGCATTACAGAGGTTTCAGTTGAGTTGATAGTTCATTTCTGTAGCTTATGTTATATACAGCAAAACATAAAATATCACCATCTCTGCAAGAAGTGAGCTCTTCCCTGCGTTGGCACTCTAACAGACGTGTTTAGCATTTCTCTGATTATCAACAGTGCTCAACAGAAAGGGCGTTGTTTGGGATGTAACTGCGAAATGAGTTACATTGCAAACATTCGGGTAAGCAGAGACTCTACCATCCATAAAGACACATGTTACAGTGAAAACTGTGAACATAATCAATGTATACTTCACTGTAAAACAATACCACTTTCAAAAAATATATATATATATATTGAGGCCGAAATAAGAGGTATAATTTTCAGAGATCACACCTCACATTGGCACTCGATCTGTATGGTTGATGTGTAGAGTTCACCGCTAGTAAGTACAGTTCAGTAGCAACAATGTTACATCTCAAATTTACATAGTGATCATTGGCTGTACATGTATATAGCTTTCATTGATTTAAATTGATAGTTCATGGCCTTTAGTTTTGAGAGTCCTTGCTTTTTAAAAGATAAACTGCCTCAATGCAGGTCGCTAATTAACACCAATGAAGCTTATAGATACTTAGAATTGTGTACAGGTCACTGCTTTTCTTGGAGATTAGTTCTTCAACTCTTAAGATCCAATAGAGGTCGATCAAGGTCTTAAACTTCTTACCGGTCTTATAAATGTCTGTGTGTCATCACGCGTTTAACACCACCGAACCCTGAAGAGACCGTTTGGTGCAAGGACTGTTTGATTCGTGGTTTAGGAAAATGATCGTTAAACAGGGCGAGCTGCACAACTAAAAAAGGTATTGTTTTCTATCAGAAGTGCTACGAAGCAGGCACTGTAATGGATGTGGTCTTTTCTTTTTATTTGTTTGCCACTTTAAAAGAGGCTGTCACCCAGGCAAGTGAGCTTAAAGAGTCCTGTAATTCTCTAGAAGTGATAGGGGATGGGACGGAGTCAGGGAGGCGGCACTGGATTTTGGGCAGGGTGCGTTGAAGTTCAGGGGTCGGTGGCGTTGATGGTGGTTTTGTCGCGGGATGCCATGCCCCGGTACCAGCTGCAGTAGCCCTCCTTCTGCTGGATGCAGGCGTAGTGCCGGGACTGGTAGCCAGGGTAGCCGAAGTGGGACAGCATGTCCGTCCATAGGCACTCGTTCTTTGAGGTCACGAAGCAGGGCAGGTAGTGGCAGGGCTTAATCTACAGAGACAGAAGCGAAACTAAAGATGGAGCCATGGAGCAGGAAACACAACTGGATACTAGCAACAACTACTGTAAACTCACTGTGTTGTCTTCACTTTAATAGTCATACCTCCCTTGATACCCTATATATTTTTGAAACTTCTTTCGCTCGTTTCTTTTCTTTTCATGTCTCTCTAATATGACCTCATACCTTCATACTAATAATTAGATAGGTTAGAATAGTTTGCCCCTTTGGGAAATAAGCTTTTGTGTTTTCTTAGCGAGAGTTAGATAATTAGATTGGCACCACTCTCGTGCCTGTACACCAAATATGAACCTAGATTAGCTTTGCTAGCATAATAAGCAGATTGGATACATGAAGCTCTTTCCAAAGCTGACAAACACTCACATTTAGCACTTCTAAATCACTAATGAAGTGGAATCTTGTTTAACGTGTGAATTAATGTATTTTTGAAGCTGGATAGAGCCAAGCTGGCGGTTTCCCTCCTGCTCACAAGCTAACGCTAAAGTAAGCTAACGGGCTCTCGGCTCGAGCTCAAAATGTAGCATACGGAGGAGAGTGGTATCAATCTAGTCACCGACATCACGCCAAGACAGCAAATTAGCATACTTTCCAAAATGAAAGACATTCCTTTAGTGTCCCCTAATGATGCATTATTATTTATTTATTAACTTGTTGAAGCTAACAGTAATTGGCTTCATGCAAATTCAACAACAGTGAGCCTACAGTTTAGAGGTTTGTGCAAAGACCAAATAGAATAAGCTTTAATGAACCATTAACATATGAAAGAAATCTCACAGTTGTACAAGAGAAATGAGCTTTGAAGAAAGAAAGTGAGTATATGATTTAGTTGAAATATAGAAGCAGAAGTGGAATGTTAAATGAATGTCAGCCATCTTCCTCAAGCAGTGATGTTTTTGTAGTTCCATAATGATTCAATTCAATTAATTTAACCGAGCGTCTTTCATGCGCCACTCCTCCAGGTGCTCGCACAAAAAGAAGCTTAATATATACGGCATGAATTGCCAGGAAGATCCGCGTAAACCACTCAGTGAGGCGATGAACGGAAACGCGGCGTTTAGCGACAGCGAAGCGAAGCGGAGTCGTCAGCTGCACTCATCTGGATCTGAATGAGCCGGCAAATTCAATTAGAAAGTTCGAGGGCACACTTCTCATTTTGGGTGTTTTTGTTATTCAGGCTCGGAGAGTGCGTCCTCCACGGTTCAGAGGCGTTCGACGCGACTTCCGCGTTTTGAGTGCTTTTAATGATGTGCGCAGGATAGTTTTCTAACCGGCACGACACGCTTCCTGCGCTCCAGTGCAGTAAATCATCGTTTGGCGGGGAATGCGGAGGCCGACGGAGCGCGTTTTAATAAGCGCGATGATGTTTACGCCCGCCTGTGCTTACTGACTCTCAGGCTGAAGTCTCAGTTGATCGATGGACTTCTCTGGATGCCTCTGGGCGGCTGCCATGTACGCACTGAGCACAGTTTACAGGCGCTGGCCCGCACTGGGAACAAGTGGGTCTCTCTGCTAATCCACTTATACTGATAGGGGCCGATGGAGCGAGCAGATGTCCAGGACACTGCTGTACAGTAGGACGTTTACGAGGCAGGTCAACAGCTGCACAGCGCCAGGCTACATGTTTCGAGTCGCATAAAAACCAAACAGGAATGAAGACTTGAGCTGATTCCAGAGCTGTTATTTAACAACTCCCAGTGTTTGTGCTAAAACTAGTTTTCTCTCCATTTCTGTTTCCACTTAACATCAATGATGAATTATGGGGGAAATTCGGCTCATGATTCAGTCCCAAAAACAATGTTGACTGCACAACATCCTAGTAAACGTGAAAGTCGTTTCAAGTATGAGTGAATGTTTTTTTTGCATGAGAAGTGCAACAGTAGCATTAATGAGCCTGAATTGGTTTGACCTTCACATACTTGTGTTAGAAGTATTTCCTCCCTCCTGTAATTATTAACGAGCACCAAAGTGGCCTTTTATAGACGCAGTCAACCGGTTGCAGCGCTTTTACGTTTAGTTTTTGTTGTGAAATGGAGGGGTGGTGAGCTTTAGCTCCTCCTCTTGTTCCTCCTCCTCCTGCCTCCTCTTCCCTCCTCTTTCTCGTCCTTGCCGGCCAGAGGTTGTTGGTTTCCACTCACCCTGCAGTTGCAGCCCAGCTGGTAGCGATGGTTGATGCCCTTCTTCTGGGCCAATGAGAGGCGCTCCCACCGCTCGTTGAAGTTGCACAGTCCCGTGTAGACCTTGCCGTCGTACACCCGACCTGTAGGAGAAAAGAACGGAGGGAATAGGTTAACATGCCGAGTCACGTGCCAGTCAACCCACTTTTGCTGGTATCTCATTTAGCTATTTGTCTAATTTCCTAATCCTCCTCATGTAACATAGGATAATATAAACATACCGCTCAAACAAAAACTTGTTTACCTTTGGTAAAACAATCTCACACAGTAAGCCCATACTAAACCAACACCCCTATTTCTGAATATCAAAAGGTCAGCAGACGTCTATTTTTAGCGCCGGACCGTTTGCGGCTTACCGACTCTTGAGACAGGTGCACCGCGGCGGGCCTCCGAAACCCTCGGGAACATCATGAATTGTCACCATACGTCTCCTTCAGCGTGTTGCCACCACGCGGGAATTTGACAGCTCACAAATATGTGCTTCTTCGACATCCCCCCCCCCCACACAGAGCCCCCCTCTCTGCCTGTGTCCCCTGCACTGGGATTACTGGAGTCACTAGCAGGCTTATTACATGGTGTTGAGTGTGCGACATGGCTCTCAAATACTAATAAGTACAAGAGCACTCGAAGGCTCAATCAAAAGCAGCTCGTCTCATAGGCCCTAAAGCCTTTAGCCGGTAATGCAGTCTTGATCATATGCAGGAAATTTATTATAGAACCTTGAGCGCAGCGAGCGACGTCGGTGATGTCACTCGCGCCCGAACGAGCGGTAAACAGAGCCGGCGCTGCCCGGCAACGCCGGCTCGTTCGCTTGCATTGTGGGGTGCAGTTACAGTATTTACAGGTCGGGACTTAGCGACAGTTATATACGCCAAGCACCGCAGGGTCCAAAGTAAACTGCACGTCTGTTGGAAATAGCAACTCGTAAAAAAAAAGCTTGTGCTGGAAAACGCCGGTCGCATCCTGTTAGCTGTTAATGACGAGTTGTGAGAGAATTGCTCTCTGCCGTTTCTGGCATGCAAAGTTGAGGGAAATGAGTGCCATTTTTTATTTTTTAAAGGGCCCCTACTTTGCCTGCTTGCACAGTGGCAAATGGAAGGGTATAAATAGTGGGAAGGTTTGTGTCACAGGACAAATGAAGAAGTCCCTGGAGAGGAGAGGGGAGGAGTGAGGGAGCAAACAGATCTGAAACACCAGGTAAATACAAACCAGTTTTCTATACATTTATTTTCAAATATTCCAACTCCATCCTGGTGAATGAAGTTCTCTACTCGCGTGATGACACCTTAAGGACGTCAAGGCAAATGGTTGGAAAGCTCCTGGAAAAGCTAAGTAAGTTTAAAGTTAAGAAATTAAACCAGGCAGTTTGACTTTTTTCGTGTTTGACACCCTCAAGTTTAAATAAACTAATTAAAATGATAGCAACAGAAGCTGATATATTCTGACTTTTGGACCCTAGTGCTCCAAAAAGCTCCAAAAACACAGAATCCTACACATGATGGCGTCTTTCGTAAAAACCCTCCCTGCCAAAAACAGTGTCGGCCATTGAGCTTACCTGTGATCAGGTACTGGTACTTGTTGATGTCAAACTTCACGCCGCACAAACTCTCGGAGGCGTCCGTGTAAATGTGCTGCACGTGCTTCACTTTGTCGAATCCTTTGTACATCTGCAATACACATGAAGCAATGCTGGCGTTAAAACCGGAATAAAAAGAGCAATGTTGCGCTCTGGCACAACACCTCTACACATACATTGTCAGGAATGAAAACAGTCCGCCGGCTTTATCAGGTGACATTCCTTCAGGAATGTCTCTCGGGAGAAGTAGTATTAGGTCCTTAACTAAATCAAAGATAACATGATTATGTTGTGTAATGTTCTCCGACTTTGATGCCGGTTTGGCAAGGGCATTGCCAAACCGTGGACATCAGCTCCTTCTATTTGTCCCGGCTATGCAGAGCCAACAGTCAGTGTTTGCCCTGAGAACTGTTTTTGTCTTCTGTGTAATTTATTTGTCTGGGAACAACAGGAAATCCCTGTTTAAACGCATCGCCCCCAGAAAAAACAGGACAAACTGTTACTAAAGCCTGAAACTGTGGCGGGTTTCAGGAAAGCCAAAGGCATTTGTCTCATAGGATTTGTTGAAATTTGGAGGGAATCGCATTCTATTACAGCCCACAAGGAAAACCACTGTTTGCAGAATAAACCAGCAGACTGTAATACAAATAAATAACCCAAGAGGTGCAAAGGTCGCCTTTAATTCCTGGGGATAATCCTAACAGTGATGATTGGTGTGCTTCACGAACAAGAGGCCACTTAATGCTTTTGTACAAACTGGGATTGTACTGATACAGTGCATGACACGGTTGAAATGTTTACACTGGGAGCGAGGAGTTTGGTTGAGTTGTAATGCCTGTAAGCCCGCTAATCCTGCGGCCTGGCTCCTGTCTGAGCAGCAGGCCGGTGTCAGCATCTGTCAGAAATATGCAGCGTTATGTAAGAATATAGAGGAAGTGAAGAGCGGGCTTTCATGCTAAGTATCCCAAACTGCTTTTCAGCTGTCACAACGCAGCTGAGGGGGCGGAGAGGCAGTGAGTGTGTTGCATTATAACGGTATTCTTAAATGGAAGAAAAACAGTTTCTTAAAAATCACTTTCCACGAAGAGACCTCGTGCTTATAATCACAATCAAAGGTTATATAACGTAGAGCAAATATCTGTCATGTGGGATCATGGAGCATGACATCTCAAGCTTTTGAAATATGTTCCCTCAACATTCAGACAAGATAATCTAAATCATGAGTGGCTATGATAAAAAGAAAAATAATTGAATTAGCAATTTAAACCAATTATTCCAGCATGTCCAAGTTGAGCATTCTGCTCTTTAGACAACAAGCGTGTTCACTCCACCAATTCCTCCCCTCCCTACATTATAGCGAAAGGAATAGTTTAATATTTTGGGAAATACACTTACTCGCTTTCTTGCAGAGTGTTAGACAGAGAGCCAGCCAGGGGGCAATTAGCTTAGCTTAGCTTAGCTTTGCTAAAGACTTGATGCAGCGGGAAACTGATAGCTTGGTTCAATCCACAGTAAAATAAAGTTAAAAAAAAGACAGAAATGTACGCACTTCAGGTTGTTTTTAATGAATAAAACGTGTTAACTACTAAGCTTTAAAAGCGTCTGTTGTTGTTAGCTTAGCCAAGTCTGAAAGTAGGAGCAAACAGCGAACCAGACTTTGTCGCTCAACTTGTGTAACGTGTCAATTCATCCGCTTTAGAGGTACTGGTAGGGTTTTTCTAACTTTTAACAAAGCCAGTCTAGCTCTTTCAGTTCATACACTTAGCTAGGCTAACTGTGCTAGGCTAACGGCACTGGCTCTCGCTTCATGTTCAACTCGGACATGAAACTACTACTCGTGTGATCCTGAGAAAGAAAGGGAGCAAGTGTGTTTTCCCCCAAATGTCCTGCTATTCTTTGAAAGCTAAAAGAGATTCGGTGTCGGCTGACAGGCTCACCTTCATTTGCTTGACTGTGTAGCGCATCGTTCCAAAAGGTCCATCTCTCAGAAGCTTCTTGCCCACGACTTTAGCTCGGATCACTGTGAAGAGAGGAGACAGACATCAGACATCAGCGGATGACTTTGAAATGGGTCTAACAAACTGTCACATTCCTCTAACGTAGAACTATCCAATCCATCAAATAGCACTCTGCCTCGGCCAGTAGGAGGCATTAGCAAACCCATTATAAATACCATTTCAGGACCGGTTGGCACCACAGTTAATCCGTTTATCCGATTTTCTGCATTGCTGCCGTTTGCCAAGGAAGGCCAATGGGAAAGAAAAACGCTAAAGGGACTTTTGAGTTTGATACAGAAATTAGAGGGAAAGAGGCCTCAGCCATGTAACACTGCTGGTGTTCAAGATTTCTTGGGGGAGAAATGCTCATACAGCTAAAAAAAGTGGAACTTGGAAATCAGAGGAAACCTTTTGAACCTATAGTTGTATTATTCAGATCAGAGTTTTTTGTTTTTTTAAACACCAGGGTCACATGAGCGGTGGAGTGCAGTGTGTGTCTCCTGTTTCCTTCTATATTGGGATCAGGGCTGGAAAAAGATATTATCAGTGTGCCGGACCCGCATGTAAACGTCTGCGAGGTGAAAACGGTTGAGACTCTGATTTGTTTTCTTTCACTCTCGTTGGAGTAAAAGGGGATTATTGTGGAAGGCCGGGGAGCGGGAAGTGTAGGAATGAGCGATAATTTGAGCCGGTGAATACGAGTCTGAACCAGAGCTGCGGGCCCTGCATGCAAGCAGTCTCTCCTCTGTGAAGTTCACCTGCTGCCCACAGCCGACCGGCCGCAGACACAACTAACACTGGCCGTGTTTGTTATCTTCTCCCGGTGGAATTTCCTTCACACATTCTTCAGGGGCTCGCATTCCCCAGAAAGGAGGGAGGGGGGGAAAAAAAGCGACGCCTTTCGTTCTGTTTCTGAAGGAAGAAACGAGGCATGTGGCATGTCCTGCTTGCCTGTGTTTGTCTAGCTGTCCTACTTCCAGGCAAGTGGGAATGGGTATAAAAATAAAACTCAAACAGGAAGCAGTTACAGCACGGCCACCCACAATTGGTGACCACACATTTATTTTGGACATGAAGACCCCAGTTTGAACCAAGTGTTTATTTAAACAACCCAATTTTTCTTTTTTCTTTTTAAACAGTATTTCAAGCCCTTACGTTCTTATCTAAAGAATGTGGCCACCCAGCAGCTTACGGCTAGAAATATGATGTACCATTTGGTTCATTTGATTCAATCTGGTGTATTTAAGGAATCTTTCTGAACATGACCAGGATAGTTCTTTTCAAGTTGTCTATGACAAAACGGGTCAGATGAGGTTATTGAGCATGCAATAAGTATGCTAGCATGTTGATGTTCAGCATGTTTAACATGGTCAACACCCTGATTTTGGTGTTGGTATATAAACATTAGCTAATGAGCACTGAACACAAAGTTAAAGATGTCCACATGAAAGTTTCATGGCAATCCAATGAATCTTCATATATTTAGCTGAAAACAAATGTCAACGCATGGTGGCGCTAGATAAAAAGTCTGTCGATCACCAAAGCCACTGGGGCTTATGAATATCTTTACTAAATTGCATGGCAGTCCATTCCTTTGGGTGGACGGACCGACTGACATCCACCGGTAGCTTCCACTGACAGCTTCACGAGAAATCACACAACCAAGGCCAGCAGATCACTTCAGAGCTCCTGGTCACCCTCCTGCCCTTTCACAGGAACCTGCTGCAGACGATCTAGATCCATTAATCTGTCAACTCTTTCAACACGAGCCGAGAGCGCCGTAGCCTGACGGACCTCCGCTCAACGTACCCAAATGCAGTTTGACAGACAGTTTGCCGCTGCAATTACAGAGGAAGCGGGGCACAATTACGGAGGAATGTGCAGATATAACGGGATACTTTTGCCTCCGTTAAACACACTGCTGCCGTTATTTTTCGAGCCTCACCCCTCAAAACCGAGTTTCCTCCTCTGCACTGACCTCATGAGCGACCCTCAGGGGAGACAAGTGTTTGAAGGGCCGCAGGTCAGCTGCTTTTACATCCAGATAGGTCCCCTCTTGTTGGACGGCGGCTACTAATTGGCCAGTGATGGTGCCATCACCCAGAGGAATGTGTGAAGGGCCTCAGCTGCTCCAGGAAAAGAGGACTGGTGTCAACCCCCCGCAGTGACCCCTTCACCGCCTCACAATTCAGCAGTTATATTTACGCACAGCGTTACAAGTGTTTATTTAACCCACTTTCATATCGCACATCACCCTGCTTCAGCTGGATACTATGGGCACACTGTGTAGAGGACAGTTTCTACCTTTGAAACGCTTCACGTCACGTATAACTGGTCCTTAAACGTCTGTGTAAAAAAGGATATATACTCACTTTCTACTTTTACTGAACTCCCACTGAACCCACTGTTTCCCTTCCAGAGATGATAGTCTTACGTATTCATGCGGAAACATTGATTAGTTGGATACGGCTGTAACCGTTTTAACTTCACAAGTATGATGTAATTTAAAATCATTTAGTACTGATTCATTACCATAATTTATAATTGATGGTTAATAATGTGATTTAGGCAGAACATAAGGAAAGTTAAGTGCTTATATTTGCCAGATTATTTGGCTGAACTTTTCAGATACCATGAATCTTAGTTAATTTAAATTTATCGCATATGATTTGTGTTATAAAATTATAATTAATATACCTTAGCAGCTAATATATTATCCAGTTGAGTTGAAATATCCATGAGCCTCTCTATACTGTAGTGCAAGAGGCTCTCTTCCTCTTACTTGCTAAACATGAGGAATTACAGGCCAGGGGCCGTGACGCACAAGTATTCGTCTTCTGCAGAGGATCTGACATACATTTTCAAGTGTGGGAGGCTTTTCGTGATAAGAGAGGTAACCAGGGCCTGACAAAAAAGAAGTGAATCCATTTCTCCCTCAGTATCTCTTGTCGAAAGCAGGAGGATTACACTAGTGTGAATGCCAATGTGAAATCTTAAGGTGAGCATGTAATTTAGTTAAACGTTTATTTCAGCCTACGTACAATGTGGCAAACTGCAGGCATCACAATAACAGGGTTGCTCATCCGTGTGTGTGTGTGTGTGTGTGTGTGTGTGTGTTTGTGTGAGGGAGAGAAAGAGAGGCAGCGAGGCACGGGGCGGGTGACGGTGATTTTAGTATGCGGAAAGTGGTCCAAGTTCGGGGAGGCGAGTGGGAGGAAGAGGAATTCTCAAGACGACACACCACCACGCTCAAAAATAAACACTGAAACTGAATCCGCGGAAGCATGGAGCCCGTGGCGTCCACTTACCGGTTGGCAAAATGCAAAGGCGGCCAACGGAGTGAGAGCTTCTATCACTACGTCAGATACCTGCTGATTACCGGGACTCAACAAGGCGACAACTGCGCCTATTGGATTGAGCCACGGGACTCTCAAAGCAGCCAAAACGGGATGCCAGCTGACCTCAAAAACGCTCGCGGTCCAACGCTAAAATATTGTGTCTTTTGTTAGCTTTACCAATGTTTTTTTATTTTATGAATTCATCACAACAAAGCAACGTCTCCAAATTAGATTATAAGAGGGAGTCACAGCCGACACCTGAAGCCTTGACAGTTGGTCTGGCGTTATTTGGGCACGTTGCTACCTTGTGTCCTGCTTTTCATATCTCGCTCTCTCTCTTTATCTTCCTCATTCACACTCACACTCACACTCACACACACACACACACACGCACACACACACGCACACACACACACGCACCTGCTCAGATGATTACCGAGCTGTAAAGTCCTGTTTGTAGTCCGATCTGCTGCTCTCCATTTATAAAAAGGCAGTCTTAACTATTTTAGTTTTTTTTACACTTACAGGCCACCAACGAGATCAGGTGACATTCTGGAGATAAATACATTTTATTACAACTGTTTTAAGGTCAATAAGGGTCAAATTACTCAATGCTCACTTTACAGCAAGCACAAGTGAAGGCGAATAAATCATTCATCAGCGTTTGGTGCAATAGTGGTTGTATCGTGAGTGTGTGCTGGCCTCCTGTTTTAAAAACAGCAGACCCCTGAGGTGTGAGGTCATCAGAGAAAAGGGAGGGACATTGATACGCCTGGCTCCCGGGACGAACATCCCAGGCTTGAATGGAATCCAGAACCTTTTGACACAGCATCGTATTTTAGCTCACTTTCGGGAAAGCTACGGATATCCGATCCAAGCTTGCGTAACGCATCTCACAACGGGAGTCCTGGCTCCTCTCGGGCGATCGTCTGTCACCCGTTGACCCGCAGTTGAGGAGGGAGTCGTGATTTAACTAAACGTCACTCGGGAGTAGGAGGAGGTGGAGGGCGTTCTGGTACCAGGAGAGCCCCGCTACGCAGCACAAAGCTGCTCTATGCGGCACGAACATACCCTCGGCAGGGCGGGATCCATTTCTCTTGATGTCCTGATCCTCAACCCCAAACCCAGCATAAACACACATCACGCTAATCCCCGGCAACTGACCTGGTTCGCCGTGCGAACATGTAAAAGGTCTGCTCTGTCACCCCGAGCACTCGGGAGCTAGCGGCCTTACAGAGCGATATTAAATCTCCGGGTCAAAGTTTACTGCCGGGCCTCTAATCTTGCTTTTCGGAGGGCTTTGGAAAAACAAGCGCTGCTCATTTCCCCTCGTGAATGGGCTGCTTTAACCCAGCTGCCTCGTCGCAGCCAACAAGAAAGCAGCCCGCTCATTGCCTGGTGCCCAGGTATGATAGAGGCTGACGGGATATCTCTAACGCAATCAGAGCATTGATAAGCTCGCCAAATGGGAAACTTCCTACTTACACTTATAATACAAACTACGATTTATGAGCAAGGATTCAGAAAATACCCTGAAATGCATTCCACTGTCTCTAACATCCCACCATCAGAATGAAGGGAAAGCGGCTCCTCTTAAATATCTCTATTTGAACGTGTCAAATAAAGAGAGACAGACTCTAATAACCCAATTGCCAACTCTTTAACCTAATTGTGATTCATCTAGTGGAGTGCGTGCGGGTGATTATGGGTCAGGGCCAAGAAAACGGGAGCTTTGAACTCAACTGCGGGTCTTAAATTGGGAAGATTCAGACCTGTCGCCTTTGATGTCGACAGCGAGAATTACAGGGTTTCTCCCTCGCCGCATTGGCATTCCAACCCCGTACTTTTTTGCTTTGTTTTCCTTGTGTCTGTGTTTTAACCGGGCTCCGTGACACGAGCGGAAGCGCAGGTTTTATCTCGAGGTGATAGAAATAGGATCGACGTTAAAGTAAAGAAAGAACCAGACTCAGAGGATCAGATTGTGTTATTTTAAAGCGTTCTGTACACGTTATACCTCTGAACTGATGCTTTGATTAACATTGAACTCGACACTTTACCTTTATTTTAAGACATACGTGTTAAAGAAAAAGACAATAGAGGCGAAAGTTGGCTTCCTTCACACATCTTGAAAGTCTGGACTCAATTGCAAGAAAAAGTCAATTTGAACCAGACCAATGAATGTTACTGGCTGTGACCTCTGCATCCGACCGGTGTATCAGAAGTGTTTCCCTCTGAGGGCTGAGGTGCATGATGGTCCGCGAGCATTCAAAGCACACCTGGAGCTAAGCCGGCACCTTGGAAATGGGATTTGTGGAGCTCGCGACCGATCGCTGCGCCCATTGAAGTCAGTCCCAGATTGTCAGAGGGTGCCAACACCGTGAGCCATCTGAAGGACTGTGAAACAGGCCATGTGGTCAGGGTTCATCAAAGAGCAAGAGACATAGAGGAGCGGTATGTGCCCCACTTCACCGGATTCCTCTCATAAAAGTGAGGTTCTGAGAGGGCGAGTTGGCTTAACCTGAAACTCCTCCCCTTTAAGACCTTCAGAGGGTTCAGCAAAGCGCCGTAGCGAGTTCCACATCCACGTCACCTACATACAAACACACTGGTTGTGTCCTTGGAATTTGGGGCAAAAAAAGCCTATTTTTCTGCATTTGAAGGGGCCTTTGGACACTACTAATCAAACAGCATTTTAAAGGCACGTTAATGTCCTTAATGGGAAGTAGTTCATGTTGTCGTGGTGTGACAGATCAACAGGAAGAGTGATAGCGCCGTGACAGAGGAAAACCTATTTATACAGTTTGATGTCATAATTAAACGGAGTAGTTCATTGGTTTTGGAAAAATGCATATTTGTTTCTTGCCAAGAGTTAGATAAGAAGGTTGATGCCGCTCATGTATGTTGTAAACGGCTCGTCTGACTAAAGGAAACTACGAGCACCCCCAAAGCTTACTAGTTAACATGTTGTGTATTATTTTATTTGTTTAATATGTTCTGCATCCAGAGTGTAAAAACTATATTATTTTTGCCTAGTTTAGCATTAATATCATTGTTACCTTACAGCATGGTAATAACTTTGGATTAATCTTGTGAATGAGTGCGTTTCCCAAAATGTCAAACCATTTCTTTTAAGGATAGAATGGTACCTTTAAGGATAGAGAATGAGCTTTGGGCGTACATTTACAAAACATATATTAATGTGATTTTATAGGCATATTTAACATGAAAAAAAGATATGTACTGTGTAATCTATTCTCATCTCTACTGGTGACCACTAGTAAGTGCAACATCATTCAAAGTGACGTCGGAGTGTGTGCGTGTGTGCGTGTGTGTGCGTGTGTGTGTGTATATATAGGGGCGTTGCTGCAGAAACTAGGATTTCCCTTGTTAGTCGAAACAAGACTAACACATGGGCTACCCACATGGCTGCAGTGTGTGTGTGTGTGTGCGTGCGTGCGTGCGTGCGTGCGTGCGTGCGTGCGTGCGTGTGTGCGTGCGTGTGTGTGTGTGTGTGCGTGTGTGTGTGTGTGTGCGTGTGTGTGTGTGTGTGCTCAGTTTAGACTGATAGATTATTGTTTGATAGTGTGTCAGGGTTTTAGAGCTCCTCATGACAGCTTCACGCTTTAGGTCAAGTGATAGTGAAACAAAACAAATGTATTTAGCCGCATTCAAAGAAGACTGTCAGCTTCTGCCTCATGTCAAGGTGTCAAGGTATGTGTGTGGCTTTAAGTGGCGGGTTGTCGGTCGGTGTCTCCTTCCCTCACCAGAGATCAGATGCCCTCATGTCTGAGACATTTCATCCCCAGAGCCGCCTGCATCTCTGGGCCCAAAAAGCAGGGCAGATCAGATATAACCCCAGTTATCCTTACCAGTGTTATCTAAAAACAGTCCGAGAAAGCATAACCAGGCAGGAAAACAAGCTCCCTCCCAAGAGGCCGGGCATATCTGAGTTACAGCCGAGTGGCGGCCTGACAGAAATACCAGTGTGCAGATAAATAAGCAAGATTTGAAACTTCTAAGCCGACTGTGGATCCTTTCATCCACTGCCGTTACTTCACACCACTCACACTTATTAACCTTTGAGCCACACAAACATGCCTGTAGCCTGGGGGGAACTATAAAATCAAAACTTCATCAATTTGGGGATGGAAAGCGTGGAACCGTCAGGGAACCCTTGACTCGTGGGACAGCTGCCCCTTTAAGAAGCATCACTGGTGTCCTTCACTGACCACACACTTTGTTAAATTAAAACTATATTCCAATTGAAGAATAAAAAAACAAATGTCTCAGCAGGTGTATGCTGGCGAGAGCTATGATGCATTAGAATAGTCATCTGAAAATGACATAAGCGGAAATAGTAGTTGTGGTGTAAACATTTACTGTTTTTCTGTTTATTTATATTACTTGATTTTTTTAAATTTAATATGTGTCTCTTGTGTGCAATGCTGCTGTAATCCTGCAATTTTCCCACTGCGGGACTAATAAAGGATTATCTTATCTGGTTGAAAGTAAAAAATAAAAGTAGTTAATGATATATCTTTATTTACTAAAGTTTGACTAAAAGCATCCACTGAACTGATCGCAGGTCAGTCCTCTCTCCTGTATTGACTGACAGGCAACACTTGTATCTGAACATCTGCTCTCAGTACAGGGGTTATAATAATAATAATACAAATAAAAAAGAGGCTCGTTGACGGTAAAGGGGTGACCCGTTACTTACCGATGTCGGAGTTGCAGAAGGCGTCTTGCGGGTGCGACAGCGCGCACGAGCAGCCCTCCGTCAGCTGGTTGACCTGCAGGCAGCCGAAGACAAACAGCAGGCAGATCAGGTGCTGGTACACCGACTGCATTTTCGCTCTAAACTTTTTTCCTCTCGTCTCTGCCGCGGGAATAAAGTGTATGGAGTCCTGGTTGGGTCCGCTAAGGCTGCGCGTAATGTCCAATGTCTCTGCTCTGCTCGTGGGTGTGCTTGTCGGCTCGCTCGTGCGTTTTCCCCCCCTGGTCCCGGAGAGGCGCACCAGCCGTACATATAGCCCGCCGGAGCGCGCGCGACCACGCCCCCTTTCCACCTCTGCAGCTCGCGGGCGGGGCGGCCAATCAGCGGCCGGTGATGCCATTAGGAATTACAGACAGCAGACACGATGACATACTGGAACTTTACTCTTATTTTCCCAGACTGGCACAAAAAAATAGGTGCACAGAAAAAATAACATAAGATTGACTCACGGATGTTTATGCATATTTTTCTACACAGTGAGAGGGAATGGTTTGAGGTACAGCCAACGTAAATGATGTGTGGAATAATATATAGGAACATAATGCATCTACTTGTTCTCATGTTGCAGTATAAAGAACACAAATATATATGTTTTTATCTTGTCATATAAATGACATATACGTAACTTACATTTATATTCAAATTGATATTAAACTGATATTAAAAATGAAGAAATAGGTCAGACATATAGTTTCTCATGATATGCGTGTAATGAATTCCTTCCTCCAATAGACAGAAATAATAACAATATACCAATCAAAATAAACAAATTAATACAAAGTACTCGCTTTAGTTCAATACTTCTTTTCGTTTCTTAACAACATTTTACTTTTTCTCACTTTTCACCAGAGTCTCACTTACATCCCACTCGCCCCCTGACGCCTCCTTAATAAGTAAGACTTGAAGTGTATTGAATACGAGGTGCAGCCAGATTCCTCCAGTCTGCTGCAATCGGAGGCAACAGATGAAGGTTTGTCTGTAAAACGGTTAGAAACAAGAGCTGTGAAAGCAAGCGAAGGCTCCAGTTTAGTTTTTACACGTTTGGTGTCATTATTGTGATTAAGCAGCTTTTATTTATTTATTTATTTTGAGCTAATCTTCAAAGACGTTTCGCCTAAAGTGCAGGCATTTCATGTGGCTCACTTAGTCAGATTCTGTTCTGAAATGAATTCACTCAAGTCACTTTCAGGGCACGATCAGTGAAATGAGCCAATTAAAAGCTCTTTTCTCTTCTTCCTGGCTGTGTTCACAGACCTGAGTGCAGCTGCGTTATCGCTGCAGAGGCTTATCTGCAGAGACTGAGGGAGCTATGTTAAGGGTTGACGCTACTCGCGGTTATATAAGCAAGCTAGGAATAATCAGGTCGGGGACCTTTGACCCTTAATGTGCCTTCATTAACAGTTATCTCCGCTTAAAGAACCTGCATGGCCAGATAGAGCCTTTATTTTGTGCTTACCAAGGCAGCGATAAGCTTGTGCTTCAAATTACTATTTTAAAAGTGAGTTTTATTACAAAATAACAGTTTGAAAAGTTTTCTCATAAATCGATATTTTCTCTTTTCATATAAAATGTTTTGCTTGAGCTTATGATAAAAAACTATAAAAAACAGGATATATTGTTTCAGACTAGAATAATAAGCAGGAAGTGTCATGAATTGTTTTACAGTTTCCATTCACCCGTGATTCATGTCAAGAATTCCTCATCCTTGTCTTTTTCTTTCACTTTATATACATTTGCTATTACCCAGAAAATAAGCCAGTGTTGGTTCAGCGGTGCGTTCAGGTACATTACGTCAACACATTTCTGTTTTCAGTGCAGCGGTCGGGAACAACGGTAGGACATTTACCATCTGTGGAAATTCCACATCACCGTCGTGGAAGTTGTGTTTGGTCAGAGGTCTCGTCTGCCGGTCAGCCGTTTAGCCGCCGTTAACCATTGACAATGCCAGATATTATTTCAGCCTCCAACCTGAAGTCCGAAACAACAGATTTGTGACATTCCTCAGTTAGACGCATGCGTGACAGGTGGATCTGCATTTTGCTATGCCCAAAAGAGGAGATGAAAGCCGAGCGGTTCAGACTCTCAGGAAGTCCCAGGGAAGCTGGGGAGGGAAGGGATTCTCTTGGGCATTGTTCCACCGGACGTCACTCATGCATAGAGAGGTAAAACAGCCCTGCATTCCTCACATATATATCCCAAAGATTACAAATTGAACCAGCCAAGAGAAGGAAACAGACCTAATATGGGATTACGTAACACTCATTATTAACACACAGTAATCAGTCGCTAAACCCAGTAATGCTCTGTTATTTTGATCATCGGGAGGTGAGCTTGTTTGCTGTTTGACAAGGAGTTTGATGGAGGGGGTTTTATCCGTTTGGTCCCTGTGTGTTCAGGTGATAGACGGGTCCGGCATCTACGTGTTACCCGAGGCTGGTCGGGGGCAGGTCAGCCTCTACCAGAAGAGGACACATGAGACACGTTGTGTTGCTTCAGCTGGCTTGCTAACTTTACCCAGGAGGAAGGACCAATTTGTACAATCACAAAGGCAGAAAATAGGCCACAAGACATGTGTTTTTGTTGTGTGACTGATTGTCGGTTACATGTTTGGCCCTTTTGGAGTCATCTGGGGACTCGCTGTGGTAAAATAAAAAAGCGTAAAGGAGCTTGAACTCGCACCACCGTCTGTCTGTTTATACTCTGTGTGATCTGTACACAAAGCAACAAGTCCGGCCTCGTCGTCTGCTCTCTGTCGACGAGCCGCCTTGAAAATGTATTCACAAACTGAAGTAGAGGTTTCCGAGGCAGGTTGATGGCATGTGGCTTCAAAATAAAGGCTTCAAAATAAAGGCTTTATCACAAAATAGTTCTTGGAAAGCAGTGAGTATCAAAAAACTTGATGTATGATGTACACGAGTGTGTGAAGGGGACTTTTCCTTTTAATAGCGCTCGCTTGACGAGGGAGAGCTGCTCACCACGTGTGTGTGTGTGTGTGTGTGTGTGTGTGTGTGTGTGTGTGTGTGTGTGTGTGTGTGTGTGTGTGTGTGTGTGTGTGTGTGTGTGGGGGGGGGATCAATGTGTCTGGCAGCTGTCCTCACTTGATAAGTCAAACCACAGTGAAGAAGACGAGGCCTTCCTCTGTGTCTCAGCCCGACCACAAGGTCACTGTTTTTTGAACGTTGCAGCGTCGTGGGCCACTAATTCGCAAAACGTCGCGCTCCAGTTTAACTTTACAGTCAGAAATGGGACAAGATAAAACTGTGTGTCTCTCACAGCTTGTAACTCTGACTTGATCCACGCAACAGGACCCTCTGGAAATGATGTCACAGAACTAGGCCAACATACGGTAAGCGTAACGCACAGCAAAGAGCATTTTGTCTGAAAGAAAAGTCCAATTATAGGCATCTTTTGAGGCTGGCCGGCCGCCGGGGTAGCGGACAACATCATTGTGTACCGGAGGTCTTAAAGGCGTGCGCGGTTTTGGGTTGACGGAAGAGAACAGAGCGGGTGACTCAGAGGAAATACCTTTCATCCGACGGACAAGCGGCTAAAGAGACACAGGAAGGAGGCGAAACTTGAAAAGATAGGCCCGCCGGGAGCAGCGGTCACCGAGGGAGAGCGTCCAGCCCTGACTCACCCGGCGCTGTTACACGGCCCACATGCCATTCCAGTTAAGTGGGACGGACAGGACGACCCCAGCTCGGCAGCTCTGTGCTGCGAGGAGGACGGGAGTGGAAGAAGGCCGTAATCGGACGTTCTCCTCGTCACAGAGAGCGTTGACCTCAGTTCTCAGGTCGTGAGTTGGATTCAGGATGTTGTGGTTTGGCGATGGATCTTTCTACAACTTCTTGGGTGGCAGATTTCACAGAGAGGAAACACCTGTAGTCCATTGACTAGAACACTGACTGCTACTATTAATATCTCACAAGGTGCTTCTTGACACTCGATACCCTTGGCAATCGTTGTTGCTTTTATCCGAACAATGGGGGCTTAGTTGTTGTGACTAGGCTCAAAGCGCAGTATCTGAGAGCTGTCAGTACGCTGAGATATCGGTTGTTTGGCGGGCTGGTTGTCTTGTCTCCGCCTTCCCGCTGGAATAGGAAGTGATATCAAGGCCCAATCGCCGCTCAGTCCGTCCACTCCACTGAACATTTTAACAGATGCTCACCGGTTTCCAACCCCAGCGTGGTTTGTCATCTGAAGTGGAGTTAAGACATCAGAGAAGGAAACACAAACATGGCCCTGACCCATGATCGCGCTCACAATGGGACTCCCCCTGTAATAAAATATGATGAACGGTCAGTAACTTCCTACTCAGGCGGGCCAAATGCAACCACAGCGCTCACTGCTCAGACGCAGGGTCCCCTCTTGTACTCTACTGTACATATTTGGTGTGCGCGCGGTCAGGAAACCCCACAAAATGACTACGTTGTATTACGGCATGAGACACAGAGCCTAACCATAAACACGGGGATATGACAGCATGGAAATAGCTCTGAGGAATTCCTTAAGGTTGAGGGAATGCCTAAACTGGGTCCGACGCAGAGCACAGTAAAAACTAAATGGTTTAAAGCTTCAGTCATATACTGCTTGTATCCGGCAAACTATGTCATCGCAGCAAGTGAACATATAAGTTATATACTTTTTGGTTTAATTACACCCAATCTTTGGGCTGACATTTAAAACCAAATGAAAGTGAAATGTGGAAATGTTCTTGACTCAAATAAATGTTGTCAGGCGCATGGAGCCAAAGTGAACAGTCCAGTCATAGAGGAAGAAATATATTACTTATATTACATATAAACTTGTTAAGGGACTTGCAGCTGCCCTACTTTATCAAAGATACTCTATTACAAACGATAATGCATTACAAGCTCCGCCATTGGCTTGAAATGGAATACACCTCCTGTCCCCTAAGTGGGCGTGGTCATTGCATTACATATCTATACAGCTAACAGCCGTACTTTGCATTATGAAAATTAGTTTGTGATGTTCGTAAACGTTTGCTGTGAGATCTCGTGAGTGTGTTGCTGAGACGGAGAAAGACAGTACATTTTTCTCCGAATATGTCGGAAAATACTCGTTTAGTAGCAGAATGTGACTTGTGAAAAACGGGACTTATATGTACTTTGGGGACTATGGCGCAAAAGAACCGATCGAACCCATTGAAGTTCATGTAAGAGGTGTGTTCATAGTGACAAACCTACAGAAAATCACCTGACTGAAGCTTTTCCCAGCTCGAAGGAGCTTTTTTAGCTCATCGTTTCGGCTTCATTGCCAACAACTTAACCGCTTTGATTCACTACCAGCGTTCACACCAACCTATTTCTCAGCAGAGCAAGGCATTTGTTTAAAGTGAAAAAGCTGTACGCCAACTGTCCAGCACCACATATCTGACCGACAAAGTTAGCTGGTGAATATAGTGGAGTATTTGTTGGAATACATGGAAATGAACACTTAACTGTGAATATTGGGTTGTGACGCCACAATGCTGGCTAGCTACATCCCTCCAGCTAGCACAGGAAACCTACACGGCTACTGTCTTTGGCAAGCTACCTTTAGTTTTGGACAAACCTGGGCTGGAGAAAGTGTCCCACTATACGCGTCATTCATACCTCATTGGCGGAAACACCTCCGGTTATTATTGGTCGCTGTTTGATCGGCAGGGAATCACTGGGAATGCAGTATAGGCAGTGATGGGCTCTTGGAAAGATTGAGACTGAAAGCCAAATGTGTTCCTCGGATAACCACTTGAACTGTTTTGAGACAGGAGAACAAACCGAGGAGTGTGTTTACCCATACTGCTCCTCTATAAACCAACGCGTTCGTCCTTCTTAGCTGTCAGAGTGAGCCCTATTAAGTAGAGTTCATTTGGAAGACAGTGTTTCTTCTGCTCAGAATCCTGTAAAAAGCTTTTTTTCCCAGAAACCTGAGCAGCGGAGAGAAGGTGTGTGTGGGAGGACGACAAAGAAAGTTAATTTAGGGAAGCTGGTTTGAGGGAGAACCAGTGAATCACCAGCAGGTCAGAGGTCAAGGGTGTCAACGAGGCCCACAGGGTGCTGACGTCTCACAGTGGGAGGGTGGAGGGATTCAGGCAGATGGTTAAATTTAGAAAATGACATCACGCTGTCGGGAGATCCCTGTCCGTTGTTTCCTCTGGTCTCAGCATATGTAGCGTTTCATTCCCAAACCATTGGAGGGTTGTGTTATCTACCCGTGATGTCTGACAGGAAGGGGGCAGTTAATGAGTTACTGTCTTAGAAATGAGTCATCTGGCCTTTGCTCGAAGAAGAGCTATTATTTTAAGAGTATTACATCTCAGTGGGAAGTGGAAAATACCACAGAAATGACTGTTTATGATTTAGCATTTAAAGAAACACCAAAAGAGTCCTGTGAGAGCTGTGAATTATCACTTCATTCAAGCAATAATCGTAAGCCGTAGTCTTTTCAAGCACTTCAAAATACATCAGCCGTGTATTATGATTGCAGATCTGCCACTATGCTCAATCAGTCTTGTTGCACTGCATTATGGTCGATTTGTAGCATGGACTTCAAAGAGAAATTGGCCATCATTCCTCTTCTACAATGGATGTTTGATATTTTAAAGATTATCTCAAGAATGGATGCAATGATTGTGTGTTATGTGAAAAGGTCACTCATAGTATTGAATGTGCAGAGACAGTGCAGCTTCCCTCCAGTTCTGCAGAGTTTCAGTGTGTCGTTTGGGTTTTAGAGACCGACATGTTGACTGTTCAGGTTCAGTCTCTGCATTCAGCGTCTCTAGCGTCATTCAGCAAAAAGCAGATAAACAGTCAGTGACTAGCTGGTGAACACAGTGGAGCATTTAGCAGCTAAAGAGCCAGATATTTGGTTGGTGGGTAGCAAAGCAAAGCTAAAGGGGAGCAAGTATTGGACTCGCATTCATCAAGTGGCCAGAGACACAACTCCAAATGAATTTAATGCTGCTCTATGTTTGCTGGATGTATAAATAGGCAACAGTTAAGCCAGAGCAACATTATACAGTGATAATATGTCAGTGTTGTGCCAAGTAAGGAATTAATGCAGGTTGAAGGTTTGGCAACCGACTTGTGACCCTTTTTAAATGAAGCAATGTCCACTTGTGATCCATCATCAAAGGATTTGACCTGAGCACAGTCGGGTTGTTCCTCCTCGGACACAAGTCACTTGAAGGTTTAATTTTAAAGGTCCTGTGAGGGTTGAAGTTCCCTTTCTTCTCTTGTAAGAGTTTTACCAGGAAAACAAAGAACAACTTGGAGAAACAGAACGTTGTGTAACACAAATATACCGTGTGTTTTTCTTTCTTATCCATTTAGTTATCGAGTGACCCCGTAGATTTATCTTGGGACCCCTGGAGGGGTCGCGACTCACAGGTTGGGGACCGCGGTTTTAAATCAGTAATACATATCTGGACATTGCCTCATGTGACTGCATTTGCTACGTTGCCCCCAAAGACAACAAGAAAATACACTAACATCAATAGAGAGATTCTCACACGCCTCACCGATATTTGTTTGGAGCTGTGATCTGCTGTTGTTGGGAGTTTTCCCGGTGAAAGCTCTTCTTCTGGATGCCTCAGTGTTTCTGTGGGCGCTGATGAACCTTCCCCTGGCTGAGACCAGAGGGTGTGGGCTGAGCTGTCCATAGGTCACCATGATTTGCAAGACAAACCACAGCAGGAGGCAAGTCATCCCACATTTGTTTTTACGATAATCCCCCACTAACCAGACGGGGGACGCTACACAAACAGGAAACAGTCGCGTGAAGCCATTCTTTTAAGAAATTCATATTGGTGTTTAGATAGCTTACAAAAACAGCATCTTTTGTTCCTCCTGACGTTGCTCATTTCATTTAGAAACAGATACCTTTGTTGATCTAATGCAAATGCCCTCAAAAATCTGTTTGATCTCAAACACAATCCCTTCTCTGTTAATGTTAATGGTGTCATGAAGTTGACGTATCCTGTCGATATTTCTGTGGCGTAGCGGTTCCCAATGTGAGGGTCCAGACTTCCAGCATGGGGAGTCTAAGGGGTCCACGTACTGCTGTAGGAAACAAAAAACAAAAATGACCTTTGTTTTTATTGTGCTTTTTAAATCTTAGTTTGTTTTCCTCACTGCAGCATCTGGTAAATTGTTGGATAGGCAATGGGTAAAGCAGGACTTTACCAGTTAGTGTGGCACTTAACTATGACACATTTCAAAGAACCTTTTTTTTTTTCAAATTCCATTCCATTCTCCTGTAATTCCCAAATTGCTGTGAGGCCTTTCTCAGACCACGTTTAGAGCGCATGGGCACGTATCTACAAAGCTTCCTGCACACTGTGGTGACATGTCACCAATGTGATTGCCCCGTAGCGCCCGGATGCACTTAAAGGAACACAAGTAGTCCTTGTGTTAGTTATCAGCCAGGCAGCATGGTCATCACCATTTGCATTAGACGTAAATCCAGATGGAGATAACATATTCCGAAACCTTTTCTGTGATTGAACTATGTTAAAAGGGTTTTACAGCCAGCTCTCTACTGACTGAAAACTAAGTGTATCACAGTCATCGCTTTAATATCGGTGTCGTGTATGACAGAGTACCACCCATTCCTGCTGCTTGCACAGCCGGTTTAAATACGGACTAGCTTTGCTACATCCAGCTGTTCCAAAAACATCTTCCTCCTTGATGTCCCTCCCCTCTCCTCCCTATGTACCGTGTCTTAATTGAAAGCAGTGGAGGCGCTGACATTTGTGCTGAGCCCTGGTATGCGCTCTGCAGAGTCCCGCCTCTCCTTCCCCTGCTGTCAGAATACGTTGCTGACTCCTCTTGCCGCGCATTCATTTACTGTGCCTCATCAGCAACAGATGATTATTTCGCGTGTCCTAAAGCCGCTGTCACGCTTTGTGACGTTTGAGTGAGTGTGTAGAGAATGCAGCTTCAGTGTTTGGACCTGTTGTACGTTTATGGAGCCTTACGATCAGGCTTTATCACGCAAGTGCTGTAACTATACGATAACCAGGATGCTTCAGCGACAGCTTGAGCTTTGGTTGTGTTTACATTTCGACAAATTGGCACCCTTGGGCCATGGGCCGCAAAAGGGTCTCAGAGTTCCTCATGCGGTTTCTTTGGCTCCTTGACATATCTGCCTTCACACAGCCCCTTAAACTGTCCCACGGCCCTCATAAGAAACCTGGTACACTGATGGTTTGACCATTTATAATGTATAAACTCTGGAGAGAATGTTTGATTCTAACCCTGGGGTCTATATAGCATGGTTTACAGGTGAAATAAACAGAATGAGTTTACTTTTGGACCATTCAAACAGTTTATTGTCCCACTGAGCTTGTTACTGCTTTTGAAAATAACTTCCTCAAGGATGTATGCTTTGGCGAGTTGTGTTATTCTCAACAAAGTTGCATAAAACGGTGGCAAAGCCCAGTTTGCTGGTAGTTAAAACAAAACTCCCTCCACACCTTCAAATCCAGACTCCCAACATCTGCTGAAGTTTGCAATGAGACTGCAGGTTTAGACCCAGCTTCCTTCATTCCACGTGATTTCTGTGGAGACGAGAAGGAAATATTCAAGGAAAGACTGCGTCGCATGTTTTCTTGGAAACCACTCGATGACAGAAAGGCGACTGAATTGTTGCGCTGACACTTTCATGTGTGGCAAGAAACTACCAGCAATGTGAGACTCTGACCTCTGACCTCCCTGTGTGTGAATGTGGTTGGAGAAAAGGAGAATAATGAGAAGTACCAGGGACAAATGCATTTTATCTCTATCTGCCTGTTATGGTACACTTCTATCTGTCACGTTGCTCACAGATGTGGGTTTGGATCCCTGATTGTTTTCACCAGCATCGCTGAGCTGAAAGCATCGAGTGAATGATTCCATTCAGTCCTTGGATCATGGCACAGGGAATCCAAAACGCCACACAGTCACCTCATTTCTGCTCAGCCTTTTTCCGAGACCTAATACTGCAGGAGCCCCTGGAAAATGGGATAGAAACATCACTTTTCCTTTTCGGCTGAGAGGAATGTGGCACAGCGTTGATGGGTTTTGCAGGATTGGCTCGCCAGAGGCCCGTCTGTCCTTTTTTCTTCTAAAGCAGGAATGTAGGTTAGTGAATTGATTAGTGCTAATAAGGCTCGTCCAGTTCCCTATTACAGCACCACCGCAGAGAAGCCAGACTGAAATAGCTCTGCTTTAGTACAGTCTGGACATGTACTTAACACTGACTTTCAAACAAATCTCTGTTTATTTAAAAGTGAATGGACTGGACTCAAGTAGTGTCTGCATTCTGTTATTAAATTATATTGGTTAACCATCTGTAATATTAACCACGTGAGATCACTGAGATATTACAAGCTACTCTCTTATAAGAACAATTGTTTGCCAGAATAAAACAACATAAAGGGGGATTTAGAGTTGTCTGTGGTTTAGTTTAGGAGCTAATCTCTATTAACAGAGTCTGCATTCATATGCAAAATGTAACGAACTGTTGCATAAGATTTAGATCTCGGAAGCATTCTGGTTTTGTGTTTGTAGTCCAAGTCATACTGACTCATCACGCCTCAGCAGGCTTTGGTTGAATGCAGGTTAACGGTCCGTGTGGAGAGCAGAAGTGGAGGGAAACAATGTCTTGGAACCCAAACCTGTACTTATAAAAACAATCCGGTCGTACGCGTCGTCTTTCAACTTCAACTCCAATCTTGCCTCTGAAATTGTCAGTTGGAGTGTTAACAATGAGCAGCACACATTAAAGGAAGTCCTGGGTCTGCACTGGAACCCCAGGAATATCTTTTCCTCCAGTCGCTTATCCTTCCTGGAAACCACAAGACCTGTGGGAGGTCAGCATGGGCTGCTTGGGTTTCCTCCTACAGGTGGAGATTGTTGAAAGTGAAGTTGTAGAGAGATACTGAATGAAACAGCTAATGGTAACTAGTCCTATACTGTATGGGCCACATTGCTTGTGATGGTTCATGATGATCCTGAGGGGACCATGATTGTCAATACCAACTTTCATGCACTTGAATGCAACCTCCACAAAGACACAGACGGTCACGGCAACTTCCACAAAACAACCAACAAGATTCTTGTTCTGGATTTTAGTGACATTGTTGAGATCTGCAGCTGGTGGTGTAATGGACCGTACTTGATCTGTGATCAAAACAACAAAAATGATCTGTATTGGCTGAGATGGCTCATCAGCAATCTGTATAATCGGCAAAAAAAGTTGTTAGTGGGGCATTTCTAGAGTGATTATATTAGATTTGTAATGCATTGCACCCCTATCTGCAGCAGTTGCTTTGATGATCTGACAGAGTAAACTTGTAATTAATAACATGCACTGTACAGATGGTTGTTTATTGAATTATTTCATCAATTTGAGTGAATCTTTAAACAAATTGTTGCTGTTTCATTTTCCCAGAAAGCAAGGCGCCTTTCATTATCGTCAGAAGCATGGCAGTCATGAAGTTTGTTGACTCGCTAAAGACTGAATCACTACTGTACGGTACTTATTGTACAGTAATGATAACGTAAAAGATAAACGTGATACTGTGCGATCACAAGTTGTGATGACGGAGCAGGTGGCTTGACCACAGAAGACGACACCAACCATCGGCGTCACTTCTCCATCAACACCTCAGTGTTGTCAGGGAGCATCCGCCCTGGAAACTTCCATCCTCTGGAATAAGTTGTGTTTTCCAGACAGCTGTCTTCCTCATGGAAATAGTCCAGGACGGACCCTAATGGAAGCCAGATGAGCTTAAATTCCACAACAATAATTACCATGCCCCATTAGAAGGCCTTTACTCTCTACACTCTCTTCTGTTTGTTGCCGTGTATGGCGGATGTTAGCCCCGGGGGTTACCAAGACCACTCGTAAAAAGTCTGTTTTGGGGCGTATCCAGGAACCACTATGTGTCATGTTTGTGTCACTCCTTGTTTGGGAACACGTGTACAATTTGTTTTGAAGGTTTACAGCCCGAGGAATTTAGCCTGCACCTGTTTTGTTCACTTGAGAGTTATTTCAGTTTATCTTAAATACAGATTAAGATCAACACATCTCACATCTGTCGTCGTTTCACCACGAACAGAACAACCATCAATTGTAATTCGTACCAGATAAGGCCGTCAAGTTGACTTGTTCAATAGCATGAGGAATGTGGGAGATTTGTGAAAAGTGATACCCGAGCATAAATTAGAAAGTTCACAGAAATGAGCTGTTAACTCTCGATATAATGGAATAGTTTGATATTTTGGAAAATGCACTTTCTGGTTTCTGCTTTCTGGAAACAGCTGTCCTGGGTCGGTCTAACAGGAAGAAAAACAGCACCTATTAAGATCACTAATACCTAGTTTGTACAAGAAGTGTTAAAACGCAACCTTCCGCCAAGAAGCAGTCTCGTGCGTCACTCCCCGTAAAAAACATACCTCGTTATTTTCTGTCTTGGTTTTTGTCCGGATGAAACAAAAGCGATATAACATGAGCTTGAAAGGTGGTGGTAGGATTTTTCTTTTTTATACCTTTCACGCTTCTCTTTGCTTCTCGTCTTTATGCAAAGCTATTCGGCTTTGCTTTCACTTTAACGTACAGACAGAATTCAAGTAGCCATCGCTGAGTCACATGCAACTTGGTCAGTGCTCCTCAGCCTCTGACACAATTAAATACAATTATTGAATCTTTGAAATGATAACGGATAGTTCCTCCAATCACCACCTGACAATAACTGGTGCCTGAAGTGGTTATTGGGTTACGCTCTCTTGATTCTCCAGTTCTATTGATTCGTATAACTTCATACTTAGCTATCCAATCTGTATCGGTTCAAAGTGGAATGTCTGCCACCATTTCACACGACTCAAACATTTTACGTGCGACACTTTCAAAGAGAGCTGAATCCATTCCTGTCAGGTGTATGATATCCGTCAGTAACTCAGCCGGGACTCGCACGATAAACATTATCGGTCTCGTGAGGCTCACTTAATCCGCAGGCAGGGTTTGATGTGGGCGGCTGTCTTTGGTCCCGCTGCGGTCGGACTCTTGAAAAGGATTCTGGGTCGGGGTACCCTGCTCTCATCGTCTGCCCAAACTACTGCGCCTCATGTCGTCTCCTTGATGTGGCAGGTTTGAGCTGCCATAATAAAAATTAAGAGATCATAAATGCAGGATGGATGCACCATGTGTTTTGTTGGATAATGCATGCGCCTCCAAAGGACGATCCAACTCCTTCTGCTCGGCAACTGAAGTACTGCGCTGCTCTCGACGCGCTTTTCACTTGAATGTGTGTGTGTGTGTGTGTGTGTGTGTGTGTGTGTGTGTGTGTGTGTGTGTGTGTGTGTGTGTGTGTGTGTGTGTGCGGCCCATTTTTGCTCGGCTTTGTGTTCAATAGTAGTAATTTATTGAATAGTTAAGTTAAGTTTCAACTGCCTATAGCAGTTAAAAGTTTAAGTTCTTTTAAAGATGTACTAATCAATGTTTTTTATATTAACAACACACTACTTGTGAATGCTAATGTTGTCCCGTGTCAATGCCATAACAGTTTTAATACACTGATAATATTAGTTATTATTAAGCGTTGTGGTCATAGGTTGTTCTGCTTTCTCCAAGTGGCCAAAATATCAATTATTTTTGCTTTAAGGCCGTGGTTATGGAACTACTGGCCACAAAGCTGTGTGAGATGTGGTTGGTATCAATATGTCTCAAGAAATATACTAATAGCACATGAACGCCTCAATACTGTTGGGATTAGGGTCATTTATATCATTTAAAGCCTCATGCCGCATGTTCCCACAATGCTTTGTTCTGGCAGTCGAACAGCTTTATGTATTATATGTTAGAAATTCAGCTCAATCTATGAACCGTTATTCAATCAAGATGTGATCACTTTTCAGTTCATAATAGTTTAGAGATTTGAGCTGGAGATGGACAGACTAGTCAACACAAGGTCCGTTTAGTTTCTTCCTCAGCAGATCTAGTAGGAATAGTAAATGTATAGAACTCTAAGGACAGATATGATGTGATCAAAAGCTCCAGAGCAGCTACGAAAAGTAACTTTTGATAATAGTTTAGAGTGGTTCTAATATGTGCTTCAACTAGTTTGGACCTACAAACAGACCTGAAAACAGTCGTTGGTCCCCTTTGGTTTAAAATGTTCACTGTGGGATCTGCAGACTTCCAGTCCACTATGGTGAACGTGTTTGGGATTGGAATGTCACATAGAGGTGTTTTGGCAGTTTTGGAGGCATGACTTACCTCAGACACTGACCTGAGCTACAATCCCAAACCTAAAGCGAGCGTTGCATGTCGAGTCAGAAGGAGGTGTTGGGTGTGGGGGCGGATGGGCTTCCCCGAAGTATTCCCATCCCGTGCCAGGCCTTGTTGCTGACACATTTATGGTAAATGAGGCAAACCTGTGTGTTACGAAATGAAACCTCGACCGGTGAAATCACCCACCCACCATATAATTAGCTTCTTTAGCATGTGACTTCGTAACGTCTTTCCCACACTGGATGCCTTTTACAGATTTCTGCTGGGAACAAAAGGCAGAGTGGACTACGTGCAGCTGGGATGAAACCGTCAGCGGAGGTTTTCTAAACCAAAACTTTCCACGTCTGAGAGGTCACGCGCACTTGATGGCCACCAAGGCCTTATTAAGGATGGAAACTTGAACAATCTCATGACGAATATCAATCACAATGAAGACTCTTCCCATAAAGTAGCCTCCCTCATGTCTCAGGGAAAGGCTCCAGCCACAGTTCACACCAATGACACCCTAACATGCCCTAATCAAGAAAAAATGAATCACGCTGCAAGCAGTGTATTCGCTATCTCAGCTTGTTAGCTTGTTTATGTGTTTTTCTGTTGGAGTATAAACTGCACCACAAGTTTTAGACAGGAGTCAATGATACAGCTGCGTCTTCTTAAATAAACGTACTGTTTAGAGTGCTGCAGGAATGCCCGCGCTGCAAAGTCCATTGATTTTTGGTTAGATGCCGGAATTTATGGTTCAAGAAAGCACTGTATTATCACCTTAGTGATCAAGCTAACACGCTTGCTATCTGACAGCTAGCACGTTGGCTAGCTCAGAGAGCTTTTATACCCCGTCAAGGACATTTTTTAATGAATGAAATGGTCAGTTGGGGAGTAAATGCCACAGCTCGGAGCAGAATAGAAAAAAGTACTATAAAAGAGAACTAGCTGGCTAGCATGTTCCCGGCTTGCTCGGTTGTTAGCAGTTAGCCTGCTAGATGCAGTAATTACTACTGACCCCACAAGTAGCCCCAACGTCACCAAAATACTAGAACCACATGTTTCTTAATTATGAATTTAGCCACTTTCTGACTTGACCAGGCCTATAAAACCGCCCAAATGCAGACTCTGGAACAGCCTGAATGAACCTGCAGACAGTCTGACTCATAATGGTGTCAACATGTTAGGGATTACTTAAAGTTTATGGCTTCCATGTGATCTCACCAACGTAAATGTTCTTGGACTGAGGCAATTTGTGTTTATGTTCCGCGAGTCCATCAGAAAACAACAGTGAGCGCACGTCTCCGTCTGACGCTCCGGTTTCTTCGGGAGCGGAGGATGTGGTCGTCTCTCCCCGACATGTACAGCGCCTGCCGTCATTGCCACGCTGATGGGAATGGCAGGAAGGAGCGTGCCCAGACAGAGTGGGTGGCTTTCAGCCCCTTCCACCCAAAACACTCAAACGCTGCGCTCCTGCTGCGCTCTTCTCAGACACTCGCTAAAACCTCAGGCGACCTACCGTTCGTCACGTGACGCACACATGTAGCCGCGGTAGACGTGTTGAACTTCTGACTGGATCACTTTCTAAAGAACATAGATTGCAATTTCATTTTGTTGCAAGCAATTAAACCAACTTAATTCCTACTAATTATAAGGCTTCAGACACACTCATGGAGGTACTTTTGTGTCACAGTCACAGTAGTAGCTGTGTTAAGTCTCTTTTTTAATATACATGTTTTACATCTGTCTCTTGTGAGTCCACTATCTTTATGGGGTGCTAACCTAAAGTCTTACAGTGTTGATTTAATAGTTAGTTGCAGACCTTTTACAGTCAATCCCTGGTGCTGCTCTGCCAGGCAACGTGGTCTTCTGGCTCGTGTCAGGGACCTTTTGACATCTGTTCTTCAGCAGTGAAAAACATGGTCACTTTGATTAAAGCCAGATTGTGCTGGTCTATAATATCTCTTGTATGTAAATTAAAAGTACTATGAGTTATACACCGTTGAGCCAAAATAGCTGTAAACCCTCTCAAGCACCATGGTCAAATTAAGCAGGTTAGCCCCGTGGTTACTCACAATCTAGACAGCTTTTCTGTTATGTAATAATACCTGACCCCAGATCTGCTGTGTGGTAATTGAAATAAACACAAGGACATGGAGCATATCAAAATATAACTTAAGTAGATTTTAAATAATGAGCTTTGTGGTGCATGTTCCCAAACAAATGCACAAAACCAGTCCTGGGGCAGTTTCCCACTTTCCTTGGTTCCTTGGAAAACTTACAGGAATTTAAAGTCATAATCTTTAAAGGTCCAGTGTGAAGGATTTGGCGACATCCAGCGGTGAGATTGCAGATTGCAACCGACTGAAACTTCTCCCGTATCAACAGGATTGTAACTTTAGCACACGCGATTGCAATTGAATTAAAATGCGCTATATTCTTCCAGTTTGCAATCCCTGCATGTTACTAAATGCCTCTTACTGACACTACAACATTGGAAAGTGGATTACAAAGTAGACGCCTTGATACAGTCTCGCCTCCCTTCTGCATTCTGGCACTTGTGAAGCGATAATGGAGACAATTAAGAGTGCACTTTATCTTGGCAGCGTGTCGGCCAGGCCTGCGCTGTCGAAACCTGTCAACGGAATCGCCGCTCACGCCCTCAAGCAGCATGCTGTCTGTTCAGGGCTCTGCGTAAAACAAGCTGACAGCAACTTTAGGATGTACAGTCCTGTCAACTGTCGGGGAGGGTTTGGATGAAGTGATAGCAGCTGCTCAGGCGTTCCCTTCCTCCTCGCAGGTCGGCGCTCACAGTATATCTCCATGCATGAATTGGCCTCGCGCCTCGGGTCTGAACTTTATCTCCTGCTATGTTTATTTTATTGTGGGCTTCACCTTGAGGTGCCATGCAGAGATTACCACTCTAGACTTTGTGTAAACTTTGGGATTCTTGCATCGACATAACTTGAAAATGCACAGGAGCATTCTGAATTTTGCTTCTTCTTTTCTTGTGGACAGTCTACCTGAAAGCCACACTGAAGGTGTAAATTCTCCGATGCAAATTATTCAACAGTTATGCATAGAAGTGATTGTGCAGTGCTTCTATTTCATCATCAATAAATGATCACAAAAGCGCTGTTCGTTCTTCATCATACATGCTACTAAAGAAAATGTTCAAAAATCCTGGGAGGTGGTGCGGGAATAAGGTCCAGAGTCCCCAAAAAGTTATAATAAAAGTATATTTAATAAAAAATGATAGACAGACAGCTTATGCTTTCGATCGAGCTCTTTTGCTCCACAGAAAATCTCCACTGATCACAGGTCAGCGGCGCTCGCGTAGCGGCCGGAAAAGAGAACGTTTTCACCCCATGCAGTTAGTTTCTATATCGCCGCGGAGCTTAGAGCCCTTCCTATTGGTTAAAAGTCACGTTTTTCATTGGCCCGCAGCTAAAGTGGCGGAGCTAGTCTTCTTCTTCTTCCTGTTCTTCAGACCGGTTGAGTCTCAAAAGTCAATGTTCAGCTCCGCCACCTCAGGCGAACAAGAGAACTACAATTCCTTTAAGCGGCAGTTCGTGCAATTCAATATTCATGCAATATTGTCTAACGTTCATTCACACATTAATCATTTTACAGTAATAAAAACAGTGACCTTCATATGCGTACCATTACAAATCCTTCATAATAATATCCCTTATTAATGATCATATTTCTTCTGCATTGTAATGTACACATACACAATTTATTTTTACACTGTACAAGTCCAAATGTGACAAACTAAGTTATTAAAACCCTTCACTACATACGTGACCGAAGAGCCCCCTAGATAACCTGCCGTTGTTGCCCAACAGCTATCCAAGCAAGAGTGTTGAAAGTGCTTTTGAAGCTGGAAAAGTCCCTCTTAAATTACAACCCATTTACAATCATATCAGTGGATTTATCAAAGGGCGTTTAAACCACAGGGAGGTTTGAAGTAATCTGTTGATGTTCCGTCCACTTTAAGTCTACAAACTATGAGAAATGGTGTTTGCGGCCTGCTGGGTTCGTCCAAACCCGTCCCTATGAGCTGTGGTCCTCCACCCAGCTTCCCAGAACCTCGCTCTTTTGTGTAATAAACCAACATTCTTCTGACTCCACCTCATGCCTCCTAAACTGAGCAGCTATAAGTTCGGCGAGATGGCACGAGAGCCAGTGTTTCTTTACAAGGCCACGGTTCTGGACACTTCATGTATACATCCGAATCAGTTGCGAAGGAAATACTTTTCCACTTTTGGGTTGTCTCTCAATGTGGTGTTTACCACACGTCTGTCTTACTGTATATTTAGAACACCAAGTACAGTTCTGAATGTTCCTACTTAGCGTGGCAGCCATTTCCAAACAGTTGATACCAACGATCCCTCAGCTTCCAAGCTTTAATAGGCAGGTTCTAATCTGAAGGTCAAAGCAGCTGTTAAGCATTTTTAAATTCATGTTTTTTCATTCTTCTTCGAACACATTTGCATTTTAATTTGTATTTGAAGCTGTGAAATCAATATTGTTTAATTGAAAATGTACTAAATGTGTGAAGTGAAAGGTCTTATTTGTGCAAACCCACAGATATTTATCACCCAACTCTCCAGTTTCTCTTTCAGCTCATTGTTTTTTGTTTGTTTTTTGGCCCGCAACTTTGCTGTCAGCTCTCATTTACGTTCATTTTTTCATAACTGAAGGGTTTTCAGCGCCAAAACTTTGATAACAACTGTAAGCACCAAACCAAAAGTTAACCTTTAGTATTAGCAGATAAAGAGACAGATTTCAGGTCTTCATGCTGAAAAAAATGAGCTGAAAGAAGAGTGAATATTGGATTTATCCGGAGATCTAAATTCATGCAAATCTGTGTTCACAGCATGCTCTCCACTATCCTCAAGTGGCTAAAATAAATACAAAATCAGTTAAAGCATGTTTAAGAAGACTTACATTGAAGAAGTGTATTCAAAAACTGACCTACACGGCACAGTAATTGTCATCTTTTCTACTTGTCTGTGGAGAGGAGTGCTATTCACACAGCACATGCAAACTCCTCCAGCCAAACCCAGCTTTGGAAAGACAAAGGTTATCACAACCAGCTAATAATCTGATGTTCTTGTCCGCAGGTTACAACCCCTTCCTACCCTGTGGTGGTCAAGATGGGGCACGCTCACGCAGGCATGGGGAAGGTGAGTTTCTTTTCTTGAAGTGTACAGACAAAAAAACCCTCACACTCTTTCATTTGTTCTTTCATCTCAGTCAGAACCCAAAGTTCAAATCGCAGACTTCAAAATTAACCTCAAACCTGGACCTTAGCTGTAAAGCCTAATGTTCAAGTAGCTTCATATACAGCAGACAAATATGAGAGCGTTATCAATCTGCTCATCTGTTGTCTTTCCCAACTTGTCTAAATATTCCTTTCACCCAGGAAGACTCCAGAGGACTTTTAAAACCCAAACTCACCGGTGAAAAGAGTCTGCGTTCCCACTTGCAACAACCGACCTTTGCAGACGAGCTTCACGCGTTGAGATTTCTCCGTTTATCCGCTCAGATTACGCGCTCACAATCAGATCTGTCTCGATTGCAGTCGTGCAAATCAAACGCGTGATTTTTATCGCGACAGCTTTGATTGGTCTGCGGTTCAAAGAGCAGGCGGGAAGATGGGAAGCCTGAACCCGTTTGTTCTGGCTCTCACAGACCAAGCGCTGATCTTCAAAATCAGTCATGATGGCCCAATCCCAGTTATAATCAGGGCTGTGGAGCTGGTTTACTCTCACTGACTGGATATCTGATCCTTACAAAGGCAGAAGGGCACACAGAGAGACACTCAGCTGATAAGGTCTGAGTCCAAGCCGCCGGTGGGTTTACTTTGGATGTGCTCTGACACGACTCACCATTTCAGAAGATCTAACAGGATTGCTGGAAAAAAAATGTAGAATGATGTCTATCATCTCTGTTGATTACATAGTTAGCAATGAGCGGTGAGGAGCGATTGTGTCCAAATAGAGAAAAGCTTTTGATACAGCAATAAAAAAAGCGTATCTCTCTCTCTCTCTCTCCTGCCAGTTATTTGGATTCACAGCTTCATGTATGTCTGTTCCCCCTCGTCTGTCTGGTTGGGCTTGGTTTCCTGTTCAGGGGCCAGACGTGCTATAGGATTTCCCATAAGGCTCGAGGGGAACTTGGCAGGACCTCGTTTCACCCCTCAGACCTCACAGAGCTCTGAGAACGGACAGGAACGTGTGGGATTTAGGTCATTGCTGTTTTGATATGTTCGCTTTTGACAGACACTTGTAATTGTTTTGTAAGTGGATAAGAAAAGAAGAAAAAAATTGCATTTCTAGCTTGCTGATAACACATTTACTTCCCAAAACGCAGCTTATATAATATTATCACTTAAAGGTGCTACATTGTAGTTTAAATCAATACTGCATTGACTGCTTGTTAGAAAAATGTACTTGACACCGGGCGGTAAAATCATTGATCAGGACATTTATTTGTTGTAAGGAAGAACAACAACATGATAAACACGTTGCGTATCCTGGACTGCTCACCGGACGAGCAGAGAGTAGCCTCTTAAATATCTAAACATAACAATCCACAGACGACCTCCTGACGTCTGATCTTATCCCACATGACGTCTGTCCATAGATTGGTTTGCATTCATGGTCATAAGACAGATCAAGGGATCTGTATGTTCTAAAAACAGGAACATACAGATCCCAACCGGTCGTATGACCCTGGAGAATAGTTTGCAAAGTTTCATATGTAAGTTAACAAGGAATAGTTCAATCTAAAGTCACAGGCCTACAAAACAGTATATATGATCAATAAACAAAACATATGATTATTAATATAACAGTGAATACGTGCTCCATTAACGTGATTAAAGCAAAAGTATCTAACTTTTGATAAAATACTTTAATGTAAATTTTCCTCTAAATTTGTTCTAAATAGAAAGTTGAGCTAAGAAGTAATACAACACACCCTCACTCAATTTGATACAATTTGATACATAGCAAACTTTAAATAGAGATTGCTTTATAGGTGCCATTATGAGTCACTTCAATAACTTGATTACTATTCTCTACCTCGCCGGAGGACATGTTCGTTGTTTGGTGCTTGTGGTTTTATTTAACTCGCCCAATGATGACGCAGGGAAACTCACCTCAGGAAACAGTGCGTCTCTGTTGATAATAAAGTCATCTGTTGCTTTTTCTCATCCTACGGCTGCCATTAGCAACGCAGCGGGACCCAATCGCAGAGTAAAGGATGTAAATGCACATTTTTATCGGTTATACATATTAAACATGGCTTTTCATATGACAAACATCTTGACATACAAGTACCAGAGTAAAGCTTTATACCCAGTTTCCCCATTACATAGCTTCAAACCAGTCAGGCTCTGTGACTGAGCTGTGTAAGCCCTTTGGCCTGGACACTGACCAGTGGGACATGGCTTTTTCCACCAGGCGCTGTCCTCCATCTCCATGCCAGTGGTTCACCTCTGCTGGCCTACCTTTTACACTTTCTGCTCGCATCATTTCGGTTTGTTTTGTTTTAATTCCCGCGTGCCGGTCGTGCCACGAGCTGTGAGGTTCTACCTGTGGAGCCATGTTGTGAACTGTGAGTCACTTCCGTTGGCTTCGATGTTTCCACTTCTGCCAGTTTACTGTAATTGGGCACAGTGCCATGCTCAGCCTCCACGCTTTAGTCACTCCGTTATCTGAATTTATGACAACTTTGTAGTGCATACTTTATGTAATTTATAAGCTAACATGATATACAATTAACAATGATGCAGCTAGATAAAAAGAAAATGATAAAGAGGTCTGAGTGACCTCATCAAAGTATAAATCTCAGTGCACTATTAACGCAACACTATGTTGCTTGTAAAAGAAGAAATGACACATTCTTCCTCTTACAGATGAAACATTGAATTCCATACGCTCACAACTCCTCGGTCTGGCACGACCACGAGCTAATGTCGGCTAACGGTAGATACTTCCATGTAGCGCATAGTGCGAAATTAGCTTTATCATTCTATTGCCCTTCTTTTGTTCCTGTGCAATTTTGTTTGTGATAAAACCGACCGTAGCAGGCGCACAAGTGCAGAAAGGTTATACCATCAGCATGTAAAGCATGCTAACATGAGCGAACATTAGCCAAAATAAGGTGCTGGCTATACCAGACCTAGAAACACTGTAGCAGGCAAACATCTGAGTGTACTGAGAGAACACAGGTGGGTAGTATTCCCTACCAATTATCTCCAGACATCTCTCTAAACAGCTACACGTCTAACTTTGAGCTCAGTTCATATTCACGTGATGTGTTTACATTCGAGGTCGCCTTAACTTCGTCAGACGGTGAATGATGTAGAGTACCATGTTACTGCTGGACTCTTGGCTTCAGCTGGAAGAGAAACAGTTCCTACGGTAGATTTATAGTATGACGGTGTGACACGTCCTTTATCAGCTTTAGGAATGAATCATTTCTGCTCGCCTGCCGTCTGAGCTCATTTGAGAGACTAATGTATTGAGTTGTGGTAGAAAAGCTTTTTATGTGGGTTCCAACCGTTTTCTTTTTTTATCACCCATCAAAGTGACAACACATTTATTGCACCGCATGAACCATCAAAGCTGCCCGCGCTTCTTTTCAACATTTATCCCTACTTTTGTTGTTTTGGTACCATTGGCGCTCTTGCTCAGTTTCTTGCTTTAATGGTTTCCCCACCGTCGGTTCTGGTTCATTATTTGGTGACTAGGGTAGCACCACTTCTAACAGCTCTTTGGGATTCCTTTGTTCCACCCGGACAATTTGTGTGTGAACGTTTATGAAGTTTAAAGACTTGTGAGCGCAGCGTCATAATGTTTCATGGGACCTCACAAATCGTCGCAAGTGTCTTAATCTTTATTTGTGCTTTCCAGCCGATGCTCCATGTTGATCAGTGTGACATTTCACATCATCTGTGACGCAACTGTCTTTGATGTCGATCTAACAGTGAGACGGTACTCTGACTGAACCTTTGACTATGCAAACCGTTTTGCAAAATTAGAGTCATGCAACGTACATGTAACTCTGGCATCAACCTAACGTACTGCATGTTTTCATATGAGGCAAAACTAGTGTCCCCTGTACACCATTAGAAAGGACTTGAAGCCTAGTTTAGATCAACAGGCAACTAACAATCACATTTCCATACCATTTCAGAGTGAGTTGATGACCTTTACACCCACTAAGTTCATTTAAACTCACCTTCAGAAGAGCAAAACACAGTGGCGAGTTGAAATCCCAGAGATAAAAACAAAAAACAGGGCTTCCTGGTTTCTCTCTGTGGTTTTGGATGCTACCAGTGAGAGCGATGGTGAGTGAGTGGAAGCTCTGGACTGAATCATTTCGCATCTTCGACACCGAGTTGTGACAGTTTCCCAAATATTGAAAGTGATGAATGAGTTTGTCCTCTAAGATGCCCCGTTTCCCATGACCTGATGGAACACACCTCATAAATCTGTGTATCAGGGTCACGTCATCCACAGATGAGACAAAGAAGACTTCAGATTAAGGCCAATGAGCGCTCCTGTATACAAGATAGAGTGTAGATTAAAAAATACATTAGGATCTTGTAGACAACCTCTGAGAGGTAGCTAGTTTATGTCCCATGTTTCAATGTCGCACATCCTCGTTACCCAATTATACAAATGTTACAGTGGCGTAAGAGCCATGTTTTGTTTTTTGCTTTGTTCCCATCACACCGCTTCCTCTCAATCACTTGATGGGATCGAGTTGACGCAGTTCAAAGTCGTCCCGTGGCAATGTTTCCATCCAGGGACCCTTCATTATCCCGCCGGTGCACAAGTGTGAAATTCCTGTGGGATTCCAAGCGGCCACCGGCTCTTTTTAGCTAGCCGCTCGCTAACGAGTGGCGTCTCTCCCGCAGATCAAAGTGGAAAACCAACAGGACTTCCAGGACATCACCAGCGTGGTGGCTCTGGCCGGGACCTACGCCACCACCGAGCCCTACGTCCTGTCCAAGTACGACATCCGCATCCAGAAGATCGGCAACAACTACAAGGCGTACATGTAAGACGTTTCACACCAGCGGCATCGTACATGTGTGTTACTGTATGTTCTCCACCAACACTGAAGACATTGAAGCTGCTTATGAAGCTAGTATCTTTAGTTTTGGCCACTTTCACATCAGAAATTACATTTTCTTCTTGTCAGAGTTGAAAACCCTCTGAAAAAGCACTATAGTTATATAAGTCTATAATTCAAATAGCCGAGTCAAACAGGATGATGTCAACCTAATTATGAAGTGTAATTTAAGTTGTACTCGTACAAGCAAATAAAGAATTTGAGCAGATTGGTGCTCCTAAATCACTCGTACAAGCCGCTTCAGTGTTACTGAAAGGAACTTGGTATATAATTGAGAGAAAACAACATGGTGTAGAAAATGAGTGACAAAGTACCGTTGACCTGACTCACTTTGTTTAAGTGTATTTGACCGCCATGAGGTTTCATAAAGTTGTCCGAGAATATGTCCGTACAGTGAAGTAGTTTGTAGTAAAGCCGGTGGTGCCAAAATCAGGCCAGTCCAACATGTAGCCGCTGATACACAAGACAACTTGTACGATGAAACTTTCACTTGTAGAAAATATTCACACAGCCGTGCTCTCCTGTCCTCCATGTCTGTGAAGTTGGATGCACAGTGGCATACCGAGCCAGGCCAAGGTTTTTTTTTTCCTTTATTTTGGTAGATTATACTGTCAAGGAGTAAATAAACTCACAGCACCAAAACCTCACATTCCTTAATGTGCAGCAGCAGAAAAAATGAGACGGCGGTCAAACCTCGGATCTGTCTATTCTTGGTGTTACGGTACGGGTGCTTTGAGCAGCCAAAAAGAGTGATGATATACTAAGTAAAAATAACATCACATTATATTATACATTACGTCACATCCAGTCATAATAAAAAGTTAAGTTACTGTCCTGTAAGTTGAAGTTAAAATGTGATTTAATAAGCATCGTTGACCTGTCATAAACAACTTTGTAGGTTTGTCTGCGTACATTATATGTGTATATATATATATATATATATATATATATATATATATATAAATGTCCAGGGATCTACCTTCGCAGACATGGAGGACAGCACAGCAGAAGAGCACTTCATCTCATGATTCTGCCCCCGTTTTGTTTTCTCCATTCTGAGATGTCGGCACTCTCAAAAAGTCATGGTCCCATTCCTCCCTTTAAAAAAACCCACACCCATTTGGAAGTAAGAGACATTCTGTAAATGTGGCCGAGCGTATTGCAACACAAAATATGAGTCAACACCCTCTTAACTTTCAAGTCTCCGTGTCTAAACAATGACTTGACCAACAGCAGAGGAACAGAGTGGCCAGACCTTATCTCATCTGGTTTCCCCCCGGCCTCACCATGAAAGCACGTCTTTAAATGTCCCCGACACAAACATGATGTAGGTGTGGATGGCGATCACCATCACTGATGAACCGATAACTTCTCCCATGAGATTTTCTCTTCAGCGACCACGTCTTGGTGGGGCTTTCTAACCGGAGGCTGGCCGATTCATTTCTCAATGGTGTTCTTTGATTTTCAGGAGAACGTCCATCTCTGGGAACTGGAAGGCAAACACAGGCTCTGCCATGTTGGAACAGATTGCAATGACCGACAGGTGAGCCGAGTCAGACTTTTGTGTCTGTTATACCTTTGAAGACGTCTCTGATCGTTACGTTTTTTGGGGTTCTGCAAATTTGATACCTGGACTCAAGGATGAACTGAACATATTTTGGTGGTTAAAGGTCAAGCTCCCTGTGACCTCACGGCTCTCCGATCCCTGTGAATGTCGTATCTCGGGTGCACCTTGAGGGTAATCTCCTCAAATGTGGCACAAATCTCCACTTGAACTCAAGATCAAACTGATTAGAGTCTGGAGGTTAAAGGTCGCTGTGACCTCAGAAAACACGTGAAGAATCTATATACTAATTAAGACGATTTCACACGAATGTCTAACAGGATAAAATGATGAAGTCATGACATTTTGGACAGACATGGATGTAAACTGCAACCTGAGGCCGTGAGGCGATAATTCCACTTTTAAAGAATTGTAGTTCCATTTTATTTGTAACTATGACCCCTGTGAAGTCCATTGTATCTCCAGAGATTGGTTGAACAGATGTTGTTTACTGTGTTCCAGATATCGGCTGTGGGTGGACTCCTGCGCGGAGATGTTTGGTGGCCTCGACATCTGTGCGGTGAAGGCCGTCCACGGAAAAGACGGCAACGACTATATCATCGAGGTCAGTTTGTCTTCACAATAACCCCCAACTTTAGTCTAATATTTAGTCTAAACTTTAGTCTAATATTTTGCACCTTTAGTGTATTGTTAGAACACTCAAATCTATCAATTTAAACGTATTTTTTAATTTGTGGACCTGTTCTGATAAAACCGCAATTCAGTGTGAACGCTACCCCGGTTCAGTCTCCTTCCCTGCTGATAATATTTATATGCTCCAAGTCAACAGGGAAGGGTGTCGCCAGACTTGATGGCACATGACCATCCGATCCTTGAAAGAATGATTAGTCTGTAGCCCAAACACGGGCAGGAGAAAGAAAACATCGGGAGTCGGCGGTTGACTCATCAACACAGCCGGATTATTTTGGGTTTGCCGTTTCCAGTTTGTACACAAATAAAGTGGCTGTTGCGTGACCTGACACAAGCGGTCTGATGGAGGTTTTCCTTTCGTTCAGATTAGTCGTTTCATTCCCCCAACGGGACGAGCATGGCGGTAGCGCTGCCTGAGACGGGGATCGCTTCCCAATCGGGCCTCCGATGCTGTGAATGCATTGAAGGGTCCGTGTCACAGTTTGTTAAAGCTGCTCTAATCAGAGACTAGAGGCATGACTTGTTTCATCTCAAAGGGAATTACGTCTTAGTCTGCTATCAGTATTATGTTGCTGCCACATTCTCTACCGGCACATTTAAAAAAAACCTGTTAATGAATCATAGCATTGCCTTCAAAAGGGGTGGGGGGGTTTTACTTTCAGGATTATACCCAGGAGAGAAGAGAAATAGTTCTTTAATCAGTTTTGTTTTTCCATCATGGCCTCCTGTGTCTTCAAATCTGAGGAAACAGGCCGATCCGGGACGCCTGATGTGCCCATATTTAGCTCGCGTCCATGACTTCGCACTTCTCTCTATCTACACGCTGGGTGAGGTCAGCAGTGAGAAAATAAGCCTCTTTTTTTAAACTCAATCGCAGGAAATATCTCCCAGCTCCCCGGAGATGCGTGCTGTTATAGCCGGACTGTGAGGACAGAGAAACTGGTGACACAGTCGAGTAACAATGTTCTCTCTGACGAACAACACTTCCTCCTCCTCTTCCTCCTCCTCCTCTTCCTCATCATCCTCCTCTTCGTCCGCTCTATCTCGTTCTCTCCCTCTAACCCTTCAGCACGATGGAATTTAATTAACCGCGACAGGGAAGAACTTGCCGGTCCATCACAGTGGGAATCTGTTTTTTGTCCCAGACAAAGACATCAGCCATGACACCTCTCCCTAATGAAAAGTAATGAGCTGCTCAGAGGCACTTCATTAACAGTTTGCCGCAGCCGGTATAACGTGGAGAAACCTCCGGCTTTGTGTCCGTTTTCTGAAAACATGCAGAGACAAGACATGGTATCCCACAACAGCGTGACACAGCGTCAAAATGACATGGCGCTAATTATACGACACGGCAATGTGACAGAAGAGAACGGACATGACGTGAGATGACACAGTAATAACGGGACTCGGGCTGAATTCTCCTCACTCTGGGAATCACTTTACTCTCCATATAGTGTTATCATCGGGTCAACATTTCAATTTGTCCAAAAACTTCCAACACTTGCGTTAGCCGACTCCCATCCCATCATGCGCAGCTGTATTTTGTGTTCAGTGCGAATTGGCAACAGCTAACATGCTAACAGACTAAACTGAACATTTGAAACATGTTAGCATTGTCAGCATGAGCATGTTTGCATGCTAACTTCACACAATGCTAACAGAGCTTCTAGTGTGTGTGTGGCTGCTAGTGTTGTCACACCAAGTCCGTAGTTTTTTGTTTTTTCATGCGTCATTCAACAGGAATGATTGCAATGAGTGCAAAGCGTTTTATTATCCTTTTCGCAGGGAACATTCACAATAGGATGGATAGCGCTAGTCTCAAACGGGGCTAATGCATAAAGGGCACGAGCAAGAAGCTATCGTCTAGCTAACTAGAGCACAGTCGTACATCCTATGTTTTGCGATCAGTACCTACCGTCCCCGATTCCAATCTGTTTTTGCTATCAGCTCTTTTTCTAGTTGTTTAAATTCCGCATCTCTGTATTTGTCGTAAAGAGCTTTGTCCTGGGAGACAAAGACAAGAAAATAGGACCTATCACGAAAACTTAAACGGCGAATGACATTCTCAGAGTTGGTGTGTAAACATGATTGACACATGCGGTCGTATTTCATTTGTTTTAAATACGGCTGCTGCTCGTTACTTTAAAGAAGATTCTTCAAAGTCAAACCTCGAAAATATCATGCATTGTTAACATTAAAATACTCTTTTTAATTAATTAATTACTAATAATACACCAGTACATGATGATGTAACACTTTGATAGGGACCATTTGTTCACCTTATTTACAGGACATTTTGCTGCTCATGAATCTGTCCAAAATGATGAATGCAGGTCTTTCACTTAAAATGTAATACGTATATTGAATTGAAGGATCTCAATACTTTTTTACCACTGGTATAATATATCATAATAAGATCTGCCATATGACACAGATGGCAGGATGTCACATTACATTAGAGCACAGCCATGGCGGGCATTTTTTGGCACATGATATTAACAGAGAGTGACAAGTTGGAAAGAGCACGGGGCCTTTTTTAAAGCCACGACATCACATGACAAATTGATGGGATTGAGACAGCACGCATATGACACGATTTGACTCAAAACCACGCCGCGAGTTTGCTTTACAAAATGAAAAGTGTCATACTGGAGCTCTTAAATGGAGTTTAATAATGCACATATACTCAATAAGATAAACTTATTGGGCTTTTATTTTGAAATGATCTTTAACTCTTTTTCATCTTTGAGTGAATCATGAAAAGCATTAAACCAGCAGGAGGGAGGAATACAAACGTTGGAAAGCCCATCCCTGAACCCGCGTCTGCCCCATCATTTTCTCATTCCACATGTTGTGCTCAGTGAACTCTCCCATGCAGCCGGGTACATTGTCCAGACAGCACACTGCAGCTCAATTAAAAAAGTGCAGAACAACACCTCTGTGTTCCAGTGCTGAACAGGCCAGTGGCAGCCCCGGTCTTCTGCTAGATGACTCCGTATCACCATAAATCAACAGGGTGGATCCCGGCTCTGCTTGCCACCGCACGCCGTTTGAAGCGAGGCCCGCCGGTCGCCTGCCAGGCCTCGGCTCAGTCCCCTGTGGTAATGACTCAACCGGCCAAAACGCAGAGCCACGCCCCACCGAGTCCCCGCCAAGAGGCTGGGTACACACAGAACAGGAAGGCTTCTCTGGTATTGGTCGTGGTTTCGTGTGGAACAGTATTAACCCACGAGGTTGGATCTCCAGCTCCTCTGAAAAACAAAGGACAGAATAGCAAAAGCAGAAAAGCACAGTTTGGATTTTAATCTGGATTCATTCAATTTAAGCATGTATGAAAAATAAATCAGGTCCCAGTAAAGATTTTAATTTTATTTCGTGGTTTGTCGTCTTTCCCACATGAAACAGGCCGGCCCAACTAACGGGACCTGAATGAGACTCGGTCAGGGACGGTTTGGCTCGCTCTCACCAAAATCTATGTCGTGTTTTATTGGATGGAACTTTTATATACTCTGCAGAGTACATAAAATACTTTCTCTTTCACAGACTGTAGCAAAGAGAGCAAGTTCCAGAAGATGGCTGAACAATATATTGTGAAATATCATCATTTGTGTTATTGACCCCTCTCTATGTGGACACTGTTTATGCCTGAGCAACAATAGGTCCCTGTTTCTGCAAAGTCTCTGGATACATCAGTAGTGTCTTGTAATGTCAAAAGTCACGCGATTTTCGATCGACCAAAACACAGCTTGCCTGGAATTGATGTCACACATGAAAACAACTTCAACCAGAGAGAAGAGGAAGCCCCTTCAGTGGAACTAGCGGGTGCAGTGTGGTTTGCTTGGAGTCCCTGCGGCGCATGCAGGATGAGCACATGTTTACGGCCTGTGGCCGGGGGCGCGGTGCGGCAGCCTCATCCGTCACACTGCTCTGCTCCCTGTTTGTTTTGGTCTCCGAATGCACCATGTGCTCCGCGGCTCTGCAGCACACGTGTACATGCATGTGAGCGCAACTGGTGGGAATTTCTTGTGTACGGCAATGGATGTGGTCTGTGCCCTTCCAAGTCATACCCCGGCAACATAATATTTACGAACGGAGTCGCTTTTTTTTTAATCTGCTGCTCACTGGCCCCCTTTTTGGCCCATCAGAGGAAGGCACAGAGAAATAGCTGATCATTTGAAAGATGAGATTTGTGTGTTCGAATATAACTATTCAGTTTGTCTACTGCTTTAAATGGAGAATGGGACAGTCGCTCTCAACATACGTACATACACACTTAGCTACTGTCTTTTTACTTTGGTTCATTTGATTTATTATCAGAGGATTTTAACAATCAGACAGAACGTTCTATTTTGTCCATTCTGTGTCCATCTGCAGGGTCTCAGACCCTCCATTTAAAAACAACAACTGCTGAACTGGTTTGCTGCTTTTCGACTGACAGGATTAAGCGGGGCCGATCCAGGACAAGGGGCTTTCTGAGAAGTAGGAGAGAGCATGGGAACAAACAGAAAAGTCAGTGTCAGGCTCAGGGCATCCGGCAATAAATTATATTAGAGGCCAGCAGAGTGTTGCATAGCTTATATTGTCTGAACACAATGGCAAAACCACTTGCGGGGAACATTGTTGTGTGTGCGATCGCTGTGAAGATGACTCATCATTGCTGGCAAAGCACCACAGAGTCCATTGTCACCGACATCATTCGGGGTCTGACTGCGACACATCTTCATGATAAAAGGTCTAATACTGCCACCTAGTGGAGTAATGTCAGCACTTCAGGACCCTGATTGGCTGTTTTTCTGTCTCCGCAGGTGATGGACAGCTCCATGCCTCTGATCGGTGAGCACGTGGAGGAGGATAAGCAGCTGATCACAGAGCTGGTCATCAATAAGATGGCCCAGGTGCTGCTGGGAGTAGCCACACCTCAGCCTTCCTCTGTCAAGGTACGTTATATCTGACTTATGTGTAAAGGTTGGTCAGACTAGCCAACCCTCAGCTCAAGGAGACATTGCAGTAGGTTCCTTCTTTCCTTAACCTCTGCCCACTAATATGTTTTGTACAATCCCGAATTCTAGTTTAAATGCCACCTGTATTAACATTGGTAATACTTCTACTGCTGCTGTTGACTGCTACTACATATGTTACTACTTGTTTTACCACATCATGCTTTATATATATGTATACATATATATATATATATATATACATATACATGTATATATATATGTATATATCAGACAGAAAGTCTATATATATACATACGTATATATATATATACACACATACATATATATATGTATATATATATGTACATTCTGGGTCATAGCTACCATTAAGGCCAGTGAGGTAACATTTTGACATTCATGTTGCAAAATAAAACAGAACTGATATTAATAAAATATTAAATATATGCAATTGAACAGCTAGTCAAATAAAATCTAATATAAAAAAAACTTGAGACATTAACTACTTTTATAGCATTACTTCTAATGCTGCATTTGAATCTCAACATCTATATAATTGATATATAACTTATCTTTAGTTATTGTATTGCAGTGATACATAATGTGTCGAGCCTTGTGTGAAGTGAAAGATGCTTGTGTGTACAGTTCTGCTCAGCTAGTGTACCGTTAGCTCCTACATGCATAAACCTTTTTTAAATCTCATTCACTGCCCTGATATCGCTGTATCATTCTTCATCCACAGACCACACAGCCCAGGCGAGGTAGGAGACACTTTTTTGTCGTCGTTGTTGTTGTTTGTGTATTACTGCAACGGAGGGCTTGCTGCAGTGTGTAATGTGTGTGTACCTACTGCAGGAGGACACCGCTCTGCTTCCGCCTCTCCCTCCCAGTCGGCCCAGGGTTCACCTCAGCGAGCCCGATCAGCCACCACCTCCCCCAGCCAGGCCTTCCAGCCCGGGCCCATCCCCGCCGCCTCCGGGCCTGGAGCTCAGAAACAGTCACCACAGCTGAAGTGCGTCCACACTGATGCTCCCACTGATACAGTGACACCATCAGTATAACGTTACTGAGCCAAATAGCTATTTAAGATGTCCAAGTGTTTATTCTTGTGTTTGTTTCTCTTCAGCAAATCCCAGTCACTGACCAACACCTTCACAGAGACGTTACGCGGAAGCCTGACCGACGATGAGGCCAAAGCCGAGACCATCCGCAGCCTCCGACAGTCCTTCGCCAGCCTCTTCTCCGACTAAAAGCTCCCCCTCCTCTCCCAGAAGCTTCCTCTTTCTGTCAGTTGTCAGGTTTGAAAGAAAAAAAAACCTGACAGGTTAATCTGTTCTGGAGTCTCCCTCCTCCTCCTCAGAGCCTCCGCTTCCTGTTCCTTCTCTTTCCTTCTCACTGTTTGTGAAGTTTACCGCCTGGTGCAACCCTCTCTCCTCAGATCAATGATCAATCTATCACTAGAAAGGCCAACAGATGTCTGAGTTTATAGGTCACGGCTACGGTGTGCGCCGAAGATGTGGAACTTTAAATGGACCTATTTGCATTTGTCTTCCTCACGGAGGTTTTAGAGAGTTATAGGATGTCCGTGCGGGCGCAGAATCAAACCAGATCCCATTCAAATTTCTGCAACTTTTACTCAGATTGATGATTATGTCGGTTTTATTTTTGCTGTTCATGAACAGATGCAGAAATAAACCCACATACGCGTCAACCAAGCCATTATTTTTGGTGTGTTTGAAGTTAAACTGAGTTTAAAAGCATCCATAGCAACATCAATGTCCCCTTGAATTTAGATCAGCAGTCAGCTGATGGCAGGTTGGCCTTTCTCGTGGTAAATGATCATCTAGCTCACACTGCTTGGTGTATAGTCGTTGTTCTGCATTCTGTTTGTCCAACTAGTGAAACTGTTCATTATTGGGTTCTTTCCTTTTAGTTTATATATATATATATATATATATATCTTTATATTTATTTCTGAAAGTACATTTATTTAAATGTTTACTTTAATTGATGCACAGCTTCCAAACTGTTTGAAGATGTCTAAGGCAATATTCTTATTTAAAACTGTTCCCGTCCGCTCATGAGAAATGTACTGAATCCTCACGGTTCACCAGCGATTTTAAGCATTTTGCCAGCAGCCGACACATATTGGCTTACGTGGTGACTCCTCTACCGAACATTACCAAAGTGCTTTTTAATAAAAACATAAGGAAACCCCCGCCCACCTCTTGTGGTTTCACAAGGTGCAAACGCTGTACTGGCTCACAGCCTTCGTCTTCCATCACAGCTCAGATCTTCCCCTGTAGTTCTTCTTCTTCTTCTTAATGTGTTGTGCTTCGTAGAAAGCACACAGAGTGTTTTCTGTAGGGGACTTGTATCATAGCGACGACTGCTGTGTGTTTAAAGGTGAACAGTGAGGATGTAATATAAGACTTTTAATGTGCTTCAATCTCTACTGAGATGGAGGAAAAAAAGATTTGCTTGTGTAACATCACATCTTTCTTCTCCTTTATTCTCATCAGCCAATGTGAAATCTATCATCTTTTATTGTATTTCTTTTGTTTTTGGTCATGCAACATCTGCAATGGTAGTAGCCAAAACAGACATCCTCTTTCATCACGCGTTGGAACTGCATGTAAATGTTAAGTGAATGTTATGAGTACAGTAGAGTTCAATTGGTATTTCACAGAAAACCAACACAAGCTCGGGATCTCAGCCAGTCTACAAAGACAGCAAAGGCAATGGTAACGCTTTATTTTATGGGTGCTGCAATTTCTTGATAATTTCCCAAGCAAGCAAAGCAACGTCTATGTTAACTTAGGTATCCAGAACCAGGAAAGGTATAAGCGGTATTTCCTTTAACTGCTTGAAAGATGAGATTCACAATTGTTATTTGGTTTTAATGACAGAAAAAAAATGGACAAAGATGCAATTTAATCTATCTTAATATTTCTTTATTAGATGAAAACTTCATTGTATGCTAACATTTCTGTAAAAGGAGTGTAAGCTACTTTATTTGACAATACCAACTGAATACTGGTGCATCCACGGTGCAAAAGATCGACGGTATATTTGGCTTTCCATGCAGAGCACAATCACAGTCTAATAAATTGTTCTTTTTGCAAGAAGTTATCGAGCTGTCTTGTAGTTGGCGCTGTAGTTATCTGTGCCACAAACTGAATTAGTCTAGATATGTTTTTCATTCTGAGGAAACTGGAGTTAAAAGATAATTATAATCCCAACTCCAAATAGCCCAAAACAGAAAGACAATACAAATTGGATAGATTTTGAGGTCAATCTTATTCAAGTGCATGAAGCTGTATACAAATAATAGTGATGTGTTGGGGTGCGTATGTGTGTGAAGTTCAAGTTGTAAATTTAGCATTATAATTCATGATGATACTACCATAAAAAATGAACTGCCCATTTTTTGCAATAATTATATTGATAATAAGTTCCAGCTCATTTTGTTTTAAACTATGGAGCTTGTCTCTTTGGTTATTTGTTTTTTACCAAGCTTTTATTTGATACTTTGTCAGTCTCACTGGCAGAAACATGAACAACTACCATTGTTTGTTCATTGAGCAAAAAAAAAAAAAGCTCTATGTGAGCAAACTTGTCAAAAATACACAATACAGTGCTCATCACTAACAGCCGTACAAAGCAATGATGCAGAGTTTTACTTCTACAAACAGTTGCTCTGGAGGGGAAATAATAACACTTATATCATTAGTGGGTGGAGCCACAAAATCACACTTGTCATGCTCCTCAATAGATCGTTAGCTAAGCCCCGCCCTCTTAGTTACTGCCTGTCAAACCTTCAGTTTGAATATGCTACAAGTTGCGAAACCTCTGGCGAGACTCGCTGCCCGGCGACCTATCCTAATCTTACCATTCGAGGTCAATGCCTCACCTTTCAGGTGCAATAACTATGATTCTGAGGTTTAATATAGCAACAAACAACTATTAGCTCTGTAAAGATGTAGTGGAGTAATGTCAACCTGCATTGTTAGCTTCGTCTTATGCACCTTTTAACCATTCAAGGTCCATGGCTAACCTCAGCCATCTTGCGAGGGTTTGGCAACTTGTGTTTTTCTTTCCTTTTGACCAAAAACACGTCTAAAATAACAACTGTTAGGTACAGCTGTAGCTAGCTAGTTAATGAAGCTAACATTAGCTTCATAAGTTGGTTGACAACGCTGTCTCTACCTGACTTCTTAACGTTACCAACTGACTTGTTTTAAAACAGTAATGCTGTAAAACGGTGTTAAATATGCACAATTGTGCCAAACACCTGAGGCGAAAGCTCTGTAGTGCTTCAAGAGTAAAGGCTTTTAAGACGGGACATGTAATGCTATCTCGAGTAATGTTGGCTCAAATCTAATGTAAAGTAAGCCAGAGCTGCTAATGTTAGCCTTCACCGTATGTAGCATCCACGACTAGCTTCCACACAGGGAGAAATATTATGCATTGGATGTGTGTGGGCTTTTTTTCTTTGTTTTTAATTGCATAACTCTTAACCCCACAGAATAGTCATATAAAATGCTCCTCATCCCTGGAAGTTACACAGGTTAAGGTCACCCGGCAGTAAGCTAGTTAGCTAGACATGCTAACCTTAGCTGCTTACCTTAGAGCAGACTAATGCATTGTTTCATCCATTCATTACTTTTTTTGCTTGTATACTTTTGTTTTTTGGAAAGGCAAAAACAAAAAGAAAGACCTTCCAACATCAGGAAGTCTGTGCTCGTGATATTTTCCTTCATTGTCATTATGTTTTACAGCACTCTGGTTCTCACGCTCGCTCCAACCGCTCTCTCCGAGGATTGTTTGTAAAAGCAAAATTCTGATCTGCAGTCAGCTTTATCTCAAAGTGTCTTGTTATTGAGCACTTTTGCAAGCCTTTCATCGCCTTTGGCTTTGCGTCAAAATGGACCAAATTAGTATTTCATTGCGAGTCCGCTTGAAGGTGTATATCATATTGTTTTGTCTTTGTTGTGAAGACGCCTACCACTTAGTATATAATACTGCAGTGTGATAAGCCATAACTTAACCTTTAGGATTAACTATCCCTTATATGCCACGCAATAATGGCTGTGACGTCACTAATAAATTGATTTAAATCACTGTGTCCGTTCCCTTTAAAGGCATTAGGAAGCATGTATTGCCCTTTGGGGGCAGTAAGAAATCAAACCATGCAGCTTAAGTATGTGCTACTAGTACTTCTGTCAGGATGAAAGATACACTTCGATGTCACCAGTGTAGATTTGCTTTTTATTTAATCTGTTGCCAGGTAAAGTCTCTCAGTTAGCAGTTATATCTTCACGAACCTGATCCTTTTCATTTGACTCGATTGGAACTGAGCCGCAAAGGTGATGAGTAACTACCTCAAGTTCAGCAGTGCTCTGCAGAAACTGACTCTAGTGTGGTAGTACTGGAACATATTTTGTGAAATGAGACCGTCAGACGAAAGGGATTAGTTTGATTCAGCGACTGTGGAAAAACAACAATGTAGTGTCTGTGACGTCAACCTGAGGAGGATCGGAGACGAGCTTTCCTGCAGGATGGAGGCTGAAAGCCTTCCATGTAACGACCAGCACATTATCACTCAATCACTCCAAAATAGACACCTTTTAGTATCCCCTAATGGAATTATTATTTGATAGTGTGCATTCAACAACTAAGACCCGAGCATTATGTTTCTCATATACGCTTTATCTGGCCCTGGTACCCTTTTTTATTTCATTCTGTTTTTGGCTGCAGCACGTACAGTGGGCATCACCCATCAAGAAGAAAAATAAAGATAAAGGAGAGATTTCTTTTCTGAAATTGTTCTTGGCCTCCAGAGGCTTCCTCACCAGAACCACTCTCTCTTTTTAAAAACCTGTTGACGTCACAGATGCCGCAGCCGTGTTCTTTAACAGCGTGTGACGTAAACGTAAATGTTGAACTTTTTCTTTTCTTTCGGCCGTGCCGTGGTTGAGTCACGGGCTCGGTCCAGGTGTGTTGAACTGATTGGTAACAGTTGAATATGCAGCCACAGAGACTCGAGGAAAAACAAGTCCACTTCAGATGTGGTGTTTGTAAATGAGAGCCATAACGCCGTTGGTTTATTTGCCGATACTTTAGTCCACTGTGCCCCTCCCTCTCTGCTGAATGGTGGATGGTATTGTATGGTATTTTAAGTGTATTAACGTTGTGTATATTGGTGTAAATGTGGCATGAAAACCAACCCCTCTTGTGTGCCTCAGGTGTGTCAACTCGGTCGTCACGTGATCTTTAATGTCTGGCTGCTTATTTGTGAGACGTGCGATGCATCTCATGTGTTTACTGTAATTTATTAGTATTAAGATGATTTAGTTTTTATGTATTTTTTTGTTCTTTTGTCTGAAAAGCAAGATTTCTGTTATTAAAGGTAACAACTTTTATTATACCTGTGGTGCATTCCAGTCTCTATCAGTCATCCGCAGAGCGCCTCATGTCTCCATATATGGTCACTGGAGCAGAATATGTGGTGATAATCTCAAAATCCCTTCTTCTTGGATTACTGCCGTAACTCATTGCTCTTGGCATGAAGCTCCGGGTGTTAAAAGCTGACTGGCAACGCGAGGCCGCGCAGAGGGAAACCTGCTGCCTTTCATCTGCTGCCCACTCCACGTCGAGCTCTCCAATGAATACGGCGCTAATGTTGCAGAGGTAATATGAAACACATTCAGTCATGAATATGTCACTGCGCACGCACACGTTATCGCTGTTCAAACAAATGGCATCACCACTCAGATATTTTGAAGACCACTTCACGTCGGAATGGGTCTGACACCGTGTTTCACAAAATAGTTCACACCACAAAAAGTCTTAAAGTTTGAAAGGGTATTAGTGGAGATTTTGTGTCGATTTTTCAACCTTGTTATCGGTAATTTATTCGTTTTTTTTATGTGTTTAGCAACATTCACATGTTATCCCCGAATCAAGCTGACAATTTCCACTTCCAGCCGATATGGAGTTGCATTAGCATTCATTGATTGAATGTGAGTCCAATATTTCCGCTCCTCGTATCTTTGTTTTGGTCTCCACCAACTCCTGAAGGAAATGCTAAACCAGCCGGTTGCTAACGGGTTTCTCTCTGCTGTTTGGTCCTGAGCTGGTGCCTTAAAAGTGTCTTTATCAGAGTCTCTGAACAGCTGATGGGTCGCAGTCCAGAGATCCAAGACAATGATCCGGAAGGTGCTGAAACGCTCCCCACAGCTGACGGGAGCTGCAGAGTCGGGTGGGGATTCGCTGTGGGGTTCGTCACCATCACGCTGCACGCAATCATTTGATCCACGGTTACCAAAACAATTTACAATATAGGACAGAAATAGTATGAGGTTGTTTTAAAAGTATCTGGAGCTGGCTGCTGCATGGTTGCCACCATGGAAACAGAGGCTATTATTAAATATTTTAAATTATTTAAGATTTAGTTCTTAAACTAAGAGCTCCCGCACAATAGCGGTATGCACTACCAACACACACACACACATATACTGTGTACCTGCCTAACTACACACACCTGTATACAGTACAGCAAAGCACAGGAAACCAACCTCTTTGTTTCGTGGCCTTGAACATTTCATCCGGAGTAGCTTGTTCGGAAGATTATGATCTCTGTGGATCCGTAAGAACGCACACAACTCCGCCAATGAATCTTTATTTTCCCTCGTGTCATTCTTCCCGGCTGTGTTGTGCTGATACAGAATGAAGGAAAACGTGTGCAAGCATCAGCCCACTACTGACACAAAAGGCACACAATGCTAATTTAGTAAGCTTCGGGACATATCTGCTCCTTCTTTATCTCAGACACATCCACCCAAACACACGTGTAAAACATCCCAGTTAATGTGAAGTAAAGTGCTTTGACCTCAGAACAAGTCAGAAAATAAAGTGATGACTAGTTTAATAAAAGACCGGTTGTGTTGGGATTAAAAGCAGCACATGCCTGGAGGGTACGGTATGAGAAGGTCGCCGACTGCAGACCACCCAGACTGTGTTCAACAGCAGATGATTTGGAGATAAAATACACATTACATAACATGACATTATGCTTCTTCTGAAAATGATCCTTCCTCCATATGATGTCATTGCAATACACCACCGTGCTCATTAAGAATTCCGCCCACACAGAATAAGTGGATGTGAGCCATCATTCAGGTTCGGTGTTGTCCTGTTGACCCATGAAACACTCAACCTTCCTCACGGTTTGTCCTGTGCGTTGCATTTGTTTCTCTGTCTGAGACGCGTGTTGCATACCAGGCCACTAGCAGCCTGATGGTAATCTGCTGCCAGTGCGATTTCTTGCATTCTTAAGGTGGAATGTCACATCTCCCATCTGGCTCAGGCCCCTGCCTGCCTGCAGCCACCGCCTGTAAACACCCCAAACCAGCCTGTCTCCACAACACTGCTTCGCACTGTTTATGAAGAAATAAACATCTGCATTTCGTGTTTCTCCCTCATCGGGTCCCACCTTGGAAGTTGTGTTTCGGGTAGAAAAAAGCAGAGTGGATTGTTTCAAACTCCGATGGTGAATGAGTTCACCCAGAAGGGGGCGTTGTCCTCCTAGACAACATCCGTCCTTCCTCAGATCCATCTTCTTTCTGCCTCCTAACTGTGCACATGACCTTCAATCTCTTCTCTTCATGTTTTTTTTCAGCGACAAACTATCTCTGACGCACATTAGTTCAATGGAAAGGAAACCAAAGCTGCTGCAGGATCTGTAACAACAGTCTGGGATTCTTCTGTGAGGTTTTTTACCGGCAAAGTGATTTACAGACATTATATTATATCAGCATCGTCCCTCTGTTTAGCTTTGCAGAACAGACTTTATGTGACTGTGACACAGTTGATACTTGAGCCCTTTAACCAGACACTTAAGAGAAAAGCTGCATTTGCATGAGACATAACATAACAACCCACAATAATGGAATACAGACATGTTACTTATTTTAATATCGGCAAAATGATTGAAAGATTTCATGCCTATGTGTCCCAGTTCACTTCCAGTTGCACTTCAAGAAATAAAGAGTTTTTGGAAGATTAAAGAACATGATCTTGTAGAAACCCAAAGTATGAACCTGGTGATGAGCGTGATGTGCCACCATTGCTGAATATTGTTGTACTTGATAACTATACAATCAGCATTATGCCGTTCAGCCTTGTTTGTGGAGACAGAAACAACCTTCACACCTCAACAAGGCTTCTGTCTCGTTTCTGTTCGTCTCCTTTTGTCACTGAGCACGTGGGACTGGTAGCGTTACCGTAGTGACGCTGGGCGCTTCACGCCACACGCCATTTATCTGATTGTTCCACCCGGCAACTCCACCGTTGAAGGCGCAGAGAAACCAAGTGGTACCAAAGTCATGATACTGTTGGCTTACGACCAAAAATTCAGATATTTTCCACAGAGATAAATACCCATCAGATTTTTTTTATTATTAATTCATAATAATTCTATTTAGGATCAGCGACTTTTCATCTGCAACTAGTGGTGAAAAAACAACTTATATAAGAGGACTTCTCATCATCCCGCTGCAGAGGTCCAGTCTGCAGCTTCTGCGTTGCCTTCCACAGATCATCTTGAGTTGCGTTGCTCTTCATCCAGTACAGTCTCCTGGGTGGTAGATGTCTGCAGATTTCCTGGTCTCTGCCATTGTTCTCAAATCAATGTGTAATCGCATTTCAACCTCCAGATAGCTTTCTATCTCCAACTCCCTGTTGGCTTTAGTCACCGCCATCATCCTACGGAGCGCCATCTTCTCAGCCTTAACTTCATTTTTTTAGGGCCTCTTTTTCTCCCATTATCTGTTCCAACTTCACGTGCTGCTCGTTGATGATGGACGTCTCCTGCTCAAGGTCGCTCTGCAGCTTTTCAAGCTGGGACGGAGATTGGCCCTCTTGAGCTTCATGCCGCTGGGATTTAAGGCTACAAATCTCCTTCTGCATGTCTCCGTTCTTTTCCTGGAGATGATCCAGGAAATGCTGCAGGCAGTCCTCACTGGAGTCTAGGAGGACTCGCTGGCCTTCAAGTCACATCGGACATGTTCCTCCAGTGGACTTATATACAAATGCAACCAAATGTGCATGAATGCAGCTTTAATCCAACAAGTTGGGCTTGAATTAACTTTTTTGAGGTGGATGTGAACAGGAAGGATGCAATAAAATGTAGCTTTGCAACAAAAATAATAAGAATAATACTGAAAAATGTAAAGAAATACACTTTTTACACGCTATAGTGACGCAGCTTGGACGAGGTTTCTATCCCAAACCATTGCGTGCATTGTGGGTAGTGTAGTGCTACAGGCGTTTTCAATTCCATGAAAGCTTTTACCGTTGTTTTACAACGTTGTGGTTCCATCCGATGAGTATGAATCATAATTTCATGCTTCATCTCTGTGCTGCAGGTGTCCGTGTGCACTAAACCCCTTCGGGAAAGGGAGCAGTGATTGAACAGAGTGGAGTTGCACGTCTATATTGAACATTCACTCTATTTCTTTCAGCTCAATTTTTCTGCCTGGCCCTGAAGGTCCCAGCATGCATCAGAGGTTTCATCACCATTTAACCACGGTGTTTGGTGCATGTGTGGGTTGGTTTGTGTAGCTGAACCTAAGTGTACCGCGTTAGCACACTTTGAGCGCGTGAGAGAAAACCTCTATTCTGCACAACAGCGCCTTCGTCGTCATAGTGAGTACCTTCAAAGCAGGGAAAGTCCTTGATTGTCATGGCAACTGCAAAGCTTCATAGAGCACAGGATGGAGAGAGACGGAGAGTTGGAAACCCTCAACTTTCGCAGCAACTGATGTCCTAACCTTCATACATAGCTTTAGTTTCATTTGCAATGGTACAGCAACGTTTAAACACGATGGAGGCGATGAAAAGGTTTCTGTGTCCAAAGATTTGAAAAATTACCTTAAAAAACTCAACAGGAATATGTTTTTATTGAAAAGCGAGGATAGCACAAAGACATTGCCGACTCCAGATTGTGTTGTGACTCTTTCTGAGGAGGGAATTCAAATCATGTCCATGGTACTCGGTTGACAGCGTCCATCTCAGAGAGCAGATGAATCCCAAAACAGATGCATCATGGGTAAAGAGAGAATAAAATAGATTTTCCAGGTTGCTGCTTCTCTGATGATAAATGTAAGTATTTCAGATTTCAAACCATAAATGTGTTGTGTGCTGTACCGCACAACACTTTATATTGAGTTCATCGCAGTATGTCGGCGTTCATGTTGGTGGGAAAGTCAAATGAAGCGTCATTCAACAACGTCACTAAACTACCAGTTTAGTCGTGGGCTTGTGAAAGGAATAGTTCCACATTTATACCAAAAGGGCGTTTTCTTGCTAAGAATTAGATGAAGATCAATGCCACTCAAGTCTGTTCATTTGGTCTGAAGCCAGAGCAGATGGTTAGACAAGCATAAATACTTGGTATAGGATTTATATTTAGTATTTGGGGGAATAAGCAGCAACTTTTTTCAGGTTATTTATTTATATATAGTTTGGAGAAAAAAAATAGCTGGAGTGACCTAATCCTCCTCTTGGGATCATGATAAGTAAATATCACTTTAAATGTTGCCACCGCAAGGAATTGTGGGTCGGAATTGTCCAGGAAGGTCCAGTGTTTCCTATGCTAAAGGAGCTAATAAAGGAAGCATTGAAGTTCCTTTCCTTTGCATTTAGACAATTCGACAATCTCGTATCATGGCGGCCACTTCACTCAGCGAGGAACCTTCCTCAGCTAAAAGGACTGTTTGCCTTGAAGAGAAGGCAAAAATATGGAAGTATAATATGGGAAAACATCAGAGAAATTGTGGCAGAATAAAGTATTTTCATTTAGTCTCATAGATACTTATGACCATAGAAAAGTATTGCATGTTTGACTTTTTTGGTATAAACTGTATCCCCAAAAGTGTAATTGCCACTTTGTGTGTTTGGGTTCCACAGAAGAGAGTGTTATCCGTCGTAACCATGACAGCCTGTAGTTGATGAAATGTTAACACTTTCAAAGGCCGATGGTGTTTCTCTCCTCCAAAGCGGATGTTCTGTGTAGCACTTTGGAAATAAACTCTCCAAGTTCAACTTAAACAGCTTGTCAGTGTGTCGCCGGCCCTCTCAGGGAAGAAGTATGCTCTGCTGGTGAGGAGAGACAGTGTTTACAGAGGGATCGGGCCGCCGGCTCTTTCATTTCCTCTGCTGATGCTTTCCTCTCTGTTTCTGCATTCTAATGGAACATTTCATCAAGACGGTCCCGAGCTATCAAATAAGTTCATAAAGAATAAATACGCCGTATGTCAATATCTAAAATCACTTGTATTTACTTTCACATTACATTGTCCTCTGCCGGCTTTCTATCTTCGTCTTACAGAGAATGAAATCACAGCGGAGCTCATTTCCCCCACGGGTGCATATCTAAACAGGATGTCAGTCTCCCTGCAAGGATATGGAAATTATGTTTTGCGCATTGGATGCTCGTTCCCTCCAGAGATATGAGTAGAGAGAGAGAGAGAGGCTTTCGAAAAGGGTTTGCAGAATATGTTTCTCTAGCCGAGCACAAGGCTAATGATTTAAAAAACACTTTTATCAGATCAAGGACAGTTTAGTTCATTAGAGGCGCTCTGGCAGTGAAGGGAAACGGTTTGAAAAGTAGAAAACTCAAATATCCTTGACAGAGCAACTGCGCCTCGAGGCCCATTCAAGGTCCCTAAAGAGCTTTTGACCACATCACATCTCTATGGAGTGAGATTGTTTTGTCAACTTCTGTTTCCATGGTCCGTAAAGGGAGAAGTACAGTCGTTCTCATGTAACCACCCAGCTCTAATGTTGTTGTTTTTGTTGTGTTTTTGCTGCGGAGGATCAATAATGCTGCATCAGCATTTAAAACAGCTGGAGGTTAATGAGAGCTGATCAAGCTGAACTAAGAGATGTTTTCTGTGCTGTTGGATTCATCGTGCAGTGATGGGAGGGGGAGGGGCCTCGCGGCTCCTTTTCTTGGGATTGTGGCCTCTGGTAAATGATCTGCCAGATAGCCGGGCCACTCCTCTCTGCCTCACACACACACACACACACTAAAGACAGCAGTTTTATTTGTGTGTCCCGTCCCTGAGTTAGCAATCTATTTGAAGCAGCAGGGTGTATTTAGTGGGAGGTTTCCTTTTTTAAACACAGCGCTGTGACAGAAGTGGGTTACGGTTTTTTCCATTTCCTCGGCTACTAAATGGGAAGTAAGAGAACGTTTGTTTGAATAGGTTTTAATTGCAGGCCTCAAGGCAATAAAAATGAAAAATGTTTCAAGACCTGCGTCTTTTAAAATCCATATTGCCCAGAAAACTGATGCCTGGTGAGCTGTACCAGTGTTGTAAAGAGACTATGAATCCAATTGTCTGGAGAATTACTTAATTATTTAGTTTCAGTACAAAAAGGAAGTTATAATCCTTTATTAAACCCCCTTTCTTGATACTATTTATGGTTTAGGGTTTCTTTTAATAACCATTAAATGTATTTCCACTAATAAGCCTTGTGAGTGTCATGATTTTGATTCTAAATAAAAAAGTATTCGTAATGACCTTTCAACATTGACAACATTCAACATCAGAAGCAGGATGAGCAGCTCTACCAGCGGAGACGCTTTCACCGCTCGTTGCATTGCCTCCGGGAGAATAAACGGTATATGTGTTCATCATTTTGAAATCAATGTAACTTTGATGTATTTTGTACATGTTTAAAGGGCAGCGTAGGTAACTATCGTGCATGCGTGAACAGAGAAGCTTAGACTGCAACACACTCCGAGGGAGACATCACTACATTTTATCTTTGCATGGAAAATAGTTTGCAGCTATATTAACGCCCTGAAATTCAAATGTAGCACCTTTTTAAAATACATAATTTAAATTTGAACATAAAGAGTAACCAAAACAAAATATATCCCACTTGATACCATGAAACTTTCTATCACTTGCCTCATCGTCCGTCAAATTCTATTTTTTATCCATTGAAACTGTGCTGCCTTTTCCATAATCATAGCAAAAACTAAATATGTCAGTGTCTTCTTTTATTCTTTGTGCACTTCAGGTTTGTTGTTTATCATTTCTTTACTTGATCAAAGCCATAAATTCTTGGCACCGTGCCGTAGAAACCAGAAGAGCCTGAGGGTGCAAATGAGTTTCAGGAGTTTGATATGAACTCCTATTTTAAACAGCCGCTATGTTAATGTGGCATTTTGATGTTCTGCCTGAAGGCGTCCGTATCAGACACAATATTTATTATTTGAATCCACCGACGGCTTCTGTGGAACGCCATGCGCCCAGCGATGACACGAACATAGATGTCAACCCAACATATGGACTCATGAAGAGGAAAACCAGTGGGATACACGTCCATTTTTAATTAACGAGTGCACAGATGTTTCTTTTGTATCATACAGGTCACGTACATTAAAACATGTTCCATTTCAACAAGATGCGTTTGGGGCTCTGTACACACGTAAGGGACAGCTTTGGCGACATATCAAATCATAAACACTGTAGTTTACAGTGTTTCAAAATACAGCCGTGAAGAGCATCCCTGAATGGGACGTGTTCCAAACACAGCGAGTCCACAGCAGAAACGTTTCATGTCAGGATAACGTGGATTTACAACGTCGGTTGCAATGGCAGGCAGAAGAGGGGAAGTGGGGGGCACATCACAATATCCCCCAACACACGAGATACAAAGAAACGAACAAGTACCTCAGAACTATTTTTGATCCAAATGAGCTCAGAAGTTAGGACGGCAAATCCTCCGTTACGGCTCCCACGCTGAAGTGACAACATGATCGACCTCTTCCAGAGACATTGCCTTTGTTTTATGTAACATGAGAGTAAAGTAAAGAACACATTCCACACAACAGTCACATTTCGTCCATTCCAGAGCCAATACTTGCTCTGAAACATTTACATGAGCCGGCGGCTCGTCCCTAGCTGCTGATCTTGGTCAGCATCTTGTTGATGGCCTGTTTGACGTGCGTGGTGGAGCTGCGGCGTCGGGCCTTGCCCTGCACGGCCTTGCGGCGCCTCACCTCGCGGCACAGCTCGTGGAAGGCCTCGGCCACCGTGCCGCCCTCATTGGCGCACGCCGAACATTCGTAGAAGGCGCACGCCATCTCGGCGGCCAGCCGCTCGCCTTCCTCCGTGCCGACCTGCCGGACGTGGTCCAGGTCGGACTTGTTGCCCACGAGGACCAGAGGCACGTTTTTCGGCCTCTTCACCTCCTCGAGGAGACTTCGGAGCGGCGCCACCTCCTCAAAGCTTCCCCGGTCGGTGATGTCGTACACGATGACAAATCCGTCGCCCCAACGCACGTGACCCTCCTTCTGCTGGATGTCCTCCTGTGGCAAAGACCCCAAAACAAATGGTTAAAAACACATATTTGGTCTCATATCTGTATGCTAATATCCAGCAGTCAGTTAGCTTAGCATGGACTTCTTCAGTGAAACCACATTATCTATATTTAGAGCATGTTTTTGTTGAGGATGAAAACCAACAAAATATAAAACGATGTAATGTTAATCAGTGAGCTTTGAGATGCTGGATGGTGTTACTTTTGGGCTGTTTCAAGTGTTTGTGCTAAGCTAACTGGCTGCTAGCTGTAGCTTCATAGTTACGATACAGAATCTTCTCTAACTCTCTCCAATGAGGTGAATTTCCCACAGTGTAAAACTATTCTATTACATGTTGTGACTCCAAACCAGATTCTCAAAAATATCATCTAAAAACATTCATAAGCTAAACGTAAATACGTTTTTGTTGCATGAGTGACATCAGTGCATTTTTTGGTCGCGGCACACTTAATATTTCTCTGCATATTTGCATTTGAACATAGAAAGAATCCGTCCTGGTATACAGAGAAGCTTTTGTCTCCATTTCTTGACCCCTGCTCCTTTACTCTCCCTCACCTGCCTCAGCCAGGATTGTAATTCCTCAGCCGTTCAGGCATACCTTCCCCATTTGATCATGTGGTCATAGTTACATCACTGGTCGTGTGGCAGACTGCAAACTGTAATCGGACTGGAGGGAACCACACAGATCCGGATTTCATAATTATTCTTGGAGGAAGCTGAGAAATTACCACATCCCTCCGGAGGAAAGACGAGAGCGAGACGTTTGTGTACCTGACCGACTTCTGAACCTGGAATGGATGAGCTGCAAATCACGACAGAGGTAGCACTGTGCTTTGTTCCAATCAGAGGAGGGAGAGGCCTGACATTCAACATTCAGCCGCGTCTGGAAACATTCAGACCTCATCCTAATGCCAGCTGAAAATAGACTACAATATAATGAGAGAGAGAGATGACTTGGCTGAAGTGTCGCAGGGGAAATCAACCGCAAGCAGAACACCTACGCAGCACTGCGGCATATTTATCTTCTGCCCGAGGACTTACGCAAGCTCTCCCTCATGGTCAGGACCCGGCAATGCTTCTGCCAGACTGCAGGAAATGTTCATCTTAGAGAGCCGTCCTGGCTCAAGTTTACTCCTACCATTACTTAGACTACTGTCTTAAATAAGGGTTCAAATCTGTAAGAAATGGCAGAAAGGGCAACCCGATACCTGAGTGTTGGAGCTGATTTTCCGTTTTCTTTTTACATAAAAGTGTTACTCTCAATGCTATCCATATGTATATATAGTATTGAGATATATACTGAATATATACAGTACATATAACATATGAGTTACAATAGGTGTTTTTATTTTGCTTTGTGTTACCGGAAGATATCTTGTTCTGTTTTTGATAGCTGTGTTTTTTAATCACATTGAGTCAGATTGACCTTTTAAATGTAACAGACGGTCTGTGAAACTGGAATAGAACGGAGCGTAGAAAGACGAAGGCATTTACCAGGAACGGGTGTCTAATAAAATACGATTTTGAGTTGCATCATGGGAAAGTGTTGTATTCAGTGCTTTGGAAGTTTGACCTGTACTAGGGAGTATACATCAGGATCTCTGCAGTTTTCTGCATCAGGCTTGGATTAGGGAAACGGGGATAACTGGTCTCACCTGCCCAGCAGTGTCCAGTATCTCCATGGTGACGACCTCATCGTCGATGTTGGCCTGATGACGATACGTTGATTCTGTTGGACACAAAAGATGAGGAAAAAAAAGTAAATCCTGTTTTTAGAAGTTCAGTCCACTGTGCATCCTCCTCCTGTGATCGTGGTGACACCCGACTCAAAGTCATAATAATGTATTTGTGGGGTACTAAATTACATATCACCATAAACATAAACAGACGCTTGAATGTGTGGAACATAACACCTTTTACCCAACAAAATGTGAATGTTTGGAGGTTTTTTAAACACAGTAAAAACTTAGCAAACGTAGCACAGCAGATATGCCGAGTCGTTGCACCGGCCTTTCTGTTTCTTTTTTCCTGGTGTGTCACGTTTGGCAAACAGTGAAAATGTAACCTTGGTTACTTCTTAATATATATATATATATATATATATATATATATCTGTTACTTATTCAGTCTCCCTTTCAAACTCTCATCCAGAGCTGGTGATTGATGGAACAGTGGAAAGAAGAATGAAATGTGTTTTATGACGGCCAGCGAGGTGAAGTTGTCTGACGGGAGTCTGGTGGCTTTGAGGAGAGCATATTCATTTTGATCTTTTGTACGTTAATACATTATATTCACTGTCCAGGTCCCTGTTGATGTTATTTATTATAGATTCACCTCACAGTGCTGGAGACGATAAATACCTGTGACCCCTGGAGAGTCGTTTTTTCCCCTGGTATGAATGCCAATCAAAGACAAAGCAATAAATAGATTAATAGATACATTCATTCATTTATATAAGTGATTGATATCTGAAAGGACTAGGATAACCAGTCAGCACCTGCATACATGTTCTATGCATCTCCCTCCAGACATGGACATCACATGGACATCACATACGTCTGGACTAATGGAAGTCAAACCCAGGAGTGACCCACACTGCATTGTTTAAAAAGGACACCGCGTTCCCATTTTCTGTTGTTCTGTTTCCATTAAGAAATCATTACGTTGCACTTTGGAGCCAAAGGCTTCCGTTTTGGTCGGCAGGTTGTTGACCTTCCCGGCTGCTAAAGAAAGGCCGATTCTTTCAGTGACCTGAGCTTCACCTCTAGCTGTTTTAAAGAGCGGGATAACAGCTTCTTATTCCTGGCACAGGAACACAGGTGTGAACTGTGGCTTTGACCTTTCATTCCTCCTTGAACATCACGGGCGTTATCCGCCTAAATTGCCCCCTTGTAAAAAACCCATCTGTGTAAACACCTCCCAGAGAGCAGCGAAGCCGCAGAAAAGCCTCCTGTTTGAGAAGAGAGATTCTGATGGATTCTGCCCGTCGTCTGAACCAGAGCGCTAAAGCCAAGCGCCGTCTCGAGGCTTTTTGACTTTACGACCTGCAATTGCGTTCAGCTTGTGTCTCATGTCCTGCCGGCTCTGCTGTTTCCTTGACTTTTGTTTCTTTTGTGAAGGGAGAATATTTGAAAGATTAGTGGGTCAAGAAATCAATGTTGGGGGAAAAAGAAATCCCAAGATTTGGGTATTTTCTTTCAGAGAATTCCTACATATTGTTCCTCCCATCAGTGTTGCCTCTTTCTTCTTTTTCTTCTTGATGGAAAAACAAGACATCGTCTGACGCAGTTCATCTACTACTACTATTCATGATTCATTATCCTCTTTAAATGTTAAACCGTAGGCTAACGCAGAAGCGCTCCATAGCGAGCTAACATATAGGATGCTTGTTCCAATCTAATTGTTGTCAACAATGAACAATTTATTCGAAAACTTTTGAATTCCCCTCTTCCCTGCGTGACTCAATTGATAAATCTGCACCATCTGTTGTCTAATAGCTCAGTGATTAGTTCAGAAACTCAAACCCACAGACCGGGACACTAAAATCCTTTCTAAGAACTCCAGATTCTCGTCCAAAACGAGTCTAAAATAGCAGATTCTGAGCTCGCTGTCGCTCCGGTTTCTGCACTTCCATCCCGCCGTGTCCCAGGTGCGCTCACCCCTCCGGGGGATAAACGGCGTCATGTGAGATGAAATGTCACGGAGAGCCGGAGGAAGTGGAGTGGTGGTTTAAAGCTGTTTGGCTGGAGGCGAGAGGGAGCGAGGGAGCATCTGTGAGGAGGAGAACCAAGAGTCTCTCACAGCGACCCGTGGGACAGTTTATTTCAGGAGGCAGCGCTCCATCAGCTGCAAGCAGCGCTTCATCTGTCTGCTGCTGCCACCGGGCCCCGACGTCCCATCTCAAGGTCCCATTCTGCCCTCATAATTCAGGGCCGTTTTGGCAGGAAGTTGTCACGCCAGACTATAAGTGTCAAAACTGGAAACATGATCCCGTTTGTTGATATGGCCAAACTCAGATGGTGTCCAGAGACAGAGATAACTAACGGCCATCTGCATTCTGGTCTGCTTGTAACAGCAGATGTACTCGACACAAGTCAAATCACTACTTATGCACATATTCATGTTTTTTTTGTGCATAATTTATCATGATGCAGGAACACAGGATGCCACAGTTTGGTGATGCGCTCAACAGCCAAGCTGAATTGCACAGTTTATCTTCCTCCTTATCTTTTATGTGTCTGAAAGAACAGTGGGTGTGTGTTTGTGGACGAGCTCACCGCATCCCCAAAATGCTAATTTACTATTGGACACAGCTGTAAGCAAAACCTTAATTAGTCTAAAAATGTGTTTTTGATGGAAGTAGAATTTTTGTAAGTGGCCGCCAAGACACACATTAGAATACAGTTGCTATTGAGACCCTTCCAGTTTGTAGTATTTGTGTTGCACTTTCTGAATCGATTTTCTTTTGGCCCTCGTGTCGATTTTAAGTCAGCGATGCCATGACGGTTCATTCGAAGCTTCGTACCCGAGAGTCTCACGTTTTTAAATCTATTAAAATCCATTCCTTTCGAATGCCTCCTTTCTCTTCAATGCTTTAATAATTTATCTGAATAATATCTTCGTTTGGGGGGAATTTCCAAACAAACATTGACATACGTGATTGTTTGCGCTTGAATCGGCACATTTAGCCGCCCCGTCCCGTCTCCGTACCGCCCCGTGAATATTTCTCTCGCTTCCCATTTCCTTGAGCGGGTGGATGTGCTTTGGGTTCTCGCCCACAGAGGTCCACCAGACGCCTCTGCCCGGGCAGAGCCAGGACATGCTGCGGCAAGGACAGGCCAACCCGCGCATGCCGTACGTGAATATGCGTGCTAATCGGCTAAATCTGGCATTTTTGGGGTTGGGATGAAACTCTACAACAACAAAAGCTCCATCGCATGAGAGTGCACCCTCTGCACTAAAAGGACCGCAGAGGTCGATAATAAATGGAGATGAAAGGAGAGCTGCAGACCCTGTGAGGCATGTTGTAATAGATGGAGTGCAGCCCTCGTTCTGGCAGCAATCTTGTGCTCACCTGTGTGATGTTCACATAATAGGGTTTTGATAATGTGTCGACCACTTCATGGGTAATTTCAGCCATGCAGTCTGATTGGTCGCAGACACCCTCCAGCTGTACTTCAGTCCCATTATGCACCTCAAGCTGTGCTTTCTCTGGTGCTGACGCCAGTCTTGTAATCAAGGAGGCACATATCGCTCTTTTCTGCCTTTGTGTGCGGCTAAACTGTGTCCACTGCTTGAAGTGAATACAGCACACGTGTTGTGTGAAGCTGGTGCGCACAACACAGCTATCAAGGGGTATTATTCCCGAGGAAAGACTGCAGAACCAAAAGAACACATTCAATACCTGGCAAATAAGTGATCCTGTTTTTTTTGGCTAAGACTTTGCAATCGTCATGTTTTGAGGTGATTGATTGATTTATTTTTTAAGAATGAGAGAAACGCTCCCGACTGTGATAATTGCACTCCGCTGAGACGCATGTCACGGAGAATGAACGGAGATGAGGAGATGCTGAGGCTCTGACCTGTCGGGTACAGCCAGGGAACAGAAAGTACCTTTCAGAGGAGATCTCATGTCTTTGTTCTGCGTAATTACAGCGTACAGGATGTTTTCCATCTGCGTCGGTGGAAAGAAAGGCCAGTTCTATGGCGCTCTGATGAGAGCGGAGGCAAACTCCTGATTGCATCGCTTTGGAATGTGATTTCGGAAGTAACCGAAACTCATTTATTTCACTGCATGATTAATTATTTGTACACCTTTTCTGAAATGTATCTGTGTATAAATACGTGAATGAATAGTTCTGCATTTTGGGAAATATACTTATTCGCTCTTTTGGCGAGAGTTAGATGAGGAGTTTGATGCCACGCTAAATTAAGCTCACAGTGGTTCAATTCATTTATAAAAAAGGCCTGGTAAAGTGTGTAAAGTGCACTAATTAACAGGTTATATATGAATCTGTGCAAACATTTTGAGGCTTGAATGGAGACTTAATGAAGCGCTGGTTTCTTTGGACGGCCCAGACTTCAGGAAGCCACTGTTCCAACACGCATCGTCTCATAAAACCACCAACCGAGATTGTTTTACACTTTTTGTCCAGACGAACGAGAGCCGGCGTCCAGGATTCATGCCGAGCTCAGCTGACTGGCTGGCCTACAGGCATGAGTTGCCCGTAGCGGCAGCAGCAATGGTAGTACTCACACTCCTAGTACTATAAACAGATATCTTGTTGTCTTACCAAGTGTCGGGTCGTACTCCCAGATGAAGCGTCGGGTCAGAAGTCTCACCACCAAAGCTGCAGAGAAGAAAAATAACATGTTCAGAATAAACAGCACTGGACGCACTTAGAAGAGTCGGAGTTTGTAACACAGCATGTCGTGTCTATAGAGTGGATTTCACTTGGCTGTCAGTTGTGGTCCTTACACCCACTGACAACACGTCTACTGTAATAGCTAATCAGCTGTGGATCCAAACCACTGTAATACACTTCTCATCTAAATGCTAATATCTATTGCTAGAGTTCCAGATCATTAAGGCGGAATCAGAGCAGCCCTCAGGATGAAACATCGGCTCTCGAAGGTTCAACATGAGCTTCTTGGCTTTTATGGGATGGTAAGCCTGCTCTTCATAGCGCCAGCATTCATCACAAGTAAACACAACAACATCCCCAGCAGGCCAGTGACTCTCTCTCTCTCTCTCTCTCTCTCTCTCAATGAATTACCATCAACAGGTAACGTGGCGCACGGAAGTGTCGATCTCATTCATTCAGACAGACGTAGGAGGCCAAACCAAACCATCTGTGAGCTCTGTGTGGACTCTTTTGAGGAAAGCGGGGGAAGTGTGTAAAAACTGCCAGGAACCAGGAGGGGATTGGCTAAGTTCAGCATTCGGAGTGACTGGAGGGGCTATGTCTAAGTTAAAGATACGTATGTTGTCATTACAGACTAAGCTAGGAGCTTTAGCTCCACCGTTAGCTCATCTCACTCTTGGAAAGCAACTAAGCCACTTTCCCAGAAAGTCTACCCCTGTCCGCCGGGCTTTACAAAGACTAAACTTCTATCTAAAGTGTGCTAACAATAGCCACCGCGCTAGTTCGTAAGACGCGTTGTAAATCAAGTAGAGTACACTCAAAGGCAGTGAAAAGGCGGCCATGCTACATTTCTCCGGGCGTTTGCTGTGCAGGAACCCTTTCTCTCTTGGCTTCTCTTTAATTGTTTGCGAGCACACGGAGACCAGCAAGTCTTCACACGCTTCCATGCGGGAGCTGTCACGTGGCTGAGTGACTCCCTGCAGGCCCGAGCGGTCCACTTCGAGTCCAGCCGTGTATCTGTGTGCTCGTGTCAAGCTGCTGAGCGGCTGCTTGTGTCAAAGAGACAGCATTGCCGTTTGAAGTGTGTGGGGTGGTACACACACACACACACACACACACACACACATCTATCTTGGTCAGGCCTTTCTTTTTTCACTCGTAATTAGCGAGGACGAGGAATGATAAGGAAACCTCTTATGTCGGCCAGAGAGCCGTGCCCCTAAGAACTCAAATCCAGTGTTGATTTTTGACCGCTGCTAAAAGGTTTCAATTAGTCTTTGGCACATCTGAAGTGGCAATCACAGCATTGAATTCACTTGTGTTACGTCAGTTTGTCTGTTCGCACCAGTCTGCTGAATAGCTTCAACGCAACGTGTCCGGAGAGACATGCAGGTCTTTGTAACACAATGTAACATGGAAAGACCTGCATGTCTAAATACACACAGCTTTTCTTCTTCTTCTTCTCCCCTCCCTTGAAAAAGCCCGTTGTTACCCTGATGTTGTTGGTTTTCTTCTGCCAGTGAACCACATTTCCCTTTCTCTGCGAACACACTTACTGTGTTTGCAGGCAAAGGGAGAGCGTGTCGTGCAACTTCCAATTACTTCCCCAAATGCACTCGAAGCAGAACAGCGGCAGGTCATTTGTCCGTGTTGCTTCTGCCACAGTGGCCTGGATTCCAGGTGGACAGAACAAACCGATGGGGTGTGAAGCCCTTTCCTCATTGCAGGTAACTGTATCTCCTGCTTTTCTCCGCCACCAGAAGAAATGTACTCACGGAAAGAACGGAGCCTTTGTTAACCTGCGTCAATATGGACATTGTGTCCCAGTCTCACTGCAGCTTTGCCGAGGGAAGGATGTGTTGGGTCTCAACAAGCTGACCTGATCACAAAGAAAATAGATTAGCTGGCTGTGTGCGGCGAGAGGAGAGCCGATAACAGCGCTGGGCAAAGAAATGAAGCCTCATTGCACCTGTCACAGGCAAACCTATCAAGGCTGCTCTGGAATCCTCCACGGCATCGCATTTGTCATTAAAATCAGCTTCTTTTAGGGCTGGTCATCGTTTAGAAAGAAATTCAGATAAGAATACCTCTATAATGAATGCCATACCAATAGAATACTTTGTGTAATACCTTGTTTCTTGTCTACATCATTAGATACACATCATGTGAATGGAAGCATTCAATGTTCTGTATATGAATATATTTCATCATCTGAAGACTGACAAACATTTAGGCACATATGCACCTTTTCATCACAGGCATGTTTCACCTCTAGTCTCTACACTGTCATGGGGGATGAATCACAGTGCAGCTGTTGTTGCCACGTTAACCTGAGCTTTTTGCCGTATAATATCTGGTAATTTGGCATTCTGACTAAACCCATACCCTTGTGGCCTTCTGGAGCTGAGCTGTTGTGTTTCTCACATTCTCAACTACTTGATATTTCATATATTCATAGATATTTGTAAAAACATATCTAATATGATTTGATCAAATTCTCCGCCCCAGACTTCACAGGGCCCGCTCTGAGTGGATGGATGGAGGAGTGCTGAGTTTTCAGATTTACGTCAAACACATCATCCGCAGGAGGTGTTTGTCAAAAGCTGCATTTGTCCAAAGGGACCTAATCCCCTTAGCAGCAGAATGTTGGACTAATTGCAAACAAAGCTAAAGCAATTAGCGGTGCCGATGGCCCTGTTCTGAGCCGGCGTTACTCATTGACAGCCTGTATTGTTTCCCCACGGCCATCAGACGGACACCCACTGCTCTTTGGTTCCCTTCGCCCACAAAAACATCTTTACTGGCCAACATGTAGAGCTCTCCCAGAGCTGCGCAGCTACAGTCAACTTTTATACCTATTGTGTTTATGTCACGGGTCATATCATACAGGACATTGTGCAGATATGACGGCAGAAGAAATGGTTAGACTGGATCTGACTGATACATCCACAGCAGGACTAGAAAAGCATTTAATCGAAGAAAAAAGAGAGTGCTCCACACACAGAGGTGTACTCCCTTGAGTACTTGAGTACTTGGTTACTCGGGTGCTTCACGCTCAGGTGTACGAGAACCCAGAATTCAGTCCATTTTAGCTCGCATGAAAAATTATTTATCTAGATTAAAAAAACATTTTAAAAACGTAAAAAGATAGAGAATTAAGTTGCAATGTGTATGTATATATTGATCTTTAGTTTTATTGGAATCGATATTGGAAGAAGACAGAATAAACTAAAAGGACAAACTGCGTGGCGCTTTCAAATTTGCATTTTTCCAAAAGATTTTTAATACGTAAAAAGATAGAGAATGAAGTTGCAATTGTTATGACTTTTATTATCCATGTGACCCAGATGGGAATTGAAAAAACTGCAACTTGATGTAGCTTTTAACCGTATGTTATCACGCTGATAAGAAAATAAGAGCTGTGAGTGACAATATCTTTTCCCAAAATACGAAACCAGTAATACTTGAAGAAATCATCATCAGCCAGATCATATTACAGCCGGACAATCATCGGCAAGACCATCGCTTTTCTTCGACATGCCCTAGCGGTAAACTCATTAGTGATTTATGCTTATTACACATCATTAAAATGAATGAGATGTCAGCCATAATCAGAGCAACTGCTCCTCTGAGAATAATAGGCCGGCTTTCCATTTTCTGCCATGCTTCATTAGTCATGCTAATGGCAAAATTCATAATTAGGCCTATCTTTGTAAACAATAAACTACATATTTTAAATAAACAACCATTGAACGCTGAGAGGTTTTGCATGAATCCTTTTAATCCCACACGTACCAATTTCCATCTAATATCCCAACCGCTATAAAATTACCACTGGAGCTGCTGTGATCAGCGGTGGAAATGAATCCATCGCTCTTAATATCAGCGTGAGCTCCCAGTCTGTGGCTGCCAGACGGCCCACCAGTTAAATGTTGTGCAGTAAACACATTCTCTCCGTCAAAAGATGGCTGCTGGAACGTTTTTTTCCGCCTCAAGCCAAGTTCTCATAATTAATCAAACTGCAATTAAGTCGTATGCAGCCGTGTTTATTCTCCTGAGCTAATAAATAGTTTCCTCTATAAATCTTTAATAATTTGCTGCAATCCTGAGCAGTGCAATATTTATGAGCTGTTAATCTTTGCATCGGGCTTCCTTCTACATCAACATACATGTGTATAATTAAAAACGTATGATACTGATGAAGTTGTCTTACTTGTATTAACTACTATTGCATATATTTCTGTAACGTGAAAGGTTTCAAGTTGGGCCACTTATCTGCTGAAAAGCCAAATATCTTTATTGGGAGTTGGTGGAGACAAAACCAGAGCTAGAAATAGAGGGAATATTGGACCTAAGAAATATGACTCAAAATGAATGCTGATGTCGCCGTCAGTGAAACTGTCATGAGGACGTTTAAATACATCCAATGTGCACCTCCTTGATGACTGGCCCTCTCACAAAATAAATAACTATACTTTGTCGAGTCAAATTAGTGTTTCAGCATTTGAGATTTCAGCTCATTGGAATCGGATGACCTGCTGCTGTCAGCCAGTCAAGAGGCCGGGACTGAGAGTCCTCACGTTCATTCAATCATAACTACACTGACGTCCACTGAGATTTGACTCGACTAATGAAATGATTTGTCTTCCGAGCAGCTCCCTCTCTGGGAAATCACTTTTTGACCTCAGAATATAAACACATCATAGAAAAAAGATTTAATTCTCATGTAACTTTAATTACAGTGTTATTACAAGGACAGCAATTAGCTTTGTCAGGAGGTTTATCCATCAGCCCTTTTGAATTTTAAAATCAATATGAGACCATTGACAGAGCTCCAACAATACCAAATAATGTATTCCAAATTGAATACACACATAGTTCATGGAGAGATTATAAAATGTTGACGCTTTTACATCAGTCAGACACAGCTAAAAAACAACAGAAGACATGCAGACGAGGAGCAGTTATGTTGTAGTGCTGACAGAGCTGGGCACCAATCAACCATTTCTAGAGTTGACTGTATGTCCGTAGATCTCGAATAGTTGCTCTCACGTCAAGCTCAAAGTTGTCCGTTCAGCCTCTGAGAAGCATTGCTGTGCCTTACGCGTTGCTGCAACTGTTCAATAGACCTTCGGCTTAAACACAACAAGACACAGTAACGTGTGGAGTTCATTTTGAATGAAAAGGTCGAACCAACTCCCCGAGAGACGGAGAGAGAGTCCTTCTCCTCGGGGCCGCTCTGTGAAGCGGGACGCCAGAGACGTCTTTGATTTCACGTCTCCGGAGACGGGATAGGACCCGCGCCTTGTGGGGTTAGAGCGGGAAGGGCGTGCACATTCTAACGCTGCATTCATCCCTTTGATTTAGTCCCGAACAATATCCCCACAGCGCTATTCATGGGGAACAATCTGTGAGGCAGATGAGGGCCGAGGTGCTGTGGCAACCACGCCTGTAGAGAGAGATCTTTACTGTGATTACGCGCAGAGAAGTGAGGAACCTACTTCCTTTTGAAGGCTATTGACCCGCGTATTGTAGCTTTTTATACAACGACCTGTGTTGTTCACACTGCAGTGGAAAGGAAGCTCTCACATCATCACTGTAGACATCTTATCAACACTTTTCTTCCGGGTTTTTTACCCTTTCTAAGATGTAGTTGCCGCTGTTAAAATCTGGTTAAAACAGTTTATTTGCAGTGCTTCTTGTAAAGTGAGGCTTGGTGGATTCTATTCCATGGTCCTGGTGGCACTAATGCTGTCTTTTTTTAATTCAAGGACAGACCTTGAGCTTGGTTTTGTTTGCCGTCATGTGGACAGAGACTGGGAGTCTCCGTAGCTGTGACATGAATGAATGGATGCAGAGTAAAGCTTCATCATAAAGTTTGGAGAGGATTAACAGGAAGGCAGAAAGTTGCATAACTGAGAAAAAAGGTGTTTGACGTGGGAGGGAACAGCGATGAATAGATCAAATACGGAAAGTGCCGCTGACAAGTGAACATTAACCTGAGGCTTGGCTGATAACGCGCCTTCGGGAGCTATACAAAAAAAACACTTAATGGATCTATTATGAAATTTTAAAAGTGCTACTAATCTCCAGACAGTAAGGTTGCTAAAAGCAACGAGGGAAATAACGAGCGATGACTCACGCACCGGACCAAGGACGGCGGCTCGGTGAATGGACGATATGTGGAGGCCGAGGAGAGTCGGAGGCGTGCAGTAAAAATAATTGAACAGAAGAAATAGACACAACCAATCAAGAAGCCCACCTTCCTGTGACAGAGTCATCTCCCTTTATGGGTCGGCTGTCTGTGTGTCCGGGGACGTCTCATCAATTTGCTGGTATTTATACTGATAGAGGCACAGAACATTGGCTACCAGGAGCTGCACTCCAGAAATACATCTCTTCTTTGTTTAACCCTGTGTGTGTGTGTGTGTGTGTGTGTGTGTGTGTGTGTGTGTGTGTGTGTGTGTGTGTGTGTGTGTGTGTGTGTGTGTGTGTGTGTGTGTGTGTGTAGGTGAATAGAAAGGCAGATAAGGTGAGGCCTGTTCCTTGGGACAAAAGGAGAGGAGGAAGTGGAGGAGTGTGGACACGCAGAGGGAATTCAGGTTCTCTTGACAGTTTATTGAAGCCTCAGCGCTGTTGAGGCCCAAAGGCACTGAAGGCTTTCAAGTACGCCTATGAGGTGCATCAAATTGCTTTGGTATTTATACTGACTAGACTAGAGGCATGACCATGTGACAAATGGTGAGCAGGTTTCTCTGCAGCCGCAGTACATGTGTACAGAGAGCCAAAAGAATGAAAAGCTGAGTGTTTTTCATACAGACAATGATGTTTTATTAAAAAAACTAATTCTTAATCAATAATAACATTACGGCGGTTGAGGCATTTATACATTTCATAGTTTTGAACCAGAACCATCATTATTTAGATCAAGTAAAAAGATTAAGGGGTATCTCTAATATGAAAAAGTATTGCCTGATTAGCAACCTTTTTCTAAAATACTGCTGGCTCTGTGGTGTCGGCATTTTAAATAATGGAGCACTGATTGTCTTACGTCAAATGAGGTGCGTTGGTTTTTATTGTCACAGAGTTTGGGCCTTTAGGCTGCAGGAACAAAGGGACTGATTGCATCGACCGGCCAACAAGAAGGGCTGCTCCTTAGTTGCAGGCCCAATTCCAATCTCCACACTCACCGGGATCCATTGTCCGAATTCATGTCTCATTCAGACGGGAGTTTGGACATAAAGCTGCAGCTTTACATTACATAGCCTGGCTCAGCTGTGAGGGTAAATAGGCGATCGCAACAATTACCAGACGATAATTTCTCGTTTCAGTGCTTATTTTTAAGGCTAAATTAACCTTTTATCATCCAGATGAGTGTGTTGCTGTAAGAGGGGAACAGTGATCATCTGATACATCTGAGCTACATTAAAGCTTTTAGAGCATTCAATACGCAACCAGTTGAATCTATCAGGATTTAGTTATCTCGTGATCACATTCAAATGTTGTCCGTTATAGGTTTTCTCCATCGGTGCACTTTGCTCATATTGATTTATAGCAACAGACTTGATGCTACTGTTATCATTAAATATTCGCATAATGAAGAAAATCAAAGCGTCAATGCTTTTCTTTCCGACATTGGTAACATGCAAGATGAGTTCCTCAGTGGCCACAGCTGTTTCATGTAAAACAGAGTCACATATTTGAATGGAAACTAATTAAAACTCTATCAACTGCTTTGTTTTCGGCCACTTGGGTTCAATGGAACAATCTGGAAAGATAATATTTACTCACCTTTGAAGGTTGATATGACTAAAGCTAGGGGATAATATCTGGCTGAATGCTCCGGTGTGTTCATTGGTTTAGTCGCTAACTTTTCATCTCTTCTGTTTGGAGCTGGCGAGGCTGGAGGCAGAGTTGATAAGAGCGGTGAACCAAAATATTAAAGTTGTTGACTGTTAAACCAAAAGATGACAAAACACTGAGAGTTTGGGGAAACCGCAGACCGACTGCGTTCACATGACAGTCCATCGTTAATATCAAGTTATTCATTTGTGCAGCTTTAGTGCGATGGCGTCTGCTTTTTGTTATTCCTTAGATTTCATTCAGCATTTGTTTGCACCCCAAGATAAAACCAAAGAATGAATTAGTGCTAAAGACAAAAGCACAATTTCTTTCAGACAACGCAAAAGTCATCCAAGTCTAAAAAAACTAAACACTGACGTTGATGTCTATGACATGTATTTCTTTGTGCCAGTTTTCTGTATAACAGGCAGCTCAGATAAAACTCTGTGAACTCTTGAATGAAGAATTAATAACTTGGAACTTCTTTGTCTTGCTTCAGAGGTTCCTGTCTTTCCTAATCTCCGAAAATGTCTTCCCCATCCGTAAAATACTTTACTAAAGCAGTTTTCTGTCCACAGCTTCCCCACAGCGACAGGAAATAGCCCTGAAACGACTTCCTTTACACTACAACCTCATAAATCATCTCCCACAAGAATCCTGTGTCACATCCCAATCCCGTGTCCGTCGTTTACATTGGTTGTTGCCGTTGCTGTGGCCCCCTTGACCTCAGCCACACAGCGGCCAGATGAGTCTGAACTCGACACAAACTGAACAAATAAGCACAATTAAAAAGAACAAAGCTCAAGTGAAGTCGACTAAAGTCTTATGCAACGCGCTGCTAATCGGTACATAAAAGTCACTTAACGATCTGAACACTCAGCACCCTGCGGTTGCTCTGAAAGCCACTCGTGAAGCTTTTCGGATCTCTTATCTAAAAGGGTAAAAATCTACATCTGGCGCGCTGATTAGAGCATAATGCTTTCGATGAGTCATGGCTTTCTCGGCGACTCACGCAGAATGTAATCACCGAGAGTCCAAACAGCCAGCTTCACAGCTGCGGGTCCTCTCGGCTGTCAGAGGCCCGACATGTGCAGCAAGACGAGCGTCTGTCCCCGACTTCTGCGTCCGGCTAATTGCCCGGCGGTGCAGAGCGAGGAGCTACGCACAGAAAGCCCTGGTGGATGTTATTTGATTACTTTCCAGGACTTTTCATTTCCTCCAGCAGGCATCGCAGGAAGTTGATTTTGGGAGCAGCGTGATCCTCGCAATAGTGATTTTCAGTGCAAATGATTGGCCGGGCCTTGTTTCAGCAGGAGGTGCTATTTCAAAGTCGTTAACGTGAGCTCACAATGTAACATTGTCAAAACCATTCAGAGACCTGCTGGTGTCTGGTACAATGGCTCCTTTATCGACTGTATCCCATTAACATGAACTAGAGTTCCAAATGCAATGCAATTATGTTGAATTTAAAACATTGAAATAAGGGAAATAGACTGAATGACTTGGTCTCCATTTGGTGTCACACATCTTTAGCTCTTTAGTCTAATAATCTAAAATGATGTAACAGTAATATGTCTTCGGCTTCCTACGGAAACTATTCCTTTCTATTTGTTTCCACTATCAGCTCCCACAGTGTTTGGACAGTGATCAGTAAGAAGTGGTGTGCAGAGGAACCACAGTAATCGTCAACATCCAAGATGTTGACCAAACTGTAAAAACCACGCGGCTTTGGAGATTTTTACCACCACTTCCCAGTCCAGCACAGTAGCTGTCAGTCCGTCCAGCGGCGGTTGTTTTTGTGGCTTTGCCCTCTGAATGACATCATGCTCCAGGCCGACACGTACATTAGGCTGATTCATGGTCCCTTCTTGCCGGCGAAGGTGGTAAACTGTAGTATTTCTGAGGCCGACACATGTTGGCCCGCTCCGTTGTTATTGTTCTGCTTTCTGGCCGACAGACAGGCTGAGGGGAGGAATGTTTGGGGAGCGACGAGACAAGATGTTTTACGAGCCGGCGCTTTGCTCCCCATTAAGTTAATTTCCCAAAAGAGTCTCGATATGTGAATGTGTGCCAGAGTTTTTTCACGACAATAAAAAGCCGGGTTTTCTTCATAACATTTGATAAAAGCCAGGAAGTGACTGACGTTTCTGCAGGTTTTTGTTGGTAGTTATTAGTTTGTACTTTATTAAATGATTGCAAGTATTTCATGAGGAAGGCAATGCATTCACCAATGTTGTTAGACCTCAAGGATACGTGCAATGAGTTAGGGTTTTAAACACAAGTTGCAGACACCGAGCAACGTTAGTCCACCTTGTGAATGCAAGTCCAATATCCACTCTCATTTTAGCTTATTTTTGCTCTGTTTTGGTCTCCACCAACTCCTAAGGGAAATATCTGTCTCTTTAGCTGCTAAATGCTCCACTGTGTTCACCAGCTAGTCACTGATGTTGTCTAACTTTTGCTTGATGCCGGATTGGTCGTGTACAAAGCAAAGCTTGAGAGCGGTGAGAGCAAACAAAGTAAAGTTATGGGCCGCGAAACCACAAACAGAATGAGCTGAAAGAAGCTGAAACACTCGGTAGAGCAGAACGGCTGAGTTGGCCTATAATTATTTTGTCATTTGTTTTGTCAATGACAAAGTGAGTGACAGCTTTCACATTGCACAAAGTCATCTGAACCATTGCTGGAATAAAATATTAAGTCGCTGTTTATTGAACACAAAAATGTGCTGAAAACAACGGAGGGAAAGAGGCTCCAAGCACGGACATTGAGTCTGGATCTCTCGACTCGTGAATCATTTGCTGCTATGTTTTTCCTCTTATATGCGTCAGTAATAAGCGTAAAATAATAGTAGCATAACTTAGTATTAATTTCTCAAAACCTTGCTTCGTGACTATTTTATTTACTTGGATGCACTCAGTGTCTGTGTGTTTAGTAGGGACCAAGTTGGAGGTGCAGTAATTGGACAAATTGATCTGATTTCCTCGCCCCAGTTTCCCGCTGCTGAGCCAATAAACCAAAAGGCTGCAGAGTGCCAGAACATCCAACTTGAGTTAATACGCTCTGCTCTTTATTGGGGCTGGACGGCTCCGCAGGAATCCAAGTCAGACCATCACGAAGGGCCCTGCAAACTCCCAACGACGCCAAGGCATTCTTTCCACCCGGCAGGGGAGCAAACAGCTTCTGGATGTGAATGATCCCCACTAAAGCACAGATACGCTAAGTCCACCTAAAATAAGAAACATCAGGATCACGTGAACAATAACTCACACGTACTGCTGTCCAAAGTCACGGTGGAAACACTGTTGGATGAACAGGGTTTTTTCCCAAGGAAAATAAAGCAGTGTTTTCTCATTGATTAGCTAGAATGTGGCGGCCAGACAAAGTCTATTTTGTCCCGCTACAGTTTCATTATAAACCAAATTTGTTTTCTCAAGGGCCGAACGTCCTCCGCAGCGCTGCGGAACAACCGGCTCAAGTTCAGCTCCAAAAGTGAAAGTGGCTTCCCCGCGTCCCAGGGCTTTGAACTTAAGAAAGAAGAAAGAAATGATCCTTTGAAAGGGGATATTCTTCTCTGCAATTGACCCATCCTTGGTTAAGGAGCAGTGGGCTGCCCTGTGAGGCGCCCGGGGAGCAGCTAGGGGTTCAGTCTTGCTCATGGACACCTCGAACCGGCTACCTTATGGTTGGTGCTCGCAGGGAGCGACAAAAAACCACCTGTTAACTGCTACGGACTGTCCTCAGCGCACGGCAGGCGTCGAAGTCGCCCACCCCCCCGACCCGTCTCGAAACACGGACCCCCGTCTCGTTTAGTCGTCACTATTCATATTTATCCAATGTTTATGGTTACATTTTCTACTCAACTCAGTGTAAAATATTCTGTTAGTCAAAAACAAAGCCTAATTAGCCAATGAAAGCCCGCTAACAAGGGAGTTAAGATGGGGAACATGGTGGACGTAACGTCTGCATGTCAGCATTGTCATTGTGAGCACGGTTAGCGTGCTGGTGTTAGCGGTTAGCGTGTTGGTGTTAGCGGTTAGCTCAAAGCATCGCCGTGTGCTCTGCACAGCCTCACAGAGCTGTCGATTTTTAGTCTTGTTTTTAATCGATTGTTTAGTCTTTAAAATGTCTCAGAGAATAGTAATCAAGTTTCCTTCAGGAGGAAGAATGCCTTCATATTGTTTCATCTTTAGCCCAAATGGAAGGACAGTAAACGGACACGCATGAACCACAGAAGAGTGCTCAGTCCAACACACCAGAAGGTTCAAAACAAAAACAATGTTATACTGTGCGTGAAGTGGGGGTGTCCTGCGGATTCATTAGCATCATTGTAAGGCGGATTCATTAGCATCCGTGGGCTTCCACTAAAGGGGCTATGTTTAGATGAGGGCTGGTCATTGTTGAAGGGATCACCAGGGCTACACGCAGCGTCACATGTGACAACACACACCACTGTGTGGCTGTTTTGTGTGTTTAAATAAGAGCACGGGCTCGACTGAAAAGGATCAGGCAACTGCAACGAAGCAAAAGGGAGTCGGTAATGAAGGCAATTTTCCGGAAAAGCAAATAACAAACTCATTTGGGGAAAATGTTCTGCGCTGCAGTGCTATCTTTTTGAAAGAAAATGAGCTGTGACATCTAGTAATGCCCGAAGCCTGAACAAAAACCTTTTCAACCACCTCCAGTGTTGTGATGTGAGGAACACGAGGTTCGCAGCCACAGAGCGGGAAGTCGCAGAAAAAAGAAAAAGAAGAAAAGACCGCTGTGATGAAAGATTAGGGCAGGTGACAACTGCTCAAGAGGAGTGACAGGCGTCATTAGCAGAGCCATGTTTTACAGCCACACTCCTCTATGAACTCTGCAGTCATACTTTTCAGTACAGCACTTGAGTTGACCTTCTTTAGGCATTTTAATGGCCTCCTTCGGCATGGAGGCGAACTCGAAGCATGTTTTCCAACAGCTGATTGCCACGCAGAAGCGATCCGTCTTGATTCGCGGCCGGCAGGGAACATGTGGTCCGTGTTATTGTCTCAGCTACCGGAGGAAACATACGGGGCCCCAGCTGAGGCCGAGGTAACGCAGCTTACAGAGGAATGCCGAAAAACCAAATGATAATGACTGAACGGAGCGAGGGCATTTCTGCCAGAAAACAACCTCCTCCCGTACTCCTGACTACGCAAACAAAAAGTGCGAGGAGAAATTGTGGCGACTCTAAAAATACCAACAGGATGCTGGAGGAAAACATTAGAAAGCAGAGGTCATGCTGAGACGCAACACAAAAGAGGCCGAAAGGGGTAAAACACACCATGAAACCCAACATCCGAGTTTAAGCATGCAGTCTGGAAATAGTAGCACTTTAAAGCCTTGCAAGCTTCCAGTCAAAGACACCTGTATTTAAGTCTTTGGAACACTTTTATCGAGCACTTTACCTGACTTTCCCACCCCCGCTCTGCCGAAGACAGCCAGCTTCACCTCCGGGCTTTTGGCCATGACGGCGGCTGCGGCCAGCGAAGATCAGCGAACCAGTCAGTGAGCTCCGAGGTCAGCCAGCCATCCTCGCAGCGTCTGGGGACACATGGAGGACAGGTTCAGATGTCACAACACGCTAGTAGTTTTGATGCTAAGGCACAGTTCAACGCAAACAACTTATCATTTTCTGGCATTAGATTTGATCTGCTTTTATTTTCCTCTCTATACTAGTACCACTATTTTTAGCTCCCACCACCATTCATGTGTCATACAGTGATTTCTCAGTGTCCTTCGGCTGGAGGACTTCCATTAGCAGAAGCGTCATGCTATGAATGACTGGACTGACAAAAGCCCGTAGTTACTTTTGTGTCCAACTAATTTTTTTTTTTTCAAATATGGCTTGCGGGAAATGTAATTGTGGCCTTGAATATGTAGAACTCAAAGTACGCTTGCAAAGGAAAATGATGTCCTCCACTCAGGAGACGAGACATTTATGAAACCCTGGAAAACAATCTAATACATGTGAAGGCTGATTTAATATGAATTCTATTGAAATGATGATTAAAAAAAACATTTATTATATATAATAATAGTAATAAATTATCATTTTCATTATTCAGCTAACTCATTTAAAAAGATAAAAATAAACACTACAATAAAATAGTTTTATGACTTTGTTTTGTTATACATTAATATAGTGGGTATCTGATATCACAAAGGTATATTCTTACTGATGTCTTTATTGATTTGTGAAGTAACACATCTTGTAGTGCAGACAAGGTTTATTCCCTTTTTCTGATTGATATTTATATGACCTAAGTGGTTCATAAATTGTAGTAACGTGGAACAGATGTACAGTGCTTTGTAGAACAGATACCAGTCTGGTGTGTGGATAAAGTAACGCACTGTACTTTGGGTGTGCCGTAAAGAGATCGGTTTCGGGTAGTCGTTGACCTCGTATCTGAGATTTTTCATGCAGGTGTGTGAGAGATGTGACGGGGAGATATGAGCCGAGTACAGAGAGAGCAGGGGAGCGCAGAATACAGCAAGCACGGCGCAGCAGCAAGTCATTCCAAAGGTAAACACGACTGCAGCCCATTAAAACAACCAGGCTGCTGTCTGTTTGATGAGAAAACAACCCGCTCGGAAGTTATCTCGCCAGGTAATTTAATCTAAACTTCTGCCTCAAACACTCTGTTTTTCTTACAACTTTTGAGCCAAGAAACACGCAGACAACGACTGGAATCCAGCTGAGATCTGACTCCAAGTGACTCCAGACTGGTTTGAGAAAGGTGCATGTCCAATTAGCAGCAAATCATTTTCCATTGTTGAGCGTCTGAGCCTGCAATATAATGGCTGGCCTAGTAATTAAATACTCTTCCATGCCAGTAGGTAACGCAATACTTACCTACCATATATGCTGTATTATGCTACAATGTGACATTTTTGTAACTTTTTTGGTATTTTTTTAAATGTGCCGCGGCTCAAAAAAGGTTGAAAAACACTGATTTAGAATAATAATTAAAGAACACACACTTGGTTGTGTCTTGGTTTCTTTGCCGGGAGTTAGGTACGGTTGCCTTGTTGCACTCAAGGCATCGAAGAGCAGGAGAACAGACGATGTAGTGCCGTCATCGAGCACCCGGTGCTAATGGTTCAGATGGAATATTACAAGTGACATACTCTTATGAGTTGAGAAAAGTCTTTGTGGATGTAGAGTTAAAAGCCAAATTGGATGAACTGGAAACGGCGTGGTGATAAAGGTGAACGGCGTTGACCTAACTGACATTCAGGCGATATGTTTTCATGCTTAAGTGTTTTGGCAAGATGCAGATTGGTTCAGTCAGAAATGTCAGAATCCAGGTTTCTATTCACGCCGTGTAATGGGTTTTTCTATATGATAATCCATATTGACGCATTTCTGTTTCTCTTGTCAAACACGGCCGAAACAAAAAATGTAATATAATAAAAGGAACACAGAATGATATCTGGCAATCCAAAGGGAACAGTATTTTCAAAATTGTTAATTGTATTGTGTTACAAAAACACAGACAGAAGACTGGCTCGGTTTTGAGAAGCAGTACACAGCCTGCTGAAGGGAAAAGCTCCTCACTCATCCGTGTTAGTCTCTGTTGGTTGAAATGAGATATAAGCTAGAAAAAGGGGAGAAAAACTGAAAACAGACGTTCAGCCTGATTCAATAAAAGCGGAAAAATGTGTTTGTGTGTGTCGGTGCCAGAGACACATGTTCGCCAGCTTCACACTGGTTAAAGTTATGAAGTGGCAAACCTCCAGCACTTCGCTTGCTCGTCCGCCGCAGCACGCACTCCAGAGTTTAAGCTAACGTTTTCCCCTTTTCGTACCAACACACGCACGCCCATATATGGTGCGGCTGCGTGCCGCTCGGTGTGGCTCAGGCAGGAGGTCCATCATCCATCTCTGTGTCTCTCTCTCTCAGCAGGGGCCATCGAGGCGGCGGTCAGCGTCTTTAAATATTATTATTTTTATGAGGATTAATGTTGACTCAACCAAGCAAACAGCACAGTCCAAACAGTGCTTTCACACCGTGGGGATACTGTGATGGTAATAACAGGGACAGCAGGAACATTTTGTTCCCTCTGTGTGTTTACTTTGAGGTTTTATTGTGCTTTGAGCTTGGACTTGAGGATTACCTTTACAAAGGTGCGCCATATTTTTCCCATCATCCAATCAGAGCCGACTGGGCTTTATCGGTAGGAGGGGCTTAAAGAGACAGGCGCTAAAAAGAGGGGGAATACGGGTATATTCAGACAAACAATGTGTATTTTGAACATTAAAGCTAGTGTAAATGTTCAAGTAGTAAGCCAAACATGTATGTCAAACATGAAGCTACAGTCAGCAGCCAGTTAGCTTAGCTTAGCATGAAGACTAGCAGCTAGGAATTGTGCCTACCAGCACCTCTAAAGCTCCATAGTGGACGCGTTGTATCTCATTGTGATGTACATGTGCATCTTTGCCAAGAAATAGTCCAACACGTAACAGCCGAACATGTTTTTACACCTTGTTTTTGTTTTTAGGTACGGGTTAAACAAACAAGATAAAACGTGCTAGTCAAGTGTTGGAAAGCAGATTTCACCAGAGCCTCTCTTTGTTTCCTGTCTTTATGCTCAGCTAAGATAGCCGGCTGCTGGTTGCAGCTTCATATTCAGCAAACGGAGTCGTCTCTGCTCATCTAACAAGAAAGGGAAAAGCGCGTGTTTCCCTTCATGTTGGTTCCTCAATCACTTCCACCCAGCCAATCCTCATCCAGTCAAGCACAACTTGTTTGGTGATTTGCTGCTGGTCAGATGAAGCCTGTGACTGAACTGTAGAAACCACCGGCTTCTGCGTGTTGATCAGAAATGAACCAGACCAACTGAAAAGTTGTTTGCAGAGGAGAAAAAACACAAGTTCTGCCTGAATCTGACGTCCACAAGGGTGAGGCCCACGAGCAACACAGCAGAAAGATGCGACTCGCCCGGAAGGAGAGTGAGAACGTTGTGTGAAATGTCAACAGCAAATAGTAACCCACAGAAACAGCTTGTACGACTCATTGATACATCTCATGCATATTACCGTGAACACACACACACACACACACACACAGCACTGCAGTGTTCCCTTCGCCCTCCCACGGAGCAGCAGGGAAACACCAGTGAGAGAGGAAGAGGTGCACACACACACACACACACACACACACACACACACACACTCTGCAGTGTCTCCCCACCGACACGGTCATTCTTTTTCCTCACATTTTGCCATTTATGGCATCCGCCCACTCCACCCACCATCCTCTCTCTCTCTCTCTCGCACACAGACACACACTCAAACAATGTATGCACACCTACACTTATCGTCACAATGACGCACTCAAAGCAAATAGTAACTACGGACAAACTCCTGCGGAGAGAATCCAGGGCAGTAATGAGTAAGCGCTGCTGCAACACAAACTGACAACAACAAGTTGTGTTTGTGTGTCAGAGGACTGGTGCTGCTCCTCAGACTGAAGCTGAGCGCTACAAGGCAGCTTGGGTTCCATTAAGGTTGAGCCACTCGCTCATCGACGTATAGCCGAAGTGTTTCTGTGACTGTTGAAATACGATTGATGCGTGGTCATACCTGCTGTCTCCTGTCTAGTTACCCATGGGCCTTTGCTCCGCAGGGACCCCGTCCAACCTGTCAAACTGGACACGAGTATATGTTGTATTCTACTGCGGGCCCAGCTCATTTTAACCCTGAGAAATGAATCTGGGTGGTGGTGCCGCTGCGGTTCAGGGAGATTACAGGCCAGTCTGAGCTCCAAGCCATGGGAGGAGACCTGCAGCTATAGAAAGCCTGCATGCGGACCACAGGCCTGTCATCTGAGTGCACGCAGTATGGGGCACTGCCTCCGGACGGGAGCCCGGTCTCTGTCTGATAGAATCTGGAACCAGCTGGATCAAACTCTTTCATCACTAGCAGTCCTGCCTGAGAAGCTTTTCGTCCTTCTCCGCTGCCGGCGGGACGAAAACAAGCCTCTCTATGAAGAAGTATTCCAATCCTTGAAATACCACAATGTGGAATATACTTTGATGCAAGTTAAAGTCTGGTTCAAAGTTTTACTTCATAGTTAAATAACAGAAGTATTTGAAACACTTGGACTTCTGGTTAACAAATAAAATTACATTTACATTCCATGGCGCATTATATATATGTCTACTTATGTGTTAACAGCATCATCATTTTTAAAGATGATTGTATATTTTCCTTGATTTTGAAAGTAACTTAGTGGAGTTGAAGTGCAAGTAACCGAAGAAGGAAAGTGCAAGTACCTCAGGATTACATGAGTACTTGAGTAAATATACTTAGTTACATTCCTGGGTCATTAGCGTTTCACTTTATTGGGATCAGGATGCACTTTATCTGTGCACATGTCAGCTGAGTGTCGCTGGTCTCCTTCCACCTTTACTTCAGCTGGCATCACCCAGGACCTCCTTCAGGACCCCTGAATCCCACTAAGACGCTGTTATACAACACTCAGAGCAGCTCGTGAATGACAAATCACGTCCTCGAAACACAACAAGGGAAAGTGGAAGGAGCTGAAGCAGCAAAGTAAGATTACAGAACCTGCACTGCTTGTGGTTGTATCACAGAAAAACCGCCAGTCAGATGTAATATTACATTACATGATGAGCTTCCTAAAGGTCTCGAGAGGAGGTTTAATCGTGTCCAGAGGGGACGCGCACCTCGCGTGAAAACGCCGACAGGGAGACTCACCAGCGCCGGCTGAATGCAGGAGGATCTCCCGCTGATGAAACGCGGATGAGAGAGAGAGAGAGAGAGAGAGAGAGAGAGAGAGAGAGAGAGAGAGAGAGAGAGAGAGAGAGAGAGAGAGAGAGAGAGAGAAATACTAAACAAAAAGAAGAGAAAAAGTTGCCAGGTCCGCTGATTTAAAAATGACCTTCCCGCACGCAGATGTGGACGCAGCGCGCCGCTGGATGGAAGGACGGAGGGGAGGTAAACAGCTGGATGGGAGAAGGTAAACAGCTGGATGGACACACTGGAAAGGGTTGTGACGGATGCCGCGCGGACAGACCGAGATCTGACTGGGATGAATGAATCCCGACGGAGGATCAGTGGAAGTCCACGGAGCGGAGCTGCTGGAGATCCCGACGCTCTGCTGCCTCTGACCGGACTGCTGCTGCTGCTGCTGCATGCCGCTGCATCTACACACAGGAGGGGGAGGGGCAGTGGCCTCTAGTGGCCGAGAGCGGTAACGCACGTTGCGCGCTTCTCAAGAGCAAATCCACACATTTAAATATGTAATTGGACTTAATTGCTATGATTTAAGGGAGTGGGTTTTTTTGGGGGGTCGGGGGGGGGTTATAAAATGCCAAATCACACCATTTATTTCAGAGAGGGTAAAAACGTTGGTGTTTCATGAACCATCATGAAAGGAAGAGAAGTCATGATTCGTTTTTCCGCTGGATATTAGTCGAAATTGCAGTTGTTTCCAAAACCGAATAATAATTTGACTTATTGTATGGTTCCACTCCATCACAACAGTGAATTGGTAATGAGGTTAAGATCTATTCGTGTTGTTCCGCTCTTATGAATTTAATATCGGGCTTGTTGCACCTTCCCAGTGCAACCTGTGCACATTTTAAGTTGATAAAGAAAAACTCCTGTTGTGAGATCAAAAACGTTATATCGAGGGTCAAAAGGTGACATTTTGAACCTAATTGCAAGATACAAATCCTTCATCTTATACAGGCCTAATGCAAACTTATAACTAAGAGCTATCTATGCAAATAGTTTTTTAATAAATGTGCTTAGGATCCCTTGGTGAGATGGTTGAGTACAGGCATGTTTTAGGATGACTTTATAATATATTGGTCGCGACATTGAAGCTGAGTGGAAGTTGAAAAGAAGTGGACTTCTGCAGAAGTCACTGCAGTACACTGCGCCCTCCAGTGGTTTAACACAGAATGCAGGGAGGTTTTCCTCTCCTTCTGAACTGGTCACACCTCTAAAGCTCGAGCTGGCATTCAATTGGAAGTTTTGACTCCAACACAGTGGATCCCCGATGAGACGGGACACGGCGGTGCGTTGTTCCCTCTGGGAGTTCATGATGTGGAGTTGACCTAGGACCCTTTCCAAACGTGTTGCTTACATACTTTCTGCAAACCTCCATCTTGTTTTTTACTATCAAAAATTCCCCATTGAATTACTTCTCGGCGCGTTTCAACAGAGGCGCGTTGCGCCTTTACGCGCGACTCCTGTGCCGCTGTGGAGGAGATCAGAGCGCCATGAAGAGGATCCCGCTGCCCGGTCTGCTGTTGCTTCTCTGGGGAGAACCGGGGCTGTATCACAAAACGACGTGGAAGCACCTTCACGACCCACTGAATGAGAGAGGGCTTCCTGCAGTATCTATAATATTTGACTTTACAGTGTTTAATATTGTTTAACTCAAGTTTAGATGGAGACCACGTCAATAATTAAAATGTGCCCTGGAATAAAAACCAAGATTCAGAGACGTGTGATTTGTGTGATTAAAATGACCATGATTTGGGGAATTGTCATCAAATGATAACTTTTTAAAATGATAATCACATGTTATTGTTAAGTGCTCCTGTGTGTATGTTTTTTCTTCTTCTTTTTCTTCTTCTTCTTTTCCCTTCTCGCTTCTCTTAAAATACACTTTAATCATATTTAGTTATGTGTGTTTGGTTTTATATTTCGATAATTTAACATCTTTTTTTCCGAGTTCGGACACGAATACGGACAACAGCACTTTCCTGAGCCTCATCTATTGATGTGTGATTGACACAATATGAGTTAAATAGTTGAATTGATGAGTTGAGCAAAGGAGTTACATTTTTCACCATAAAAGATACAGAATTTACTCCAAGAGAAGAATAACAAATAATATAAATATTCAGAACTTGAGAGAAAACAAACTTGGCTGGTACGCCGATTTAAAATATGTATTATTTAAAATCTCTAACTCCTCTATGTTCCCCGGCCACTGAGGCTCTTTCTGACCTCTACCTGTGTAGATGGTGAACGGTGAACTGCAAACTGCGTCACGTGACTCGTTCAGAGATCAGAGAACGCCGACAGGTCGGCGCGAGCCACCTTCTGCCTCTTAATGCCGTGTTCACACCGGACGCGGCGCGAATTTGCGGCGCGTCCGGTGTGAACACGGCATAAGTATCTAAATGAATTAACGCTAGCCTAAATATTAATGGTAAACGGAATAACGAACTGCAAAAGAAAATACCTCGACAGAGCTACTTGGCAACAAGTACATTGTTTTTTATTTATACATATTTTAACCGCAGGAACTCACAGACAGTAAGTAGCAGACAGCATTAACTTTTCTTTTGCTAGCTGCAATAGCGGACCAGTTCCACCACAAGAGGACAGCCTACAGCTACTTTATGAAATGATGTAAGTTCAAAAATATATTGTCTACATAATTTGACTTATTTTAGGATATTTTGTTATTTAAAAAAAAAAGAGGTTATCCCGTGTTTTATGGTTGAGCGTCAGTGTTAAAGGTAACTTTGAGGTGATAGAGGCCTCAATTACATGCTATGGCTAATCTATATTGTGATTATGAAGCTATGTGTTCACAGTGACAAGAAAACACATCGAATATACACACCTCCACAAAAATATAATAATGTTTATCGTTAGGTTTATATATATTTAAAAAAAGGAAACTACACATACATCTATAGCCGGTGAAGATATTTAGCTAAATCTGCCAATAAATGATAATCTTGAGTCATATCCATCAGCATTCTTCTGCTTGGCCAGTGATACTCAACATCTTAGGAAAACCCTTCCCAAAGCTGCCGCTAGATGTCATGTTTGCTGCACTGTAGTTTGAAGAGTTTCGGACCTGTAATCCTAATGTCGCCTCGTGTGACTTTTTGAAAGCGATGATGTTAAATGACTTGTAGAAGCATCAAGTATGTCATGCAAACGAATCACATGCTCTTTAAAGGGACTAATTTCTACCTTCATACGATGATTGATATAGACTTTATTTGAAAACATGGCAATAATAATGCAAATGCAGCTGTGCGTAATGTTGCAGAATCAATATGTGAGTCAGTTTTCGGTGTCGCTGCTCGCGCTCCCTCCCACTTCTCAGCACTTCTCTTTTCACTGCGCCGCTGTGGAGGAGAGCAGAGCGCCATGAAGAGAGTCAGCGTGTGAGTGTCGCGCCGCCAGAAGATGATGCTGCTGCCCGGTCTGCTGTTGCTTCTCTGGGGAGAACCGGGTCGGTGCCTGGAGGAGAACGGAGGCTTCACTTTTGATGGAGACATCCGCCACTTCGCCGCGGCCACCAACACGGTGTACGTCGCGACAGAGGAGAGGCTGTACCAGCTGAGCCACGACCTGACTCTGGTCCAGAGTCTGACCCAGAGAGGAGTCTTGACGGGTAAGGATCAGAGGAGCTTTACGCGGGTCGCTGAGACGGAGGAGCGCAACGCAACTTTACGCGTCAACATTTTGTTGCCTCTGGTTAAGGATCAGTCTCTGATCAGCTGCGGCGTGATCGAGTGCGGTTACTGTGAAATGCTTGACCTGAAGAACATTTCAAACGTGCGGTACAAGGAGCACATCACGGTGGGATCCCCGTGGACCAGCAGCGCGTCCGTCGGCTTCCTGGTGGATGTGGAGCAGAAACAAACCGAGACTTTTATTCTGAGTGCCAATCAGCAATATCAACCCAAAAAGAGCCGCTGCATCTTGGAATCCGATGCAGTGAACCTTCATAACACGAATGACGATCAGAAAGGATTTATATTTTCTTTAAATGACGACTACACTGGCTCTTCAATCAAACGAATCAATGGCAAGGCCGAGTTTGTGGATGGGTTTCAGATCGATTTAAACATTTATATTTTCTCCAACCTGCCCTCAAGTGACAAGAACAACAAAGTCCGTCTCATTTGGCTCGTGGGTAAGAACAAAAAGAAAGACACTCTCTCGTCTCTGCGGGGCGCGACCCTGCGCCTCTCTGGCGGAGGGGACGGCAGCAGACTGCTCGCCTCCGCGCGGGTCCCGGGCGGGGAGCCGGTGCTCTGGAGCGGCGTGTTCAGCGTGGACGGAGGACCAAGCAACACCGAGCTGCTGCTGTTTGACATCAGTCCGGATCTCAGCGGGGAGGCCGATGTAGACCCAGACTTCTGCAGTGTCTGCCCCCCTGTTAAGGAAAGAAAGACGGTGTGTCGTTTTATTACAGATTAACAGGTTGAATGAATGAATGAATGAATGTTGATTCCAATTAAGTTTCAAAACTAGAACCATGGGCTCTTTTCACGCACTGACAAAGTATTCCACTATACGTGAAACAATATAATGTGAGGACTCAGTATATCCATATCTAGGGGTAACGATCATAGCTGTGCTGATACTACTATTAATATGTATATTTCACATTATATTAAGTTTACAAAGTGATTTAAGAGTGAAATGAATCAGCAATGTTCTAAGAAGCTAGAAAAATAATGCAAGGAGACTTAATTGCCTCATTAATTCAATTCAATTCAATTCAGTTTATTTTATATAGCCCAACATCAAAAATTCAAGTTTGCCTCGGAGGGCTTTACAATCTGTACACATGATATCCCTGTCCCAGGACCTCACATCGGATCAGGAAAAACTCCCCTAATAAAGATAGTAAAAAACCTTTCACAAGGACATGATTTAAGTTTTTCCCCAAAGATGTTTCCATGTGAATTACCACAGAAATAAGGTTAAAATGACCTCAAAGAGAAATCTTGTCTGCTAGTTCCCATACTTGACGTGGGAACTCGGCTTTGCTCACATAATTGAGTGATTAAACAAGAAAAACTAATCCAAAGGTGAGAAGTTAGTTCATGAGGCTCTTATGCCATTGGTTGCTGTAGAGATGGTGACAAAATAACTAAAATGTCACTTATTGTCACTGCACACTCACAGTGAATATTTATTATTTATTTCATAGTGAGCCAGTGATGGCGAGTTTTGTTGTTGGCTTCGAAGAGGAATAAACATTCCAAGACAAATACTGTTTGTTTTGCAATTTTTATTAAGTGATTGATTTCATTTTGAACTGTGTTTGAGTAAAAGTTTTATTAGGCATTACTTTGGCAAAGAAGCTCGGGAATGCACCTAATTGAGTTTTGATTCATCATAAACTATTTCAACTGCCCTGGACACTACTTCAGGGTCCATGAATACCTGTTGGATCCTAATCTGATAATCAGTGTGTGTGTGTGTTTGTTTCTCAGCCAAAGACTCTGAAGCCGGAGGCCGTGCTCTTCAGGCAGAACTACATGACCTCTGTTCTGGCAGTGAGGCAGAAGGCCTGGATGGTTTTCTTTATCGGGACAGGAGATGGGCAGCTCATTAAGGTCTGCAAACTTATTTTGAATTAATACTTGTGCATCAAAGGCTCTCAGATGTATTCTATTAGTTACCTGTCTATACATGAATGTTACAGAAACCTATCATGTTTATTTAATGGATGGAAGAAGGATGACGCTCTATTGGAAGACAGGCACTCTAAAATGTTTCAATTTCAACTTTTAAACAGAACAATAATGTGATTAAAGTTGAAAAAAATAAATATTTAGTCTTAGTGGGGCGTGAAAATGTATGTCCAATTTCTTGCATTAGGTTTGGTTAATGCTGCCCAGCTTCCTGTCATCCCCGTCATGCTTCCTCTGTCACTTCTCCATCACATCATCCTTTGTCTTCTTTCCATCTCCTCGATACAACAAATGAAATGCTGCAGAGCGACCTAATACAAGCTCACTCACATGATTAAAGAATAAAACAGGAAGCACTCCACAACCCTCTGCTGCACACAATAGGCTCTTTCATGCTGAGTTTACTTTCTACAGTTTTCTTAAAACCCTCAGTGTATTTCTCCCAGCTATGCAGCTGATGCCTAACAGAGAAGAATGGCTCTTCTATTGACTCACAAGCAAACGTAACACATAGGGGAAGACACCTGACAGCTAGTCTATTATTAAAGATGATAGTGTGAGGTGTAGACCTCTAAATAATAACAACAAACACAGAAACCTATGCAACCCGTTGGTTGCTCAGCAATATTTGTTCCTATAAATCATTTATCAAGTATACTCTTTCAACGAAAATCTAAAATTAACAAAAACAAGAGCTTCCCATAATCATCATCATCCTCCCACTCAGTATATTGCTGTTCAACAGCAGCTAGTTCTTATTCTAAAATCCAAGTCTATGTGTCAGATCATGTTCACTGTCGGAGTAGTATGGATGTGTACTGAATAGGGTTAAGTGGAGAAGGGAAAGTGGCTTATTGACCACAATAACATATCTACTCCCAGTCCTGTCCCTCCTCACATCAAAGATGCATTTCCTGTCACAGTTCACAGTGCAAACACTCAGAGGGTAGGACGAGTTAAAGGCAGTTTTACCTAGAAGGGATAGTTTGGGTGGTTTGAAATGGGTTTATGAGGTATTTATTGATAGTCACTGTATTACACAATAGATGACAACAGGTACGGTCCCCAGTTTGGAGTAGCAGAAGGTACCAGCATGAACAACATGCACAATATCATTTGAATATGTCCGTTGGTTTACCTTGCTGTGAGACAGATTTACAGTATGTTTCCAAAGGGTGAACAGAAGTCGTTGTCTATGCTCTTGCCAAAGTCACCAGACTCCATTGAGGGGAAACAAAAAGTAAAATTACAGTTTTTATTCAATAGAGTCTGGTGACTTTGGCAAAGAGTACAGACCGATACAACGGCTTCAGTTCCACATCGAAAAAGGCTGTAAACCAGCGAAAATATTGTAAATACAGTCTGTCCCGGTCCACAGCATTACATTGCTTTGCTCTTAACTGGTACTTCCGCCTGCTTCTCCAAACTTGGGGGCATCTATACATGAACTACTCATACAACCCCACTTCAAAACGCCATTGATTGCAGCAGCAGATACTTTCTTTAGTTAGTTAACAGTCATGCATGCAAAGGTTTTTGGCAGACTGTATCTATAGTTGTACTATTTGTAGATACTGAAAGCAACATTCTACGATAAGTCAAAATGTCTGCTGTGAAAAAAGGCTTATTGAGAGAGGCCAAGTAATACAATAAGTAAATTAGCCTGTATGAAGCTCACTGTGAAAAACACAAAATGTAAGACAAGAACAACGAAAGCAATATTATGATGCTTAGCATCTGGTCGTAACAATCCTCCAGGTTACCTGTTCGGCCAAGCCAACTAAACCATGAAGCTTTTGGTATTCACCAAAAACTTAACAGAAACTAAACAAAGCTGCGTTCTTGTTGTCAGTTTGCTGTGGACAAGAACTATCAGACCACCTGTCCCAGGGTGCTCTACAGGGCTGATGGCGACCGCCAAGTGTTCTCCAAAATGCTTCTGGATCAAGTGGATCTTAAACATGTGTACTTGCCATTACAAAACCAGGTAGGTGCATTGCACGTATATCACTTGTATGGCTGTGGTGAACACTGAGAGATTATGAATACCTAAAAATGTTCGGATGTTTTTATTGCCACAATGTCATATGCACGTATGCTGTATTTGAAAGTGTTGCTATGTTTGTGTTTTGTTCTAGATGAAGCGCGTACCCGTGTCTAAGTGCAGCTCATACACGAGTGTGCAGGACTGTTGGTCTGCACAGGATCCATACTGCGTCTGGTGTGGATCCAGAAGAAGGTCAGGGAAACCACACCTGCGTTAACACCTTCAAACAATCATAAACTCGGTTAAAACATATTGTTTCTCTTCCTATAGTTGCACATTTGAAGATGACTGCCAAGATTCAGACTGGATATCCATACCTGAGGATTCTCAACCGAAAATGGTTTCCTACAAAGTAGCAAAGGACGGCACTGGCCAGGTACAGATACGGACAAGCTTTCTACTTTAATCAGTTGTGACGGTCACATGTTTCTCCTTTAATCTTAACGTTCTGCCGTCCCGCGGGCGTCCTTTACTGTACATTCTATTGTTCACTGTACCTCTTATTTATAGTTCGGTACGAGTGCCACATGTTTCTGGAAACCTACGATTCTTGTGATTCCAGCTGTGCAAGATCAGACTACCACAGCAGCTACAAACGAGACTTCTGTCAGACAACAAACAAACAAACAAACGACAGCAAAAGCGAGGCAACTCACCGGTGACGCCTCATATTGATCTATAAATTCATAACATTCCAACAACAAAGATTTAGTTCAAAACACGTGATTACATCCATAAATATCCACGAACTGGTGTTGCATAATTTCATATGAGCTGGAAGATATGAAACAATAACTTTTTGTTTTTAGGAGCAAAGCAAGTTTGTATGAGAGCACAGTGGAAAACAGCGCATCAAAATGACCGCCGAAATCTAACCTTTGAACCAATGAAACGTCACTTGAACCAATAGGAGCTTCATGTCCTGACTGACAGGCTACATTACCCAACCAGAAGCTACGTTGAAGTTCAGGCTTAGCCTCTGTTTTCTTACGTGGCTCAAGCCTGTCACGTCGTACGGCTCAGATGACAGGCGTTTCGTACAGCCAATGAAATTGCCTAAAAAACGGGTCCAATCAAGCGGGGGTGGAGATAATAGGCTCGTTCGTTAGAGCTGCACCTCGCCTGGAATCCAGATGAGAGCAGGCGGCCGCAGCAGGAGGCGTTGACAATAACCTGCGATCAAGTCGGACAGTTTTCAGCTGCCTTCAAAGTAAACACAGGAAGTCACAGAAAAAAGTACTTCCTGTTAGTTCCGAACTTTTTTTTACTTGTAGTTTACAGATCACATTTAGATTTATTCATATGTGTTTGTAAATATATATTTATGTAGAAATGTGTGTGTAGTTGCATCCTTTGTTCTTTTTATGTCTGCCTGTGAAATACATTACTAGTAGTTTTGATGTGTGTTGTATAAATACGATTTTGTATTAACAACCACACAAGAAATGTGTTTAGATCAAACATGAGACTAATAGTCAATAATCCAGCGTTAAGTATTACAACTACACATTAAATAAGAATTTTCTACAACACGCAGTCGTTAGAAAGCAACTGCTGCGGCTGACTCTGAAATCGACAGCGACTTGATCTCGTGAGAGTATCGTTGACCACGTGTGCATGAGGTCAGAGCAAGTCGGGAGCAAGTCGGACACAAATCTAACCGGCATGCATTGCGCGCCGATCGCCGCCGATCGATTCTGCGCAGAACTGGCTCATCTCGAACGAGCCTAATCTCAACAGGCTTCATCTTCACCAGAACAGACTTCTGCTCATAGATCCTCAGTCATTGAATTAGCACAAAAATGCATTTATACTTCATTTTCTTTGTGTCAGCAATACTGGTAGTAAATATAAATAGTACCTCTATAAGTTTGCAAGACTATACGCCTTTTAAATAGGTATATAGTATATATATATCATGCATATTTTCAGTCTCAAAATGGAAAAACACTTAGACATTTCATTAGAAAAACATGTGTAAAATATTCATTTTCTGTGATATTGTTATCTGCTTTTTACCTCAGGCTTCAGGCTATTGTCCCATTGTGTTTTCCAGTCCATAAGTCCCATTTATAGTCATCTACAGGCATCTATTTGCAAAGAAATGTTCAGGCGGAAATAAAAACCTTATACTTTAGTGTGTTCAAACTCATATAACTCAGTGTCAGCAGCACTTAAAGTCTATTGAGGGAAAAAAGCTCCAGAGTGTTACCTTTCAAAAGAGACCAAGACCATGCATTTACTCCAAATAGTTCAAGTACAGCTTCCAATTTACTTTGGGTATACCTGGATAGGCGTTTTTCAGCAAATTTTACAGGAATGTTAAGATGCTAAACACTCTTATCCATCTTTTCTAAGATCACACTTGACATCCAGACACATCTCACTGCGGGCCAGGAGGCTCAGTCTAACTTCGCCTGTCAATTCTCCATAAGTTCCAGTGAGCTTTGTAGACCCCAAAGCACTCGTCCACAGTTCCCAAAATGCAGCTGCGTCCTTTTAAATAGCGCACTTCCTGCTGAAGGTCAGTGACTTATGCATTCAATACTCCAGAGAATGAAATACCTGGTGATCAATAACTTTCACACTGTCACAAGTGTCCTGCAAAGTGAAAAAGTGAACATGTTACATATTGTTACATCATAATGACCAAGACTGTGACCCTCGCTGTACTATTTCCACCCAACAGGCCTGCCTGTCACAGTTAAGTTGAGACTTGGGACGACAGAATTGAGGGACCAACTGAAGCTGTCCAACTGCTCTGACATCAAGGGACCGCCAACGTCTGTCCTGTAAGTACATCGTCAGTCAGATGCTTCACTGACGAAATGATCAGCTCCCAGGTATAGAAAGAATAATTGAGCCGTGTCTCTTCATAACTGTCCAATTTCTGTTGGATAAAAGCCATTGTTCCTGCAAAGCTTCATACTGTCATTCTCTCCCAGGTTTATTAAGTACCATCGTGGATCAGTACAAATAGACATTTTTGCCATTTGCAACCTCAGGCATTCAGCTGACATAAGACACACAAAATGCCATCTGAAAAATGTAAATCTAAGTCCTGTATCTACGTATATTTGACATTAAGGAGCAGCTAAGGTTTGAGATGAATAGCCGAGTAGCAAAGCCTCATTAACTAACGAGACGGAACTGGTTGCTCTGATAAAAAGACATTAAACGACATAAACAGACTAAAAGGAAGAAGTATGAGAATAAAAAGAGAGAACCAACGGTCAGCTTATCACCCTTCCTGCATCTTATTGCTCAACCTCATACTTTAAATATGGCTGTCAGTGTTCTTGTTTTATCATCAGGAAACATTATACAGTATTACTATCTGGTGGTCTTTGTGTCTTTATGGTTCAACGTTGATCAACAACAGTAAACGATAATATTTGTTTTCTCTTCAGGTGTCGGCAGTGTTTCGAGGCTGGATGTGGCTGGAGCAAAAACGTCTGTTCCTGGGCAAAAGGAGGAGTGGAGGATGTAATTATTATGTTTTTATGCCTTTATCTCACGTACAGTAGGCTTTTCAGACCTCATCCATGTTTTCTAGTGCTACATTTAAACATTAATGCATCAACACCGCATTCATGTTGAGCCATTTGAAGACTATGACTGAATACAATTATTATATTTGTTGTTACGAGTTAAGAAGAAACTTTTTGGGACTTTCAACAAATAGTTAAATTCATGTTTGCTACAATTGGCAAATTCCAGATAAGTTGCCAGGAAATAAATTGATTCTGCTTTAATTCTTATAGTATAGTATATAGTATCGCTTTATGTCTTTTAGTTTCATTATATCAACATTTATTGTTCTCTGAATTTCGCTTGGAACAAAGAGGCAACAAGGCTCAAAAGCTACAAAAAGAAATGTCTTCCAGCACCAAAACAATCTGTATTTCATGTTGTGTCTTGTGAGCTAATCTTAGCAAGCTAGTCACCAACTTCCTCTCCGCCCTGCTGTCTGCTCAGAGTTGTTCACAAAGATGGCAACTTCCCTGTGAGGACCGAATTCACTCATTTTCTCTTTCTGCACGTCAAACACATGCAACGTGTAAATAACACGGCATTATACTTGTTGAAATATAGCTTTCTAACGTACTATTTCCAGGTCCTGAATCCACTGTTAGTGGAACCGTTACTGTGTGTGTCATGTGACCCTGCTTCCTTTCGTCTCCTCTCTCCCTCCTGCAGGACAAAGTTTGCCAAATGATGGAGTCGGGGACGAACTTTTTTGTGAGTCTGAACCTCAATTCTGACACACATTCTTCCTCTGACGCTCACCTCATTCACGTTCAGTAGAGATTAAAACATCAGTACAGCGTAGAATGCATTAAAGCTGATTATCTGTGTGTGTTTTACTGTCAGAAACCAGAGATCTTCTCCATCACTCCCAGTGTCGTGTCTTTCTACGGCAGAAACCATGCAGTGCTGTCGGGTTCCAACCTCAGTGACGTCACCAGAGTGAGGATCCAGGCGGACATGGACTGCACTCCACAAGAGTGAGTCAGTTTACGAGCGGCTAAAATTATGCTGACACTATAAATTACAATTCAAAGATAGCAATTATTGCTGCAACGGGAACTTCCGCCTATTAGACTAGTTGACGCTATTGACAGTTAACTCAATACTTATTTGGGACAGTCTAGTCAATACTATATGTGCATGGCTCTTTCCTAAAGTCAGACTGGATTTATGTTGTATAATGTGGCTCTGCTCCACAGACACAATAGAGGAGATTTAGTTTGAGGTTACTAAGTACTTCTACTTCGATGAGGCTTACGTCATGGTTCAAACATGCTTATTATACACTTTAGTTTTGTGTTGCAGCAAGTCGGAAAGCCTTTCGTTGTCAATGGCGCAGCTGCTGAGATGTCAGATGCCCAGTTTTTGAAATGGGTGGCATTTCCCTTTTTAAGTAAAAAAAAACCTTGTCGCCGCTGTCGCTCAGACAGACATTTTGGTATCCAAGCATCAACTTGAAACTCCAGCTGTGTGTGCTTCTGCTTTTAGGATGACTATTTGAACCTATTTCAGGATTGAGTTTTTATCTTCATGTTATAAAACACCATCTCAGTGAGTTAAAAAAGAAGGCTACTTATGTCGAGGCACATTTTGTTGCTCATCGTTCGGATATTTTCAAGTTTTCTGCATAACCCGGTTTGTTAAAGTCTTGCTAACTGGTTCCCCTCTCAGGTCTCCTGTATGGAACAACGTTGGAGTGAACCTGACGTTCCACATTCCCAGTACCGATAATAAAGGCACGGTCCAAGTGTGTGCTCTCCTCCCAGATGGTAGTTGCCATGGTAATGCTAAAATCACCTACCGGTCATCCCCGACCTGCACCAACATCGTACCTGGCTGCAGCTGGATCAGGTGTGTGTGTGTGTGTGTGATAAACAATAACCATGGTATATTGTGTGTGTGGGCATACACACAATATACCATGTTTATCGTGGTTACTTCTTTCTATCTCATAAGGCCACACAGGTGGAAATGTGGTCTTAATTATTTTTTAGAAGAAAAAAAAACGCATTATAGTCTACAACTTGGTTATTATAACTAATTTGCAAATGCTCGACAAAACTATCAAAAGGTGCAGTGAAAACTTCAGTTGGCTATTTTGGGATCTGCCTCCAGTGCTTTGTCACTGACTTCAATAGAGTTGACGGTGACTTATTCTAGAAAACATTGTTAGTAAGTGAGCAACAGTTAACAGTTGAGGGTCATCTCATGGGGAAAGAACGGCACTTCCCAAAAGCAAAGTCTGTCACCATAGCACCGCTTCCCTTTTTTAGTTGCAGCAGCTGAAAGTGCCACTTCTGTCTTTTTACACTGTTGCTTGTTACGGTTAAGAAACAATTGATGTGCATATGTTCAGAACATACACATACAAAACTCACTTGATCCCAGGACCATAACCATTATGACGTTATTGTTATCACCATATACAACAACAGAGCTGTTCCTCCATGTTATCAATTAAAATTATGATGATGATGGTGAAATTATATTTCACCATCATCACTCTTGAAGGAATAGATTAGGGGACATAAACCTTTCATATCCAAAGAGCCATCTTGCCCTTTTTTCCACCCAAAAGAAATTGTCTGGAGCCGCAAAAGCTATTTGATATCACAGCAGAGAAAGTTTTATAAATAGTCATATTATATATACAAAAACTATAGTTTGTTGTATTTATGAAATTATAGAATAGGATTAAAGACAATGTTTGACAAGTATTTCTATTTTACCTGTTTATAACTATTAAACTCTTGTGAAGAGGAGAAGAAAAATAGTCATGTGTCGGCTACATTAAGGTCAATTAAAACCACCATTATGCAGATCATGGGTCCCATCTATATTTGTGTCTCATGTGGTAGAGTGTTCATCCTGTAATCACAAGGTAGCAGGTTCAATCCCAGTCCTCCTCACGTGAGATTTACTTCTTTTTTTTTTACTTAGTTTGCTGCAGCAGTTGATGGATCGCTCTTCTTCGCTCATCTGCAGCTCGATACTTTTCATCAGATGCTGTGTGCTTGTTCTGGAAGAGTCTTTCAACATTACATTACAGCTCAGACAGCATCGTTGGCAGTGAAAGCTAATTAATACGTCCATGCAGAATTAAACTCTATTTTTCTCCGTGACTTTTCTTTTTTTTATTTAGCCATTGACAGTTTAGCGAGGGCGGGCTCTGCAAATCATGATGAGCCACCTTCAGGGGAAACTGCTTGACAGCCACATAATAGGATGTGACGCACATATGTTTTTTCAGTGACCCAATTTCACCTCAAACTCCAAGATAAGAGGAGTTCCCTTTGAAAGATTTTCCACAAAAAAAAAAAAACGACCCTTGAACTATTGTATTACATTTTCTTTTATGAAATATGTAGTTGATATTTATGATCAACTGAGGATGCATCCTAATGATTTTGAAGACTTCTCAGCTTTTTTGGTAGCCACAGATGTCTTTTTATCATCATTTCAGGCAGTTGTGGAAGGAAAGCACTTTGTCTGGTTTTGAGCGCTGCAACAATTATAAAACTATTGAGTTTGCCTTTCAACTGTTCTTGGCCTACAAAGGTTTGTCATCCCTGCAGTACAATCAAACATCTTCTTCTCTGATTGGCTGCTGCTCTGTCTCCGATAGTGGGAAGAGGGAGGTCACACTCATGGGGTCCCACCTGGAGTTTGGTGAAGGGGTCATGCACAGCCACGACCTGCAGGAAGTCAGAATTCCTAGAAACAGAAACTATCAGGTTGGTATTGGTCACAAGGCATTAACAAATCAAACAAAGAAATAAACACATAGTTATGATTATTTAAATGAATGACATTTATTGTAAAAACAGTTATGAAGCCCTTTGTTTGAAATAACTGAATGGGTTTTCCATTCAAATCGGTTCATGTCGCAATGAGGTGGGCCTGTAGAATGTCCCATTGTCTGTCATGTGACATAATAATCACGCTGCATTCCAGTAGTATTATACTCTATTTAACAGTGTTTTTTTGTATTATTCTCGGCAGAATCTCACCTATGACACACCTGCAGCTGACAAAAAGGTTTCTAGCAGCACTCTGTTTCTGAAAGTAGCTAATGAAACCTTGGCCTGCTCTACAATAAAGTACTATCCAGACCCCGAGTTCACGAGCTTCACATCCACGAGGACCGGGGACGACGTCCGCGTCACCATACAGGTAGTGTATATTTTTAGCACACATGCACGAATATAAGAAATGGATACATTAAAGTGAAAAATGGTTTCTGTTGTCATTTTAGAAAAAGGCAGACAAGCTGGAGATGGGCATGGCAGAGTTGTCAGTGTGGGGCGTTGAGGAAGGAAAACAATACCCCTGCATCATGGAAGCCAAAGAAAGCAGTAATGAGACGGACTTTTTCATCTGTGAGATTCGACAGACTCCCAACGCTAAATTTCAGCACTTAAAAGTAATTTTTGTTTCACTCAAACTGCACCAATCTCGACTGTACTTTACTTTAGAATTACAACCTAAACTATATTGTGAGAGTAGAGAGGACATACAGTAGTAGTCACAGCACCAGATTACCGTATATGAAAGCAAGGTCCTCAGAAGTATAGTAGTTTTCACGCAATGGCTTTCAAATAATGATCTTTACTTGAAAGTAGTAATCTTACACATAGAAAATACATTTTTCTGACTTTTTCATCTGTGAGATTCGACAGACACTCAATGCTAAATTTCATCCCTTAAAAGTAAATATTTTATTCATACTATAGAGAAATAAAAGAGTAATTGCATCCTGATGAAAGTGTATCAGTACAATGTGCTACCTAATACACACAATGTCTTCAGAAGTGTATCTGTTTCCATGTTACTTAAACAAAGTAGTAAACATGCATTTGTGCCGTGTAAAATTCCTTTTAAATACAGTGTGATTGTCGCTTTTTTACAGATCCAGTATGGAGACCAGACGGTTACACTGAACGTCCGCTCTCCATTGCTTCTGTACCTGCTTCTTGCCCTTCTGCTGATACCTGGCATTGTTGTTGGTAAGAACACAAAGAGGGGTTCAACTAGCAGCCTCAAAAGCGCATACAGGTCAAGCTTTCCCATGGAAGACCATTTTCTAATTAAATTAGATGAATTACCTTTGTCTGCTTGACTCTGTCGTTCAGCGGTGTGGATCTTCTACCGAAGCCAGCAGAAGAAGCTCACGGCTAAGATGAACAAGCGTATGGAAGACCTGGAGCTCGACATCAGGAACGACATCAGACAAGGTCAGTCTTTTGAAGCCACTCCTGTAGCATAATCGACTTCTCTGCTAGACATCCAAATACTCCGTAAACGCTCACATTTTTGTGTAAATACCTAAGATATTGGGTGATATCTGAACTAAAACTCGGGGATCATATCACCACTATTAAAAATGTCCAACACTGAGTTCATTGCCATGAAATATCTCCATTAAAGAGTAATTGGCATAGATTTGCGATGGTTTTTAGTCACCGTTGTGGCATCACCCTCTGTATGGCAATGTCTATTAGATTGTCAATGCAAATTGTTGCATACTATACCTATTTTCTTTTTTTCAAGTTGGACAAAGCATTGTGTTTCCAGAGGGAGTTGTGTAAACTCTGATACATTGTCGTCTTGAGCTGAAGACGGACCACTGCAACCTGCTCCTTTCTTTTGTTTGAGGCTAGTGGCTCTAAGCTACAATAACTGCCGATAGCCTAAACACACCCAAATCCAGAGATGTGACGATCTCCTTTCAAGTTGCTTTGTGGGTGATGTAGGCACAATGGGTTTAGACAAGGTTTTAAACTCCATAAGAGTTCTCTTTTAACCTTTCATCCCAGCACTATCACCTTGACAAACATTTTAATTCTTCCAATACATTTTGACCAAATGCCTGCAAAACTAACATTCCCATCAGCCTCAGCTGTATTTAGTTTGTATTGCTAATAAGTGAATGTTAGCATGTAACGCCAAACAATGATGATGATGAACATAGTAAACATTATACCTGCTAAACATCAGCATGTTGGCATGTACCACTGGGCAGCTTCACACAGCTGCTGGCATGGCAGTTACAAATGTTAGTTACTGTGTCTGATTGTTCATGACAAATGGCTCAACCTTATCATGCACTGGCCCTGAGTTGTTCTACTTCAGGGTACTGTCTACAGATAACTCAGCCTCGACATGAAATGCCTGAACTTGTTCCTTTTTCTGGTGTCATACTTGTCACAGATATGCGGTTGATGTTAAATAATGTATTACACATCGCTACTCCTCACACAGGGCCTCATTTGTAGTAATCTGCTTTTGGCCCGCTGAGATGCAAGAACAGTTTGTTTCACTTCCTCTTTTTACGTTTGACCTGCAAACTGATGCTTGCTTCACAATTTTACTTTTTCCCCTGACAGAGAAATATGTAGAACATGTTTGGCACTGTGTTTTGCAAAGACGTGCCAGGTTGAGCCGCTCAACACACAGTTCTTAGTCCATAAAAGCAGCCTCACTGTCTTCCACAGGTTTTGTGGATCTGCAGACAGAGAAAGCTGACCTGATGGAAAGTGTTGGAGCGATTCCTTTCCTGGACTACAAGCACTTTGCCTCCAGAATCTTTTTTCCAGAGGTACATTGGAACTGGGAGAAAAAATGTCTCCAAACTGTTTGTCAGATATCAAATTATAATCTATGTATAGTGACATAATTGCTAGATTAACAATCCACCTTTTATCATTTACTGTCATGTTTCAGAGTGAATCTTTGATGGCACTGTGTATCAAAGACATCGGTCAGGTAAGGTCTGACGCCAGCTGTTGTTGATGTCGGTCACACTTTGTAACTCTGTCGGTGATGTGTTGCTGTATCTGACCTGAAATCAGGACGCGGTGAAGGTTCAGCTCGACGAATGTTGCCAGAGCTTGTCCAGGCTGCTCCAGGATCAGCTCTTTCTCACATCGATGGTTCACGCTCTAGAAGAGCAGAAGAGCTTCACCATCAAAGACAAGTCAGTTTGTAGTGTTTTGCCGTGTGCGATTGTCTCTTGCAAAATGTAAAATGCAGCTGTAAGTCTTTCTGCTGAGACAAACTCTTCTACTGTGGTCTGGAGTTATTGATTCTGCTCTTTTATTGATCCATTCGTGGCGATCATGCTCTCCTCTAGTGTATCCTAGACCCTGTCACCAGATAGTGTTTGGTATTTTTGCTTAGAAATAAATGAATTACATTTTTAAAATAACTGCAGAATAATTTTCTGTCTCGATAATTTGACAAATCAACAAACCGTTGAGTCCGTCAAACTGTTTTATTTTCCTTTTTATATTGCTCTTCTCACCCTCTTACGTATTCATCCATTCAATTCTCCTCTTGCACCTCTTGATTTCTCTTCTTCCTCTGTGTTGATGTGTTATAACTTGCATCGTTTATACTGTCCTCGTCTCCTTTTGCCTCCTCACCTTCATCTCCTCTCCTCCAGGTGTGCGTTGGCTTCTTTACTGACCGTCGCGCTCCACAACAACTTGTCGTACCTGACGGAGGTCATGAAGACTCTTCTCAGGGCTCTGACTCAGCAGAACAGCAACACTCAGCCCAAACTGCTGCTGCGACGCACTGAGTCAACCGTAGAGAAACTGCTGACCAACTGGATGTCCATCTGCCTTTACGGCTTCCTCAGGGTCAGTTGCTCTTACGTCTCCTTTAGTTTGGGCTGTTCTCTACAACTTCAAGGAAACGTTCAGCTACTTTAACCTTACAGTAGAATTGGAAAAACTTGCATGTCGACAAAACCCAATGTTTGAAGTAAAAGAGAACATGTTCACCCCAGAAACTAGAGAAGTATCTTCAGCCATTTCATAAACCACATCCAATTATCTCTTCGCCTCATCTGCTTACATATCTAATAAAGGAAACGTTAGCAGGGTCCCGGACATTAGCTCTGTACAACCATCATTGTAAATCTAATCTGACGCTCTACACAAAAATAACAGCGCTGTCGCTCATAGAAGCAAAGCGTCCTATTTCTATATAAATGAATGAATGGCGGAGCTCAGAGTCGCTCTTTGCGAACACGACTTGAGTTATTAATGTTGCATGTATTTAGCTCACAGCGACACATGAAACGGCCCCACTGGTTGAAACCACACAGACCTCCAACACAAAGTCACCACGTCTTCTGTGCCTTGTTGGACCGACTGACTCACTGGAGTTCCTGTTTCTGTTTTTTTAGGAAAGTGTCGGGCAGCACCTGTTCCTGATGGTGAGCGCTCTCACGCAGCAGACAGCAAAAGGACCTGTGGACTGTGTGACAGAGAAAGCTCTGTACACACTCAGCGAGGACTGGCTGCTGTGGCAGGCTCAGGACTTCATCTCCCTGGTATGCGTAAACACACACACACACACACACACACACACACACACACACACACTCGCTTCTCACATTTCAGGCCATTTGCACTTGAGCTGATTAATTGGGTCCAAAAAGAGGTCATTTGGTGGAACGGTCATGGAGTAAATGCTGAACTCTTTGTGGTACGTCTGCATCTTGCTCTGTCAGGATGCCATAAGTTTAGTCAGTTGTGCTTTTACATGTGGAAGCAATCATGAACACTTCTCTATGCTTAGTTCTGTTTTTTAGTTCAGTAAGTACAACACTGTACTTAACTAAAGCTCTATTAACTAAATATAAACACAGTAATCTTCTAACAGACACTTTATCAAAAGTGATGGCTTGAAAAGGGCATGTTTGCCACACTGAGTGTATGAAGGCTTGTCGGGTACACAGCAGCTGTTATCAGACCACTTGATCCTCCATATTTTAAGGCCTCTTCAAACTTCAACGCTTGGCTTTATTCACTGCAAGTGTTTTTTTGGTATCAAATGTCCTGGATGTTGCACAACAGAGAGGTTCTAAAATAGTTCCACAAATGCATCTGCAAAAAATATGAACATCAGATGACCAAACCCACTGCTTAGTTAACAGGGATTTTGTTTTATTTATTAACATTTCAATTTTTCAAGCAGAGTTCAAAACAACTTTGTATAGCTTATGTTTTAAAACACAGTGGGTAACGCAAGTGAAACAGAAAAAAAATATCCTCTGGCAGCAGGTCAAAGTTTTCACTTATCCAATGAAATGTCTCAACATTGCATCCTCTGCTTGTTTATGAAAGTTGTCGCCACACAGAGTATCACGGCAGGCTGTCAGTGCTCAGGGCTGGTACTGAACCACTTCCTCTTTGTGTACTCTGCAGAGCAGTGCAGATTGAAAAAGCTTGACATGGCTTTATTTACTGTATCTTTGAGGGTTATCTGGAGCTAACTACTTCCCTGGACGTTGCACGACAGAGAAATTCTGAAATAGTTTCAGAAACGCACAGATTACTAAACCCATTCATTAATAGATAGGGATCTTGTTGAGAAACTCAATTGAGTCACCTTTTAGACTTAGCAAAGTTAAAAAACAAACATTGTATGGCTTCTGCTTCAAGTTTTTATATTTTCAAGGTCCTTGGTAAACATTAGAGAGGTTTTGTTATGGCCTGGAGGGAAGTGTTCAGTATGGTAACAGGAAACACTATTAAGAAAGGCACAGGATGCTGAATATGAAGATGCCCTCGTTGTGGAAGTTATTTTTTTTTACTGAATACTTGCTCAACCTCTGCAGCTCATTGGCATGTATCCCCAAATTTAAATCCAATGTTCAGACGTAGCACGGATAGCCAGTTTTGAAACTGAACAGTTTTAGAAGTGAGACCACATTGCATACAGTCTTTGATTGACACGAATGTGCTGCTTCTGATGAGAACCCGTTTAAGGAAGCAGCTGCTCGCAGTCAGACTGTTGACGAAAACACAAATTGAAGGAAGTGAAGCGCCTCAGCATTTCTCTGATTTAAACGCGTCAATGAACACTGCATGTTGAGCTCACTCTGAACACACCCTGCTCCTCAGAGCGAGACAGATGTTCCTGACATGGAGTCTTGGTTATTTCATAATTTGAATAATATCATGGAAATTAAAGCTAGGGTTGGTAATCTTGAAAAACTAGCAAGAATACATTTGATTTTCAAAGAAATCCAACTCTTATCCAATGGCAGGAGCGACCAGCACTAGCTCCGAAAGATGATCAATTCAGAGAGAAAGTCTCTAAGGCAGCAACACTCACAGCCCGTCCCTTCAAGCCTACTCCAAAAAAGACAGGCAGGTAGACAGGCAACTAACAAACGAAAAAGCATTACCCACCCGAATGATTTGATTTTAAACCAAGTTTTCAGGTGTTTTTAACGTTTTAATATCTAATTATTTGAACAATCATGCTGACTGCAACGGTTATCCCTGCCAATACTCTTACGTTTCCCCCTCAGTATTCACATGTTTGACAGTGTTGTATTTTAGCACATAAAACACATGAACACCCTGCAAACAAACTGCACATATCCATAAACCTGCAACAGCAATTTCCATTAGGCTCTTCGGACACTTCACTCCGTTAAATCTGCAGCACTCTGTGTTCGCTCCTCTTCTACTTTTCCTTCTCTCTGCTGCTACAGGGACTCGACCACGAGCAATCACAGTCATTCTAATCTAATCTAACAAACCACCAACTCACTTTACTGCACACTTCCAACCATTAGTGCGTGTGTGTGTGTGTGTGTGTGTGTGTGTGTGTGTGTGTGTGTGTGTGTGTGTGTGTTAGCCCCGAAACTGCAGCTATGAAATAAGGTGTGAAGTTACTTTAACTGTCAGTAACCACATCTTTCCTCAAAGCAGCTGTGTTATACTTTCCAACAATGAATGAAGGATGAGGGCCCTCTAATATTTATCTTATGCGTTGAATTATGAAAACAGGAGTTGTTTCGATGAGGTTTCTACTGCATTTTATTTCTTAAACTGCATTGCAATTTAAATTGTTTTGCTTTTTGACTATTTTTTTATGTTTTAATGAATCTTCTTAATCTTGTTTTCTTCTGCATTATGTTTTGATGCTTTTAATGGTTTATATGAAGCACTTTGAATCGCCTTGTTGTTGAAATGTGCTATACAAATAAACTTGCCTTGCTTTGAGCATTAGTGGTAAAAATGGAAGAATACTGCACAAGTAGTTGTGTGCATTCACCACTCACACACACACTCATGCATAGATTCAACAGTCAACAGACTTGTACACGTCTCAGAGTACTGAGTGATCTCATGAACGTTTGGGCATTCAGTAAATTCAGAGATAGCGGCTTAAATCTTGGGTGGCTATAAAGATCAGGCAAGATGTTATAAGTAAATACATTGGCATGTTTGCGTGCATTGTTTGCAGAAGCTGAAGGTGCTGTTTGCGGTGGGCAGTGACGGAGAGGTCAGCGAGCCTCTGGAGGTCACCGCTCTCAGCTGTGACTCGGTCGAACAAGTCAAGGAGAAAATCCTGTCCACCTTCAAGGCCAAGTTTGGTTTCCCCTACAACACCCACCTCAGGGATGTGTGTATCGGTAGGTAACAGGCCAGGCTCCGACGATGAATTGGTGCTACTTTTACAAGTCTCGTCTGAGTAGCAGGAGGTGCATCAAATGTATCAAATTATTCCACGACTTTTAATAACATTTGCCACAAACTACAGTGGCCAGCTGTTTTAGGGAAATTACTGAGCCTCTGATTAAGAAAGAAACTCTATATTTGTGACCTGTTCTTTCAGATCTTTGCTTAACCATACTTGCTCTCTTACTCCCACTAGAGTATGAGAATAACGGATCGTTTGCGGCTCTTGAAGAAGTGGATGCGAGCTCTGAGGTTATCGGGGAGGTCACAATGCTCAACACACTCAAGCACTACAAGGTGATGAATGGGGTTATTTAAAAAAGTGGAAGAAGGCTCTCGACTTCTGTCAAATTTACGAACGCTCATGCAAAAAGTCATGAAGTGTTTCTGTGAAACGCGGCCGACCCGTCAACATGGGCTGGGCCCGTGTCAGTTGGCACGACTCCCCTCTCACTTTGAGTACTATGGTTCCCCTTCCTGCGCACTCCTGCAACAGACTTTTTATATTAGAGGAAGAAAAAAACATACTGGAGTAAGAGTGGCTCGTAATGGCTTCATAATTGGATAAAGGGAGTCTTTTTTGCTCCATGTGTCCATCATCTATCAGAGTAGCATCAGAGTGTGATAGCCTGATGGGCTGGACTATAAATCAAATTACAAAGACATAATGGCAACAATGGATAGGCATTGCTTTCTGGGTAAATCATCGTAATGCCAAATTCTGGGGGAAATTATTATTATCTACTCTTTATAGTAGAGTAAATAAAGAGGTTTCCTTAAGTTACTGAAGGCTGGTGGTTCTTGAACATCTCTTTACAACACAGGGTCTATCTGAGTGGTTTCTGTGGTTGAAGGTAAAACGGAAACTGTCTATTGCAATATATAAACAATAGGCTGGTTCGAGATGAGCCAGTTGCATGCTGGTTAGATTTATGTGAGGCTCTCTAATGTCACGCACACGTGGACAACGATAACCTCACGACCGCAGTTACTCTCCGACCGCCAACCCCCAGGGCATGATGGGAAACACCTGGCTGTCGCCAGATGAAAGATCTGTTTGGGGCTTCGTTTTGACACCACCACATTTTGAAAAAAAATCTGATTTTCAGTGAAATTGCAATATTTAACGCTAGATTGTTGGCTATTAGTCTCATGTTTTGCAATGAAGGTTTGATCTAAAAACATATCTTTTGTGGTTGATAATTGTAAAGCTTATTTATATTGCACTTTTCAAAACGAGCTTCAAAGTGTTTTACAAGGCAGACGTGAAAAGAACAAAGGCTTAGAATACAAAGCTAGACACACACACACATTTTCACAAAAATATATCTTTACAAACCACAAGTTTGAGATCTAACAGGATGTAACTGAAACTGGCCGTCTTGACAGGAGTTTTTTTTTTGCTGCCATTCAGCTCAGCTCACACTAACCTCTTGTCACTTATTCACATTTCTGTGTGTTGGTCTGTTTGTACTCCTGCAGGTTCCTGATGGAGCTACAATCAAAGTGCTTTCAAAGAAAGGTCATCCTCCTCTGAGCCAGCAGGGGAGCCTGAAGGGTGAGAGCTGAGAAGGAAAACATGGTTTACTTCACATATTATCAATACCACTCTTATGTAGTTATAGATGGAGCCAGAAAGGGGATCATCTTGGTTTAGCATGACTGGGGGGAAAAGGGAGCCAAGAGAGATACTACTATGAAATCAACAGGGAAACAAAAGCATTGAGAGTTTACCATCTAAAGATCAGATACATATCAAATGAGTCTAACCACCCATGAAAACTGTTAACATGTTGAGCATGAAAGTCCATTCTTGACCGTGGCATCAGTACTTGTGGCCAAACAATCTGGAGGTGCTGTCACTGTCTTTGTCTGAGCTCCACCACTTCCTACGACGGCAATAAGCAAATGGAAGTGGCTGAGTTGTCATACCTGTGTCCTAAAACTGGAACGTGGGTCCTGTGACATGAATTGAACCCTGAGAATCGGTGTAAAGCTCAGAAACAGACGTCCAGTACGAGGACCTTAACGTGTTCTGTGGACTTTGTTGGTACTAACGGCTCTGCTTCATAGTGAGCCCCGCACCAACAATGTGACATGTGTGGCAGAGAAGTAGGCGTATTATTTCTGGTAATGATCACTGTTCATCAATTTCCTTTAGATGATGAGAACTTCTCCGGAAAATACTTTCACTTGGTAAGAGAGTGTGTTTTGTTGTGTGTGTGCAGAGGTGAATCCTCCACCTACAGATCCTCTGTAAAATAATCAGCCCTTGCACCGCTTTTGTTGTTTGTTACCCACTGTACATGTTTATATACACTTCACACACACGTCACATACTTTGCATTTTTGCACTTTCTCTATTGTTTAAATTTAAGTTCCTAAATGAATACTCTCTGAGCTGTGTATATATCTTTCATCCCTGTTATTTTTATTTTGTGTCTGTAAGCTGCTACTTTGACAACAAATTTCTCCTTGGGAATGAATAAAGTATATATCCATCCATCCAAAATATATATATATATATATATATATATATATATATATATATATATATATATATATATATATATCACTGAGTATTATAACGGAATGTAATGGTTCTGTTCTGCAGATTGATCCTGATGTAGACGAGGACCACAGAAAGAACCCAGAGAGGAAGAAGTTAAAACTGAAGGAAGTGCACCTCACCAAGCTGCTCTCCACCAAGGCAAGAGGAACCACAATGCATCATTTCCCTCAAACACGCTCCAACACTAAAAATAGAGACACCAGAATGTGTACCTCCTGCACCACTGTTGATGTGTCAGGGGAGGTTTAGGCACTCTGCTGATTGCAGGTCACCCACATATTGGAATTCAAACTTTTCTTTCTACATTTCTGGACTGTGAGGGACATATCAGGAAATGACATCACCTTGTTCTCCGTCTCTCAGGTGGCGGTGCATTCATTTGTGGAGAACCTGTTCAGATCCATCTGGGGGATGCCGCAGAGCAAAGCGCCGCAAACGGTTAAATACTTCTTTGACTTCCTGCACACTCAGGCAGACAACATGAAGATCACCGACCCAGATGTCCTGCACATCTGGAAGACCAACAGGTATTGTTGGATCATCCAAAGCACCGTGGGCAGTTTGAAAACCTTTAGGAGAGAAGTTTGCCCTTAAAACAACACCTTTTCTTCCCGACAGTTTACCTCTGCGCTTCTGGGTCAATATCCTGAAAAACCCCCAGTTTGTTTTTGACATGGAGAAGACTCCTCAACTCGATAGCTGCCTCACTGTCATCGCTCAGGCCTTCATGGACTCCTTCTCCCTCAGCGAGACCCAGCTAGGGAAGGTAGCGCAAAGGAAATGTCTTTTAATTTACTATTACAGGAAACTACCGTGTCCTTTCGGTGTAGAGACGTGAGGCAGAGGCAACCCTCATGAAGCCGAGTATATAAGGTTAACATAGTCATTTATCACTTTTTTAAGACTTTTTTTATAGTATGTCAAAAAGAGTAAGTATAACAATGTATAGTATGTTGAAAAAGGCACTAGTTTAGTTATTATATTACTTTTTCTATATATTATAGTATGTCGGAAAAAAGTCAGTCATAATGCCTTTTAAGCCCTGCAGGACCTATATAGGTGCTTTTTTTAGACATTTTAGTTAAACTGTGTAAAACATTACAATAATCATGAACAAATATATTGATGCTACACATCAAATTAAACAAGAGAACCTGGGCTACAATAATTAGTGAGCCATTTCAACACAACTCAAACACCAACTAAAATAATTATGAAAATATCATAGTCATAATTTTGTCATGAGTCAGCCCACTCTGCATGTTTCCGGAACTAGCAACCCGTAGCTTGGTGCTATCAGAGGAAACCATGGCAAAAAGCAAGACAATTCCACACAGATTCCATATATATACACCAAATCCCTCTGCTGCAAAGCTTCACCGAGATATGAACCAAAGAACACAGCAACATAAATCGCTGAATCAGCAAATTAGGAAAAGATTTTTAAAAAAAGAAAAGAAAAAATGCATTTCCCCCAGTAAATCCACACTGATACAAGTTTATTGAACACCATAAGTAATATACAAGTGAAATATAAGGTTTGTTAAAAATGTCACAGATAATATGCGCAAATGTGCCCAAATGCAGATTTTGGAAACTCCCCCTGAATTCTCTCTGTACTTTACCTCTCTGACTCTGTTCTGCTTCACTTTTTCAAAGTCAAACATTGCAGAGAGACTGTTCACATATTGTGCTATGATTTGGGAGAGCCTCAGGGCTTAGTGAAGCATCATTTCAAGGAGATAATCATCCTGAAAGTGCTTTTTTTTTATAGGCGGACCTGAAACTTCTATTTTTTTTATGTTTCAATCTTTATTTACTCTTAGCCAATAACATATATATACTAATATTTACACATCTGACCAAAAGTATTCAAATAGCCCTTGTGGTTGCAGAGATACACCCTTTTTAGTTTGGGTATGCTATTTCGAGCTAAATCCTAAAAACTGCCATGGGGCTTAAAAGGGTTAAATCACAGTATAGTATGTTAACGAAATTATTATTATAATTATAGTATATGTCAAAAACTCATAGCAAACTATGTTTAAATAAAAAGTCATGAACAATTAAACAACCTATCTGATAACAGACAAAACATTATCTATCTGACATAAAACGGAATGAAAAGTTACGGCAGCCGGTCGGCTAAGTGGAGACTGAATGCTGCTCTCCGACCAGCGCAGCCATGAAGTATGAAGCACGTTTCCTCCGTTTGGTGCTATGGGGAAAAAACTATACTTTTTATTATTCAGACAGGCTCCTATATTTATTTTGACAGAGGGAATGCAATGCTTATCTTTCATACAATAGCGTGATAAGAAGATATTGTTGACTGCTGAGGAAGCGCTGTGCAAAGACAGTTACGTCTAAATTGTTGCTAAATTTGTTTGTCATCTTCTATAAGGAGTTTAAGTCCCACTATTCCTTGCATGTGTTTCAGCATGCACCAACCAACAAGCTGCTCTACGCCAAAGACATACCCAAGTTTAAACAGGAAGTAAAGGCCTACTACAAGCAGATCAAAGACCAGGCGCCAATCACAGAGTCAGAATTCAAGGAATTCCTGCAGGACGTGTCAAAGGTAATGTCTATTTCTGTTGAACATCTTCAAAAATTGACACAGTGAAGATCAGCAATGAATGGATGACTGTTTTTATTTCAGAAACACGAAAACGAGTTCAACGAATCTGCAGCCCTCAGAGAGCTCTACAAATTCATACAGAGATACTTCACCGAGGTCAGTCCTCTTCATATCTCTCTCTGTTAGCCATGTTGCTATTTTAACTGTGATACAATTTAATTTGACTACAAAAACTGAAGCCACAACATTGGGTTGAAATGTGTCACAACAACAATGACCCAAAGTGGAATAGAAAAGAAAAACAAATCGTGTGAGATACAGAATGCTAACATTAATTTAAGGTGTCTCAATAGTAGGTATGGTTGTAAGACATTAGAAAAGTCTTAGTATTGGATCAGTTGTGGTGCTCATGAGAAGTTTGCATAACTGGTCCAAGCGTCACACCTGTTGACATCACCCGTCAAGAGGGACTTGTGAAACCGAGGAAACGAGACCTGCGATTTATCTCAGCTTTGCTCACCATTCGCTTCCTGTTTCCCCGCACAGGGCAGCCTTTAAAAAAAATACTGCAAAAGCTTTACAAGTTAAAATAGTCCGGCTATTTCTTTATGAATTCACCCTGCATGTTTTTGGACAGCACACCAGAGTGCCATGTATAAATTAATTGAAAGGTGCGTTTAGCTCACTGACATTTTGACGACACTTACGGTGCATTTTGTCTTTTCTAAAGATCAAAGACAAGCTGGACCAGGTCGGAGCCCCGACTGAGCTGACGGAGCAACTACATCATGTTAAAAACTCGTTTGATGGACTAAAAAGCTGCTCCTGGAACTGAGCTGCCATCCTTTCACTCTCATGAATACCATGGTGAACGCACCGGGAAGACTTGTTGAAGCATCTCCTGCTGCAAAACATGTGGTTTTGCCAACACGTCACAGGAGTTGTGCGTCTACTTTTGAAGGAACTGAAGCGAGGCACAAATCAACTGTCTGCTTTCAGTAAAAAAAAAGCTCCTTCTTTACAGAACGCTTTTGTAACAGTACGTAAGACAACTGTTGACCGGTCATGTGATTCAAACACACAACCAGACTTCAGGAAAAGAAAGGGACACTTGTTTTAAATTACATCAACAGACTGTTCAAGTACAATTCACAGCTTTTGTCTTTTATCAACCCTGTATGAGTCTGTGTCCCCACACAGTGGCTTCAAAGTAAACAATACATTGCAATACAAAAATTAAACCCTGAGGATGTTATGGGCAGTTTAAAAAGGTGCAACATTAGATACGTACACGCTATTCTAATGTTTCCATTTTCACATGAAAGCTCTTCTCATTTCTCTACTCAGCGTGCCACACTGAAGGAAGTCTCAGTTCTTTAAACACATCTTGAGGAGCGAGGTTGCACAGTTGTATATTAAAAAGGATGCTGCGCGTCTCATTTTGTTAAAGTCAGGTAAAGCAACAAAAAAAAACACATACAATACAATTTCTCACCACAGAAAACCCTCCCAGGTAAATTAGAATGATGATAAATAACTGCATGTTTATAAATCGTCAATTAATAAGCAACAATCTGCTCTGATACCACAGCCAATTGTGGGTGAGGTTTGATTACTTCATGCACAGGAACTATACAACGTTTTGCTCGTCTCAATGCTGAACGTTACTTTCGCAGAAAGTTAACGCAGAGCAAGAGGTCAAAGTGACTAATTTAAGAGCTGTATGGGGCCGGGGACGTGTGGTGCTTTATTCACAATTCATCACTATAGTTCAGTCCTTTAGAAACTAATCTCAGATTTTATTTTACCAGGACTTTAAATGTCCCTTTCATCACTCCTTGTGTCCTTCGGTCTCATCTCAGGTGGGAGGGACTAAAACACAAGGTCAGGAAACACAAACTGTGAAATGAGAAGCGCTTCATCTCGCTCTTAATGTCAAGTAGTGCAGAGGTCAGAGGTCAGGCTGGGAAGTGGGGTCCCGCTGCACCAGAGATCCCAGTTCCTCCAGCTGCTGCTGCTGAGCGCTTTCCAGGTCCTCCAGCCTCCGCCGGAGCAGGGAGAGCTCCTTCTGATGCTGCTCCTCCTGCAGCACGGAGGGAGAAAACAAGCTACTGTTAGCACCAAACAAGCTACTGTTAGCACGGCCACATTGGCCACATTTCTGCAGGCCGTGTTCGACCACACACACACACACACACACACACCTCTTCCTGTGTGTTCACTGTGGTGGATCGGCTCTACTGCTACAGACTGGAGGTTTTATGATGTGTGGTCGTTAACCTCTGCCATGTGGGTTTGTTTTTAATATTTTAATTAACTTGTAACTCCAGATGTCCTGCATGCTGTACATAACATAAAATACTGCCGCTTCCGTTAGCAGGTGTTTTTTGTCTCCATTACTCTACACAGCGTTCTCATCCAGCTACACACTGATGCAACAAAGTAAGGCTCACTGGTATGTTGGCTAACGGCCCCTCAGACCCGAGGAGGAGAAAGGGGGTGTGTGAGGCGGGCAGGAAGGCGGGGCCAGCGCTGTAGGCACCCGGACCGCCCAGGAGACGCCGAAACTCGTTGTGCCGTCGCTGCAGCTCATTCAGTCGTCTGTTCAGCTGAGCCTGCTCCCCTGAGAACGAGGAGCACCTAGACAGAGAGGGGGAGGTTTACATGTGGCGTTTAAAATAAGACCACGACACACAATTTGAGTTAATTTATACGTTACTTGTAGGCAATGTTAAAAAGGACATATCTTCATTTTCAAGAAATATAAAGCCAAGTTGACAAAAGTAATCTGGCAGGTTTACTTCTTTGCTGCAGCAGCTTCCAGTTCCAGCTCTTCTATCCTGGCCTCCAGCAACTGAATCTTATCCTGCAGCCTCTTCTCTTTGTTCTCCGTCAGCGTTTTCCTCTGTGCACCACACACACACACACACACACACACACTTTATCTGCATGTTCCAAGAAGAACTCCTGAGACCTTTTCAATGTTACTAAAGGGGTAAATAAGCGAAGGCACACCAACACAGTATTACTGTCTGAGTCCTCTACAGAAAACAGATAAGATGTAGATTGCACTTGTACATTTACTGGTCTGAAAACAAAAAGACAACGTGTAGAATGAAGAAACCTTTTTGGAAAGTATTGGGTACATTGTCAGGAGCAGCAGTACCTTCTTCTGGGCGGCTGCCGCCCTCTGCAGTTTCTCTTTGTTCCGAGAGTATTTCTGCTGCAGCTCAGCGTCTCGCTCCTGCAGCTTGTGTTTCTCCTCCAACCACTCAACCCGGTGTTCCTCCACCAGCCTGGAGGAGCAACACACAGTGGTTTATTGGAGCAATATTTTAAAGATGCATGATTTGATGGCTGTAATTATCTAAGCGACATAAAACAGGAGGCCGAGCAGTACCTCTCTGCCTCGTGTTGGCTCCTCTCAGCCTGGGTTCGGGCCGTCCGGAGATCCTCCCTGATTCTGTCCAGAGTTTCTCTCAGTCGCTGGTTTTTCTCCATCAAGTCACTTTCAGAGTGAGACAGCGTCCCCAGCTGGACACCCAGCTCCTGGTTCTGCTGTTGGGTCAAACAAAACGGGTTCATGTCAGCCAGCTCCCCTGGCCTGGCTGGCTCCAGGACAAACTACCCTGTGAGGTACCTGCTGTAGGTCAGACATCTCTGCTTTCTGCCTCTCAAGCTCCTCAAGATGTGAGCTCTGCTGCTGTAGTTTACTTCTGTGACACAAAACAGTTTCATTGAAAACAGATTAAATGAATGCCAAAACAAAGAAAAGCTATTTGAAATGTGATCATTTCTATCTTTTGTATAAATGTACAAACTCCACCACTTCATAAAAAAAATAATCAGAGAATAAACTGTGGCTCTACATGTACAGGTCTTTCTATGTGACCAGTAACACATATCTCTATGAGTTGTCTAGATGTTGTAACAGCCAACATTCAGTAGAAAGCCGACCTCAGGTTTTGCAGTTCCTTGCGGGCCGACTCCTCTCCTTGTTGGGTGATGCGAAGACGCTCCTCCCATTCCTCCTTCTGGGAGAGGGCTGCAGCGTCCTGCAGCGCCCTCTGCTGTTCCAGAGAAGCAAGGTGGTTCTCCACCTCCAACCTAACAACAGAAAAGAATACAAAAGACCATGACAGAAACAAGAGGATGAGAAAAGAATTCAACACCGTGCATGTGTGCAAAGAGAGACTTGCTACCAGGCGACTCGTATCAGTAACTGGAATAAAACAACAGTGATTCTCACTTTTCCTCGTGCAAGGTTGCCATTTTGCGGAACTCCTCCTCGCGGGCGGACTGCACCTTCCTCACCAACTCCCTCTCTTTCTCCACGAGGACTTCCTTGTGTCGCTCCACCGCAGACTTGGACACCTCCACGTCCGCCTGCAGACCTGAGACACCAGTTAGCATGAGAATCGGAGGGGAAACGGGGAAATTGAGTATTCTGTCAGACAAATGCGACATATAATCTATATAATTTTCCCAGATGTTTTTATGGTTGTTTCTCTATGACTTATTTTGGACTTTAGCTCATCTTCACATACTGACACGGTGTCTGTGCCACTGTGCACTGAAGTAAAGCCATGTGTGAATAAATGTGACCTGCAAAATATCTGCAATATGAAAGTAGTCGGCCCGTTTCTATGGCAGCCGAATGATAAGTACGTCTTCAGGCTCTACCGGTCAAGTTCATACCAGTGCACTGTCTATATCTTCTACGCTAGATCAGGGGTTCTTAACCTGTTTGACCTCAGGGCCCAACTTTTCAAGTACAAAGTGGCCCGAGGCCTATTCAAATATTAACACTGTATTGGTATTGCAGACCCACAATTCAGTGCGGCGGCAACATTCAAAGTGACGTATCGTTCGGTGTGTGTGTGTGTGTGTGTGTGTGTGTGTGTGTGTGTGTGTGTGTGTGTGTGTGTGTGTGTGTGTGTGTGTGTGTGTGTGTGTGTGTGTGTGTGTGTGTGTGTGTGTGTGTGTGTGTGTGTGTGTGTGTGTGTGTGTGTGTGTGTGTGTGTGTGTGTGTGTGTGTGTGTGTGTGTGTGTGTGTGTGTGTGTTCCTTACCATCTATCTGCGCCTGCAGTGCGTCTCTCTCCCTCTCCAGCTCTCCTTTAGAGCGAGCACACTCCAGTTTGACGCTGGCTCCCTCTAGTTTATGTGAATGCTTCAGGCTGTCAATCTGAGAACCACAAAGACAAATTATGGATAATCTGTTTTTGTGTGGTTTTTTTTACTTCAATCCCCAAGTAGATGGTGAAAAACTTGAGTATCTTAAATTAACTTCAGGCGCAATTCATGACGACAAATTTGAATTCATTATGGGGTGCAACGGACTTTAAAACTCCCTGTTGGTATTGCATCAACACTGAGTTACACATCAGATCAGCAGAAAAAAAAGGGAAGCAAATTAAACTTTTGGGGTTGCTGCCAACAAGGATTGCCTCTCGTCAATGAGCCATTCTGGCCTCTACAGATTGCTTGTGTTGTTGTTTTGCTATAGCAGTTGGTAAACAAGACTCAAGACTAGTTTTCGCCACCATCCCAAAAATAACTTCACTGCCCAAAAGTCAATGTTATCATTTACTATAACTTTGTTATAGTCATCTATGGTGGAAATTGGCTGATATTCTTTTATATCATAAATTGTGTGTTACAATTGTGAAATTAAAGTGTGTTACACCACTAGAATTCATGTTGTGACAAGAACAGTAAAAGCTACCGTGGGTCAAGCATGAGCAGGACTATGGCGGCCGACCCAAAACCATGAAACACTAATGGTCCCATCGACAGCCAGGACGGGGTCAAAGGTGAACAAAAACCTGCGTACCTGACAGGTGAGAGAGTTGACCTCTCGCTCAGCTTTGTTCAGGCGTCCCGTGAGCTGGCTGTTCTGCTCGTGTGTCAGATGAAGCTCGCTCTCCATTCGCTCCAGCTGCAGACGCAACGACTGACGCTCTGCCTGTCACGACAACAACAACAAATCAGATCCAACCATCAGTCATATGTACAGCAACGTCATCAAGCAATCAAGATGAGAAGTGCTCGTCCCAAACAACGCAGTAATAAACTAAAAGATAAAGGACGTCTCACCTCCAGCGACTTCCCCGCAGCCTGAGACTCCGTCAGCTGTCTGATCTGGATGCGCTGGACGTTCTCGGCTTGCTGGCCCGAGTTGTCTTTCTGGGCGCGGAGCTCGGCCACCTCTGCCTCCAGGCCCTTCAGCCGCAGGTGGAGCTGGGCTTTCTCCCTCAGCAGGCCCTCCACTCGTTTCCCATCACGCAGTGGGTCTGAACCCTGGTACTGAGCCACCAGGTCCTCTCTGTCCGCCTCCAGGCGAGAGATCTGACGACAGCAGGGGGGGAGGGGACATTTTATTACGAGGCAAAGTGAGCACAAACTATTCAAATGCGTACCAACCGAACAACAAACCTCTGCTTCATAGCGGATCCTCCTCTCCTCCAACACGTGAGCATGTTCTTCTCTCTGGTGGTCGAACTGGGACTTGATGAAGGTGAACTCGTACCGCAGCTTGTTGTACTCAGACCGGTACCTCTCAGTCTCCTGAAACAAAGAAGCACACAAATCATGTGAGAGCAGAAGCAATCCAGCAGACAAAATGGAAATTAGCTGGAAAGCGCCAACTTTCAATGATTGTCAAAAGGCTTTCAATTTAAAGCTGGGATTGGTAATCCTGTTCAGAAGCATTTTGTTATATTTGTTGAAAATATCTTTGAATCATGCAATGAATAGCTTCAATCAGAATTAGCACACAGACTAATTTCTAATCCTCATTAAAATAGGAAACCTAACCACGCGTTAGACCGTGACCAGGAGGTGTGTTGGAGAAAATCATCATATAACATAGTTTGAACACCTTACAATTGGGATCATAAGGAAAACGTAATATGTAACTTGTTATGTTGAACACATCTGGTTTTATAACAAATAGTCTCTAGAGATTATGAAGTGGGCAAAGACACTTTCTGTGTCATGGAACTTGGGTCAAGTAAACACATTTAAACACATGAATTGTGTGTTCTGCAAAAGGTCATCTAGACCCAACCGAAGGTCACACCAAAAGAGCATAGAACGTACCATATTTGGAAAGCCTGACAGGCTTTGTTTGTCTTTCAACCGATTGGTCTGATGGATGGAAAGTGATCTGGGAGGCTGAACTACACTATAAAGCTAATGCTGAAAGGTCTGAACTCTGGTCTTGTTGAATGTGTCTTGTGGTCATTAAAACAGGTGTTGCTGCTCCAGCTCAAGAAGGTTGAACACATACAGCTCAGCATATAGAGAAACAGGGTTACTGCATATAGAATAAATAGGTTAACAGACGGGTATATTTGAGCTTTTCTGTAATTATAGAAAGCTATTGCAGCATCTCCGTTAACCTCTTCCTACGACAGGTTTACTAAAGAATTTTCCCAATCTGAGTGTGGAGCTAGGAAGAGATAAGGTGTGATTTTATTGAAGGGTAATGTAATGTCAGTACGAGTTATCCATTTCTGACATCCATTATGACGAGGGAAACTGTACACTAAATATAAGTATATGGGGAGCAACCATCTCTCTCCCCCTCATGGGTAATGTTAATACAAAGAAAATGTAAAGCACTTATGTCCGACATCACTGAGCTATCAAACACAAACAGACTGACCTCCTCCAGTTTATTGAACCGCTCTCTGACTGGAGCCTCCATCTCGTGTTGCACCTGAGCTCTGAGCAGCTCCAGCCGCTGAGGGGTCATCACCTGGTCCACACACACACACACACAAACACACACACAGGCGTTTTGAGAAAAGTCAGTGGAAGTCACGTTGCAGAGATGTATTTAAAAAAAAAATTGATCTGTGAACGTAACCCTGCATGCCAGAGTCACAACCAAAGAGCAGAAGACTGCATCATTCCCACGAGTCTCGAGTTGGTTTACCTGCATTCGCAGCTCTTCCAGCTCCCTGGTTTTGTCCAGCAGTTCTCCTCGGAGCTCCGCCAACAGCAGCTGCAGCTTCTCCTGCTGAGACTGTCTGTCGCTCAGCAGGCGCTTCAGGTCACCCTGCGCCTGCGTGAACTCATCCTGCAAGCTGCAAGAATGACATAGGAGGAACTGAAAATGTCATGTCACGCTTATCCTGCAAAATCACGATAGTATCTCAATAATCATCTAAATGTGCATACAACTCTAAAGAAATTACACTAAAACATACTGGAATCTCTCTCTTTACATGTTAAGAAATACATCTTGTTTTGCTTCACAGACGGAACACCGTTCTTTTTATAATGAAAATCTGGTTTTTATTTTATGAAAAAGTATCTTAAATAAGTCGATTATCAACCTGATAGGCAATACAAATCCTATATCATCCCGTCCCTTGTGTTGTTGATGATATGCGGTTATGTAGAAATTATTTCTTTTCAACATTTTCTCTCCTCCAGCAACCCTACAACGTTATATCTTTCATATTTGTATGCCTATATATACCAATATGAGACTAAAGACAGACTGCCAAAAGGATAAGAAAAGTTGATCTCAACATAAATGTACCTGGCATGTTCAGCCTTGATTGTCTGGTAGTTGGTCCTGTGGTTTTCACACTTCATCCTCTCGTCGATGAGTATCCTCTGCAGCTCCATCTCTGCTGCTCCCAGCCCAGCAGACAAACCCAGCATGGCTGCAGACTGCCCCATGCCAGGCTCCAGGTTGCTGAGGATGGGTGCCGACTGGCCGAGGGCGGAGGAGGCCATCTCACCTCTGCAGCAAAGAGACGAATATGGGCAGAGATGAAGAAAAGCTGGCTGAACAAAGCAAAGGAATTGCTGTGTCTGTATTTGTTTTTTTTATTTTTTAAAGGGGGAATAGTCAGCTCTGTTCTTAATAGTGACAAAAACGGTCTGCACTCTCCTAGAGGGCCAAAATCATTCCTGGCTTTTGTTGTCAGTTAGTTACCATGGTGGCTTTGAGAGGAGTCCCACAGCTACTTGTTGAATCACAACCTCTTAGCAGTCAAGGCTCTGAATCAGTCTCAAGTGATTAGTGAGCGCCATTACCAGCTGTGCATACGCAGCCTGTGATTACAACTAAAACACTTTGACCACTTATGGAGGTGAATGTTAGACCAATGTCACTGAGAATAAATGAACCATTGCCTCCTAAATGATATCGTCGCAGCATAATCTGTAGTTTCATAAGAAGACCAAAGATAAGAACAATTAAAGAAATAAAGACAGGTCGGACAAACATTATTCAACGTTAACTTTAACGTGAACTTCTTGTTTGTTGACATCCGTTTGCAGCGTTAACGTCACGCTAAATTAACTCACGCCGGACATGCGCATCAGACAAGTGTGCTTGGTCATAATTGAAGACTAAAAAACGCAAACTGACGTCTGAAATGGGTCAAAAGCATCGAGTTGTTTTTAAATATGGCGCTGTTTGCGACCATACGCTAACTAGCTCGTCTATAGCCTTTGACAGTTTCCCTTCAAAGACAAAGCAATGCTCTGTAAGCAGGAAACTACAGTTAAACTATCACCAGGATTCAGACCGTTGTTCTCCATGGAAATGCAAACATAAGTACAGTTCAAACTAAATTATAAAACCACTAATTTAGCTGCAAGATCAACCGGAAGCTTTAGCTCGGAAACTTGGCTAACGTACCAAGTTTGTGTCCAATCCAGCGCATATTTGGGTTTATAAGAATGAATTACGACACTATAAAGTATTATTAAACAACACCACCATTTAATTGTCAGACTTTAGCAATTTATTGCCGACAGTCACTTACCTTTTGTTGAACTTAGAGCTTCTTTTCCTGCTTTCTGTCCGTTTGCTTTGCTAGCTAGAGCTAGGTTGCTAATCTTTAGACTACAAACTGGGGGATCATGGGAGTTTTTTCCTAGAGTGCATTTCTCTCGTTAAAGGAAGACGAACCCCGTCAAGCGGCTATTTCTATCAACGCTTTCATGCTGGCTCTATACATTTAGCTGTGTACACATATATAGATAAAACCACATGAGTTAGTTTATAACTATCCACCAGGGCTCTGCTACTTACCATTGAGTTGCACAATGATGACGTATATTTGTAGGCCAAACCCGGAAGTTAGGCCTATGAGATTTTCACATTGATTTGGGAATATAATAATAATAATAATAATAACAATAAATAATAATAAAAAACACGTTTTGATCAGCGAGGTAACTTTTCACAGATGAACTACACCACGGTCGCAATAGCGAGTATAAACAATGACGACAGTGTCGGCGTCATGACGTTTTGTAGTCTTTTAGCCAATTTGTAAAATACAATTAGAAGTTTCAAAAATCTGTCGACGTCTTTATTATCGTAGAACACAACATGTAAATATATTAAACTTGTGTTAACTACAGATCTCATTTCAGGCATCTAACCAAAACCCAATTCAACCAAACGAGGGAACATCCTCTGTGAAACATATTTCCAGGTTTTGGGACTGCTTCTTTTTACACATCTCCATTTTAACTAGGTAATTAATTCATCACCTATATTGACTGCATATATACGAGTCCTTCATATTTACTTAACTATATTTGAGTAGCCAATGGTTATGATATTATGTGGCTAGTACGAGTTCATTTTACTCTTGGGGACAAAAAAAAGGGATAAATACAAGTCTTAAGGGAAATAATGAGTCAGCAGCTTAATTTAATGCAGAATGTTAAAGATAAACAATACTCGTATGTGCATATCCTGACCAAACCTTCAACCTGAAAGTTACATCTTTTTTTCATATAAAACGAGCAATGCTCTTCTCTGGAAGTAAGGAATCTTTTTTCTTCTTTTGTTTTAAAGCAAGAACATGATGTGATGTCCAGTTAACAGTCAGGCCCAATCCCAATGTCATCCCTGAACCCTCAAACCCTGATGGATTTAGTCAGCTGGTAAATGGTTGAGTGTGAGAGGCTGTGAGGGCTTGAAATGGTGTAAATATGAATGGGACAGATATCACGTGACTACATAAAAAAATATTGCGTATAATTGTGGGTATGTATTTTATACTTTGTATTCCCTGATTTGAACATCTTTCAGGTTCTTTCCTCATGAGATGAAAAGTAAAATAATCTATTTACTCTTTTGTCAAAACAGCTTCAATAACAAAACAAAATGTTTGAATAAATCTGTGTAAAAAAAATACATGTAATTTCTGCTTGCATTCCTCTGATTTCATGTTCCATCTTTAATCCTTAATGTTGTTGTGTAAATGTATTTTATCGGGCTAAACGCCCACGTGTCTCTTTGTTCACCTTTTTATTTACGTCTCCATTCTTCCATTGGGAACTGCGTGTTTAACGTCACATTGCTATGAACTGTGGGTAATTCCCTTAGGCAAAGTTGGCATCTAATGCTGATTTACGGAAAGGGTTCATAAAGGGCTCAAAATGTCTGCCAGAGACTCGACAACGTGACAGAACCAAACCCTCACGGAGTTAGCGGGAGCACCTCAAAATCTGTGAGGGTGGAGGTAGGGATTGGGCCTCTGTCCACGTTCCTTCACTACACCGGTTAAAACGGCCTGAATAATCCAGATATGATGGAGTAGGCTAGGAAAGATGATGATAGTACTTATTGCCTATTAAATGGTGAGCAGGTCAAACCAGTTGACTTATTCCTTCAATATCTGGGGCATTTTTGTTACTTTGATTAATATCAGAAAAGGTAAAAAGTGCTCCGCTCTTTGGTTTCATTCAGCAACCTTTTCTTTATTTAGGACAGGTTTTTTTAAACTTTTAAAAAAAACTTAAAAAAAAAAAAAGTAATGTGAATAATCTGATGTCGATGATAATAAAAGAAATGCTACAAAATCATAAACAAATAAATGTGATGCAGCAATGAAATAGATTGTGAAAATGTGTGTAGTAACATGTGTAGATTAACAAAACCCATTAACAAAGATCTTAACCCAAACCCGAACATAGTAAATGACCTCATCGTGAAACAACAATAACACTCCACTGTAGACATAGCTGGAATCAAAAACCTCACCGTGTCAATTAAAAATGGTCCACGTTAAAAAAATATCTTTCTGATTTCCTGGTCCTGAAAACATTTAAGCATCTGCGTTTCATTCTAAACCACAACATACTTTATAAAAAAATCTGTGGCTGAAGCAGTAATTCCGTCTGGTAGTGACATAATACTTAACAAAACAATTGTTTAAAATAGTCACATGGTGAACTATGAACATCTATTTACAAGGTAATAATACATAAAAGAAATAAATTAACAAAACTATCTCGGGAAATATACAACATCTTCGTGGCCAACTTCCTGAGTGAACATGTGCTCTTTCCAAAACACGGTGTCATAGACACAAACATTTTCAACTGGAGCTGCAAGAAAAAAAGAGAAAACGAGACAATTAAATAAAAGAAATCTAGAAAGTGAAAACGAAAGGAGCTCATGAGGAGTCGCCGTGGTTACCTGTCAGCAGCATCCTGGTCAGCCTCAGCATTGCTGTCGGCTTTGGATGCTGACGCTCGCAATTTACTGAAATCTAAAAAAAAAAGAGACAGAAACAAGAGGGTGAGTCAAGTTGGGATCCAAACCACCCCAAGAAGGTTTAAACCGAAGAACCCTCAAACTCGTCCTCCACCTTGAATCCAGCGAATCTGCGTCGCCGGGCCGTAACCTTGCTCGTTCTTAGCAGCGATGCGGAAGACCACGGCGGGCCGGTTGGAGGCGGAGCAGTCGATCTGGGCGTTTTCCAGCTGGGCGGTGCTCACCGAGCAGGACGTCTTGTTGCCGCGGTAGATCCTGATGAAGGCCATCTGACCGGCGCTGCTGGGCCGGCTCTTCCTTACCGCCATGTACATGGAATACTCCAAGATCCGGCCTGACGGAGACGGGGGAGCCTCCCATGTGATGTGGACAGAGTCATTGGCCTGTGCGGGAGGAGGGGCATTAGGGGAAATGGGAAGAAAACAGTGACTCTTTCTTATCGCATCAGTCTGAATCTTTTTGATACGTCACCTTGGTAATTTTGACAGCAGAGGGCGCTCCAGGGAACCCGGGTTGGCAGGTCTTGAACTCGCTGACAGCGCTGAAGTCTCCCTGGCCGAAGGAGTTGATGCCCGCCACTCTGAACCTGTAGGTCTGACCGGTAGCCAGCTCCTGCTTCGCTCTGCTCTGATAGTCCTGAGGCCCTGGAAGCTTTCTCTGGAGGAAGGGCAGATGAGGATGTGTGGCTGAGAAGAAAGGCATCTTCATGGAGACCCAATCAACACCCACCATGCATCAATGCACAGGAGGTTGTTTCTTTTTACCTCTTTAGTGCTTGGCAGCCGGCTGCTGACGGCAGCAGTCGCCTGGTCACCGTCAGCAGGTAGGAAGTAGTGGCTGACCTCAGAGAAGAGCGTTTTGAACACACCAACGTCAAACCACACAGCTTCGTCTGGATTCTGCTGGACCGGGAGGAGAGAGCGTCTAGTCTTAGTTAAACTATGATAAAAGAGCGAATAATTACCGTCAAAGGGTGGGGGATGTATTGAATACACTCAATTTATTGTGACTCGTTCCACATGGGATGTAGTAAAAAAAAAAACTATCGCAAACATCCAGTACAATGATTAATTGTCACATCCTGATCGTAAATGTGATGCTTTGTGATTGACTTCTAAAAACAATTACTTCATAATGACAGATGAGTTTGCTAGAATGATCCTGCTGATATGATTATAAGCGTCAAAGGGTTAAGACAAAAGGTTTGTAAAAAATTAAGATATCACAACAACTATAGAGCTATTATTTAAACACCACATGGCCGGGCCCTGATCTGACCTGGTGTGCATGGGCGTAGAAGTCTGTCGTCTCGTCAGCAGTAACAGGTCGGGACTCTGTAAACACAAAGGAGAGTCCAGAGTAAATTTCACTTCACAGATGCAGTCCGATGTATCGCTGACATTCAAGCGTCATCATCACCTGGCTGGTGCTGAGCTGAGCTGCTGACCTCTGTGGCTGAGGTCTCCTGTCCAGCACCTACAACCGACACGCACAGAGAGGGCGAAAGGTCAGTGGATCAAAAGCTGAGAAAACTGCAGTACCGCTCAAGCTGCAGTGAGAAGACGAATCGTATTTGACGAGGCCGGTTCAAAACATTGTGTGGGGAATAGAGAACGGTCTCCATAACTGGGGTAAAAACAGTTATTGATGCAACGGTATTTATTTAGACAAGCTTACTGCATCTTTTATTGTCCGACCATTACATTTGTGGAAGCACAGAAATGAACTAGTGTCTAATCGGTTGACATCAAGACGCACCGCAGCGTTGTGCGTCAGGGTCCGTCTCCGTCTCCGTCTCCCTCACAGAACTCGTTCCTCCTCTTGTGTTGGTCTCTGCTGAGCTGCTGGACGGTTCTCCCATAGTTCCCTGCTCTGCTGAAGCATCCTGAAATTCAGGGAGAAAATTCATTAAAATTACCAAACTTTTTTTTCTGCCTTTTTCCTGGTTCGAGAACTATTGAAGTTTTGACAGCAGTTTGGGTGCAGATGTAGGAAGTTAAATCTGGCTACACAGCATGGAGACCCATTGGCACAGGAGCAAGAGGTCTTGGAGAGTATTATATAAACATGAAATAGCCTATTTAATATAATAACATGTATTATATTCAATATAAATATCATATAGTATGATATTTTTTGTATATGAGCTGATGTTAAACAAATACATCAGATACAGATTTAACTTATTCTGTACAAATGTTCCACATAAAAACAGACGAGGCGTAATATCCAGGGGTTCCCTGGTAACACTAGTCACGTGCTAATAGGGTTATAGAGGTGACTCACAACTGAATCTAATAGGGAAAAACGCAGTAGTAGTAGTTTGCCTTTTGAATTCTTCTCAGTGTGAATGCCCTGTAGAAAAAGTTCAGTCTAAAAAGAAAAGTACCAACATCTTTGTGTTCAGTCTGCTGCTAGATCAAATGTACCATTCAGCATATCATTAGATATGCTGAATGGTACATTTGATCTAGCAGGTCCATGTAATAACCTAAATCTTTGTTTACAGATTCAAGCATGTCAAGTAAGTCACATCTACCTGGGCCGATGCTTTCGCTTCTTTAATAGTGGTTATTCCAGTTTGAGGCTGAAGAGACTGGACACCTAAAAAAAAGAGAGAAGGCAAAATATCACTGTAGTGCCACAAATCTCCTTATAAAATGTCACCCTGATAAACAGGATTCTTTCCTTTTTGTTCATGTATTTTACAGGCAGTAAAATTGTTCTGTTTCTTTTCTTTCTAATCTTTAACTATTCCCTGTATTTATTTTGCTGTGTCCTAAACCTCACTGAGGAGAAAGCTGAATATAAGCACTCTCCATACCGGCAGAGTCTGTACCCTTGGTGTCCAGTCCATCTGTTCCAGTTGGTTTGGCTGCATTGGCTGGTCGAGGCGCAGGCTGGATCTGAAGGATGTAGTGGTCTGCAGCCGCCAGGGGGCGCCACGCCACGTGAAGCAGGCTGACTGTGGATTTGATGAGTAACACTGCCTCCGGGGCAGCTGGTCGGTCTGAGGACAAAAAATAGAATATATTGAGGAACTGAACACAATTTCATTCAGAAAGTACAGCAAACAAAAACAAATACAACTTCAGTGATCAATCACTTGAAGCCTCTCTTAACAGCTTCTCCATCCTCACCTGTCTCCAGGTACCAGAGGTCCTTGCAGCAGACCTGGTAGTTCCAGCTCCTACGAAATCCATCTCGGCCGCTCCAGATGTAAAGCCTGGACCCGACAGCGGCAGCACAGTGGCCGGCCCTGGCTTTGGGCCGACAGGCATACTGATCGTCACTCTGGGGGCCCTGGCCCTGCAGCTGGGACTCAGTATCGCCTCGCGGTTCTGGGCCCAGGTTCTGCCAGCACATGGTGTCTGTGACAGGAAAGCAGGGCAGAAGTGAACTTGCTGGACTCTGAATGATGCAGAAACCCCATGGGCTGAAGAAGAGACAATGTGCATCCTAGCAGTTTCCCCTTAAGCAGTGGTTAAAACGTTACAAAGAGGTGTTGACACAACTTCATGTTTCAAAGCACACATATTCCCAAAACTTAACCCATAAAGATTTCCCCCAGGGCTTCACCCTACATGACAACTCTTGACAAGAGCGTGGGATATATGTATAGAGAAATGTACTGACCTAAGTTTAGTACGCTTAAAGAGTCACTGCAGATGGATTCAGTTTGTAAAGCGTTGTGTTTGTCGGCCTCGGATACAGCAATCCAGCCACCAAAAACATACATCCTGCGGACAGAAGGACATGGTGTATTTGTTGAGGTTCGCCAGGTCAGATGTCACATACAAACTAGACATCTGCTTTACCAGAGATATGACACCGATGATGACAGATCTTACTTGTTTCCAATAACATTGGCAGAGTGAAGGCTTCTGGGAAGTGGCGTGGGGCCCCTGGTTTCAGCCCTCGACCAAACCATTGTGTCTGAAGAAAGGAAACGAAAGTTCAAATGTTACAGAGAATTGTTTCCCACAACATGCACACATGCAAATAAGCCTATAGCCTACAACAGTTTTGTATTTAATTCAAGGTACAGTAGCAACTAAACGATGTAAAGGACGACCTACTGAGGTCGAGCTGCCAGAGGTCGTCTAACCGGCGTCCTTGCATCCCTCCAAAGATGTAGAGCTTCGGGGAGCCGAGGCCAGTGTAAGCAACCGAGGTGTGGGACTCCCGAGCTGAGGGACCGATCCCCTTCGTCTCCGGGATGCTCCAGCCTCTCGTCCCTGATAACGACTGCAGCTCCAGCTCATAGAAATCACACATGTATCTAGGATGGAAAAAAGTCAAACTCATTTATGCAACTATCTTCATAGAGGTTAAATATCAAAACTGAATAGTCTCCACGCTAGTTAGCGGTAAGGTTTCGTTGAATTGTGGATTTGCACATGATCAACAAGTCAGTCAGTCAAAGCACATTCTGGATTCAACCCCAATTTAAAAGTTATAAACTGAAAAAATGGATTGTTCCAATGGTAAATAATCTGCAACCATTGTGATAATCGATCAATCATGTCAGTCATTTTGGAAGAAGAAATTGTGAAAAAATACCAGTCTCTGGTTTTAACTTCTCACAAGAGAGGGTCCACAGCTTTTCTTTTAGATGTTTCACAAATTAAAAATATTATCTGCAGAAGTATCAATAATTGTTAGTACAGGACTTGATGGATAAAATGTTAAAAACAACTGACCCAACTCCATATTCACAAATCAGACCCAAACAACCAGTTCACTCTGCTTTTAGGATTCGCAACAAAACCCAGTTAACAAACCTTTTATACATTTTTGCATTTCTTATGTGCATTTACGCAGTACCTTGTTACATTGCTGTTGGGGTCTTCACTATCATTGGCCAGCCCACCAAACAGATAACACTTGTTACCCACAAGAGTGAGGCTGTGTCCAATCCGAGGGCAGGGAGGCAAGCCGTTCCTGGGGCCTCTGGGCTTCAGCTTCTTCCACAGCCAGCGACTAGCCTGAGCCACACGGGGCCAAAGTCAAGAGTTTAAAAATGTTCTTCACGACAGCAACCGGGTTGGAATCACAACTGTGAACGGCATTACCTGAAGTTCATAGAGGCTGTTGGTGTATTTCCCAAACTCGACCATACCCCCGAAGACCAGTATACGGGTGCCTTCACAGACGAAGCCATGGGCAGCACAGCCGGGTGGGATGTCACCCCTCACCGCCGGCAGAAACCACTGCTTTGAAACTGTAAAAACGAGCAGATGTCAGCCATTGTATTAGACAGAACATTTTTAAAACAACCCGTTTGAACAAAATACTCCTTGTATGCAGTAGCAACACAACCTCACCACCTGAAGAGCACATTTAATACTAATAGCTGTCAATTGAATGGCCTTTGTTGCACTAATTTAACCTAATGTAGACAGGCTGGTGTGGAGCAATGATCATAGCACCAGTACAACATACTGTTAAAGCCAGAATGTTTAAGGTTATGCTTAACTGGGTTGTTTTGTCACATTTTATTCACTTAATGCTGCACTGACCAAACAAATTAACGCCAGCTACACACTACTAGCTAACCTAGTAGTTAGCTTATGTGTTGGCTCGTCATTGGGTTTTGCCTGTGAACGCTAACATTAGTTAGCCGTTAGCTCGCTAATCAGTAACGTTTCAATTCGGGGGGGATTCTTAAAGTTACTGACGCTAACTACTCACCTTAAGTTACGCTATCCAGCTCAAGTTAGCGTCTAGTTTGCACAAATACATCCCGTATTGCCAAAAGTATGCAAACATTGTCGAAGACCTATTAAATGAACCTCTAACGGCAAACCAGCAGCTGTTTGAGCCCCTGCTTGTGCTAAAAACATTAGCTGCTAACCTGCTAGCCGGCGAGCTAACGTGAGCTTACCAGTGTTGTAAACGTGTAGGTCCTCCGCTATCCCCTCGTTCCCACCACCGAACACGACGACCAGCTCCCGTATGGCAGCCGCTCGGTGTCCGTGTCTGGACCGCGGCACCACTCCCGTGACGGGGTGCACTTTCCTCCATAGCGGCTCCTCGGCTCCAGTGGTCATTTTCCCGTCAGGGGAGCCTGAAGTTTGGCGCTGTTGACGTTTCAAAGATGTGGGCGTAGCCAAGGAGGCGTCCGGGAATTAAAGAGCGAGAGTGACACAACGTCTCACTTCGTCTCGTGTACCGGGTATTAAAAAGCTAAATAAATAAATAGCGACAACGACTACTAAATAACTCTGGTGATGTCACCAGGGTTATCTCGGTTTAGGCTTGGGAAATAACACAAAAAAAAGAAAAAGAATGGGTGGAGTGCCCGCTTCAAGATGACACGTGTTCCTTATCAATGGCGAGGACACATCAGATGTTGACATGGCCTTTGAGCCGCAGGATAACCAGGACAGTCCATAGTGCAGAGTGGGTTGAGTCATGCACACCCTCCTCCTCAAGCGGAGAACACCTTTGTGTCACTTCATTGTGCAAAGGAGTTCTCTATCAACACTGATGGAGCATTAGACCCAATTCATTTCTATGCTACTTTTTGGTCTTATTTGGTTACCAATAATTCCATTGTTTGTCACACTGTGGGAATGTTTGTGAGCATGTGGTCAGGTGCTTCACTGGAAAGGTGATTTTGGCTTCCCACATGAGTTTGTTTCTCAAACATAGACACTCTTTGGAAATCACGCTGTGGTATTGTGTATTTAATCATCTGGTATTAGGTATTTTTAGCTGGTGTATATGATTTTATTTATTTATTATCTTGCAGTCAATTATGTTCAGAACACTTAATCCAGTTTGAATAATGTGAAGGCTGCAATGGCAGATAAAAAAAAAAAGTAAAAAAGGAAAGACAGTAAAATATAGATACAAAAAAGTATAGATATGATGTTATCCTGTTCACTTGCCAGAACAGATAAGTGCGTTTGTGTGTGTGTGTGTGTGTGTGTGTGTGTGTGTGTGTGTGTGTGTGTGTGTGTGTGTGTGTGTGTGTGTGTAAGAACAGGAACCCCTCCCGGTGAGCAGGAAGATGGTGACGTCAGTTGTCAGCTCAACGCTGAGTGAGTCGGATTTACAATAGCCTATGTGTGTGTGTGTGTGTGTGTGGGTGTGTGTGTGTGTGTTGTGTGTGTGTGTGTGGTGTGTGTGTGTGTGTGTGTGTTTGAGAGAGAGAAGGGGGGGTAGAGCGTTCTTCATCTATTTAAATGCATGAGTTAAGGTGTGTGTGAGCTATGTAAAAAAAAGTGTTTTTTATGTTAAATATAGATGATCTCTCTCTCTCTCTCTCTCTCTCTCTCTCTCTCTCTCTCTCTCTCTCTCCCCCCTCCCTCTGTGTGTGCGTGTGTGTGTTTACACAGACGGGAATACTACGCCAGAGGAAGTGCGCCGGTTCCGTCTGCGCGTCCCGACTTCCTGCTCTGAGGCAGGGGAGAGAAAAGCTGCAGATCCGCTTTCAGACAGCAGCGGCATGGAGCCCCGACACAACACCACACACACCGCTCTGAGACGCAACACACTCCTCACAACAACGGCCAGACTCGCAGAGGAGCAGCGGCCGTCCACAGCAGGGTAGGTACAAGCTTACGTCTACTTACAACTTTTAACGTGCGCCCGTTCGCGCGTAACGGAGAGACAGAAACGGACTTCTTGTTAGCGGTTTTAGTGTTTAATGAAAGCCGATCAGGTTCACATATTCACTGTCAATTTGAAAACCACGTCGATGCTGCGCGTAAGGTATTAAACCTGTGCGTAATAAGCGTTTAACCTGTGCGTAATAAGCGTTAAAGCGGTGCGTAATAACATGTTAACGCCGTGGGTTCTCCGCTTTGGCGCAGACGCATGCGTAAAGTTGGCCAAATTTAGTTCGCTACATCTGTAGGGAGGGAAAAAAAGAAAGAAAGAAAAGAGGTCAGTGTTCCGGCGGCGATGGAAAAAAAATGAGCCGTGGCTCCTTTAAAAGTCTGGTTGTAGACTTTCTGGTTCGTCTGGACTTCGCAGACTAATTGCCATGCGCTTCCGGATTGAAGCTGGCAGCAGACAACATCTTGAAAATGAGTCACTGCTGCAAAACAAAGAACCATTTGAGTTCCAGCAGAACCCCAACTCCCTCCCCATACACACACACACACACACACACACACACACACACACACACACACACACAACCACACACACACACACCTAAAAAAAAAATAGAAATAGCTACCCCGGAAAATAGATGGAGAATTGTGTGCTGCTTTTTTGGTTTGTTTTGTTTTATGAAAATATTGAGTTTATATCTGATGAATTCAAATTTGAGGAAGGAGAAGGTTCATGCATGGATCCGGTAAAACATGTGAACTTACACTCACACACACAGTTGCAGTAGTGAAAGTAGATCAAACAGAGTCTGACTTGAGGACATAGGTGCATTCTCCATATGTTGTTGTGGACCTGTGTGACTTAAATTGTTGGCCTAAAAAAGAAGCATAGGTGTGTGTGTGTGTGTGTGTGTGTGTGTGTGTGTGTGTGTGTGTGTGTGTGTGTGTGTGTGTGTGAGCGCGTGCGTGTGTGTGTGTGTGTGTGTTCCTGGTGGTTCCCAGTGACAGGACGTCAGGAAGGCCTTTCTCCGGGGAAGACGCCCCCTGAAGCTGAATGACAGGAAGTCCTCGTTTAGACAGACAGCACTACAGTTCTTCCATCACTTAGCACACACACCCATGCAGGAAAAAGGAAGCGGGGCTATGCGTTTGTGTGTGTTCAACGGCGATGGGTCATTGTTCGCACCGCACACACACTTTCCCCGCTCTGCTGGGTGGTTTCCTGTTCCTGTTTGAGAGACAGAGCGAGGAAGAAGGATGCATACTGCATTTTCACGTTGAACTCGCTGTTGATTATGAAGGAGGGAGAGTAACCCTCACTTCTGGTGGCAATGTCCGAGGTCCTCTGCCCTCCATGTTTCTCCACTACTGAGGCAGATGCGGTTGTCATGGGGATTTGTGATGCAACTGCATGATATTCCATGATTGCAAATTAAATCTGGTGACTAATGATGTATTTGTTGGATTTTCTTTTGGCAGTAAGTAGTTCTGTACTTCCTGCTAATGAAGCACAGTGTAAATTGATTGGAGAGAGAGAGAGAAAGGCAGAGAGAGAGAAAGAGAGAGAGAGAGAGACAGAGAGACAGGAAGACGCTCACAGACAGTCGGTGGCTTCAAGGTAAACACGTCAGTTAGACTCGTGCTTGTCTTGGCATAAGGTCACTGACCACATCCTGCTTTATCACCATGGAAACATCCGGAAGTCTGGCCCTCTTTCTCTCTCTCTCTCTCACTTGCGCACACTCGCGCACACACACACACACACACACACACACACACACACACACACACACACACACACACACACACACACACACACACACACAGTATACACAAACATAAAGGTCAATTAGAAAAATTATACTTTTAAACGTAAGGCTGAAAAAAAAAAAACTGCTTCTAGACCAAAGCAACATGGTTTTACTCTTTTTTTTTTTACAGAAACAAAAGTTTCTGTAAGTAAGGGCACATAGACAAACACTTTTATTTCCTACGGCCTCCATCCTGCTTTAGAAGGCAGCCAAGAGCAGCTCATATGGGCGATGTAGAGATGACATATTTTAAGTTATTCATATGATAACTCACAGCCAGGTGGTCTGTCCTAGAGCCTTTGGTGTTTGTTTACATGTTTGTGTTGTTGTTTAGTTCGTGGGCTCAGTGTGGGACAGGGGAGGATGGGTGGTGGTGGACATGGTCCGCTCTGTTATGCTTGTGCTTTTCAGTGGAGTTTGCATTAGAGGAAGGATTGCGGTTATGCATTCGCCATGACACACCAGTTCCTCCTTGCTACCCACCTACTGTCCTTTCCTTCCTTCCTTCCTTCTTTCAATGTCTTCTGCGGCGTCTGGTTCCCGAAAACAATCTAAGGATGTGTGAAATTCTGTTTGCCGGACATGTAAATGGACATTTGTTTGCTGACACACAAAAAAAACAGGGGATTTATAACAAGAGGATAATATGTCAACGTATATTTATCCATCTTGTTCCCAACAGAATGATGTTCTCGTGGCTGTCATTGGCTATCATTCATTAGGCCTTGATTCTCCTCTGCAGATCGCCTGTGTCTCCGGTGTCGTCCCGTCATGGAGAGTTCCATCACACTCTGGCAGTTCCTGCTGCAGCTGCTGATCGACCAAAGCCACAAACATCTCATCTGCTGGACGTCCAACGACGGCGAGTTCAAGCTGCTAAAGTCAGAGGATGTGGCCAAGCTGTGGGGGCTGCGCAAGAACAAGACCAACATGAACTACGACAAGCTGAGCAGAGCCCTGCGCTACTACTACGACAAAGTACGCAACACATACAGATACTATTCCGGTTTCATGATGTGACTCATGTCCGAAGGGCCATGGAACCCAATTTACATCAAAACTGTAAATACAGGGGGCGTAGAATAATAAATTCATGTCTCGTTTCCTCTGCAGAACATAATCAAGAAGGTGATTGGCCAGAAGTTCGTCTACAAGTTTGTGTCGTTCCCTGAGATTCTGAAGATGGACCCTGCGGTGGTGGAGTCGGGCCGCAGCAGCGAGGAAAGTGCGGGCGCGGCGTCGGAGCCCGAGGCCGACGACGAGGACGGGGCCGGGAGAAACCAATACCTCCACTCCAGCCTGTACTCCTCCTTCAGCGTGGGCTCCCTGCAGCGCCCCGTGGAACCGCATCGGCCGATCAAGACGGAGCCCCGATCCGATCACTACGGGGACGGCTCCTCCGTCATCCGATTCGTGACCAACCGCGGCCACTCCTCCCTGCCGCCCACCCCGCCCCCGTCCTCGGCTGAGACCTCCCACTCCTCCAGGCCGTCTCCGGGGAAGGCCCGCTCCTCCTCCTGCTCCTCCACGCCGCCGCAAAGCCCCGCCCACGCCCTGTGGAGAGGGCAGGGCCAGAGCTCAGAGACTTTTGAGTTTGAGCAGAGCGCCCAGCCTCTGAACCTCTCCTCTGGTCAGAGGGAGAGAGAGAGGTCACAGGCGGTGCCAGAGGGCAGGAGGTTCGCCCATTGCGGGCCTTTGAAAAGCAGGAAACCCAAAGGTTTGGAAATCTCCGCCTCCTCGCTCCTCCTGACAGGAAGTGACCTCGTCTCCATTGCTCTCAACAGCCCGGCGCTGCCTTCGGGCTCCCTGACCCCTGCCTTCCTCACCACACAGGTACAACATGGCACATAACACATGTACTAACACCACTGCACTCACACATGAGGTCCTTCTGTAAATACAGGTGGCTTTAGGTGAGGAAAAAGGAGAAGAAAAAGACCGAGAAAAGACGATGCTTTTAGGGAGGGAGGAAGAAAATGAAGCTTGTAGACAGGGAGGAGATGGAAAGAGGTGAGCGGAAAGAGGGGAGGAGGCCAGGGAGGGAGGTTCATAAGTGAAGCCATATGTTTCTGCAGCTCCTGATTCACTGGCAGCAACACACTGACCAAACCAGGACAGTTGGCTACATTCATGCATTCAGCTGACGCCTTTTTCCAGACCGAGCAATGATATGCTGCTGAGTGTAACACTTAATTGATGGAAAGCAAAAGTGCACGCTAAACTGTTCCCTCATCCCTGAACATTTTGTATAATTAAGTGTTTGCAAAGCACACCTGAGCTGTTTTTAGTTCCTACCTTTGAAAGTCCCTGTTGTCCACCCAGAAACCGGTTTACGGTGGTTTCTGGTCTTTTGGGGGTAAACTGGTCTGTTGCAAGTCAAGCCGGGAGCTCGATCTGGCTGGTAAATCGTCAAAAAAACTGACAAAAGCAAAGCATAAGCTGGTCCTGACCAAGTGGCTTAGTGGAGCTGAACACCACCGAGGCTCATGCGCCTGTTTTAGATCAGCAGAAGTATGAGCGGCCAAACAAAGGAAATTTGAGATACAAAGATGCCCGGAAATAATCTGTATCTTTTCACAGGAAGCGTTCCTGCAATGAAAAGCAGATTTCAAAAATATTTCTCAGCTCATTTGATGCCTTTATTAGAAAGCCGATAGACAGATGGCAGGAAATGAAGGGAGAAAGGGATGACAGGCAGCAAAGGTCATGATCGACGCCACGGGGGCGTCTTTTTAAATTGTAAGCATCGCTATAAGGCTTTTAAAAAACATTCTGATAACACAATGAGCTCGGTGGAGGCACTTCTGCTTTGCCGTGAGAATACAAACACAAACGCGCTGAGGAAACTGTGGTTCCTGAACTGTAGTTCCTGACTATCGTGGTAGAACCGTCGGTAGAAGTCTCTATGTTCCTGTGACAGAAACAGAAAGAAAAGCGTCTGTAGTCAAATATGAAGAGACAGAAGGAAGACGAGACGGGAGAAAATAGATGTCATGAATGTTGTATGAGTGGAGCTTCCTGACCTGAATGGAGTCAAGTCTGCCAAGACCGTCTGTCTGCGAGACGTGAGTTCACTAGAGGGCAGACTTGGCTTGGAGCTCTGGGGGAGACATGACAACTCCACCACAGACCATGAGCAGCTCTCTGGGCTCACGGCCAGAATAAACACCAACATTTCCATTGCGGTGTATTTATCCTACATTTCTCTTTTTGTTAACGTAGACTCCGTCTGGTCTGCTGCTTACTCCCAGTTCTCTCCTCTCCAATATCCATTTCTGGTCCAGCCTGAGTCCAGTGGGACCCCTCAGCCCGGCACAACTGCAGAGCCATGTCCCCCTCTTTCAGGTAACACACACACACACACACGCACACACACACACACCGGCATGAGTCCCACGTTGAACAATCTGACAAGGACTTTGTTTTTGTAAACTTTCCTCCATTAAATCCTCCTTTCTTCTAAACCAACCCGGACCTCAGCCCTAATGTAGCCCTTTATCGTGCAAGTAACCATATATGTATAAAGTATTTCAATATAGTGTCCTATAAAGGGACAGTAAAGCAACACTAAAACGTCTTTGAGTATTCAGAAAAGCGCTATATGAATTAAAAGTATTATTATTACTATGGAGTTCATGAAACATGACATAGCACATCTTCACGCTCACAAACCAAAAGTAGACTTCACATCTCAGTTCATACACTCAGGAGTTCTGCTGCTACAACCTCACCAGGCCTGGTACGACCGGTAGCTTCCGGTGGCTAATGTTAGCTTACGTCAGCAAACTGTGGATGTATGTTGTTGAGAAACCGAGTCACTTTGCCTTGGTTCTCCTAAGTATACACATAAAATGTATTCACACACACAGCAGTAATACTAAGAGAAAATGCCAGTTTGTTGCCCCTGTAATGCTGTATAACCTTTATTCATGGATAATTGAAATAAATTCTAAACGGTTTCACCGTCCGGTGTAAAAAAAGAGGAAGAGCTTTTCATTTGCTGTATTTACAACACACCCTGTCTCATAAGTGCAGAGTCTTTACCTTCATTTCACACCGCAGATTTACCTCGGCTGTTGTTTTCACACAGTTGTGTGTAAGTTGTGTGTGTGTGTGTGTGTGTGTGTGTGTGTGTGTGTGTGTGTGTGTGTGTGTGTGTGTGTGTGTGTGCGTGCGTGCGTGTGCGATTCACCGTGTGCCAGGGTTTCAAAAATAAGCCACAGATGTTTCCGTTCTGGCTTGGACAAGAAGAGGGGGCAACTTCCTGTTAGTTGAGGGGAGCGGGAGAGGGCGGGTCGGGCAGGAGCCCCTCCCCCCAATGTCCAGTCCAACTGTGGACTAACTGTGAAGCATCTAATGACCGGTGGTTTAGTCCTCACAACGCTGGTGCACTACTTAAGTCCCCACGAGGTAATATAAGCAAGAGCAGACTCTCCTGCTGTGACGCAGCAGCAGTCAGACTAAAGCTGTGAAGTCATGTGCGTCACACGGGTTTGTTACGACATTCAACCACGTCAGAGAAAACATACGTTTTCCTAATTTTTTTATTGCGCAGTGAAACTTTAACATCACCGTCAGCATTATGGAGGTGACATCATTAATGTGATGACTACTCAAAATTCTTGTAATGATCGGAAAATCTATCAATAATAATAAAATAACCCTCCATTTTTAATCAGTATAAAGCCACAATGACTTTCGCCATTTCACCATATTCATTTTCTTTAAAGCCGCAATTTTGGGTTTGATCATTTCTGACTTCAGCGACACCTGGTGCTCGTATCAAATAATAATAATAATATCAAATCTTATCCAATCGTCTACTTTTTCTACAAACATCATCTTTTGACATCAGAATAATTTTAAAGATTATATAATCACAGAACTAAATACCAAAAGTTGCGCCTTCTTAAAATGTTTATAAAATTTCCTTTTTTTTTATAACAGGGTTCATACACATTTTGACCAATGGATTTCCATGACTTTTCCATGACCAAACATTTAGTGAAATCTCGATGTAAACATGAAAAAGTGAGAAAATGTAGTATTTAAACTAACAATGAGAATACAAAGCATACAGTAAACCTTAAATGACACAAATGAATGAGACAATAGTTTGATTAAAAGAATAAACATTTATATAGATGCCTGCTTATATTTTGAGCGTCTTTCTTTTAAAAGCATATTAATTATTTCAAACTCAGCGTAAATGAACACATGAATATAACACATTTCCATGACTTTTCCAAAAAAAATTTGATTTAATTTTTTTGAAGCACTTTTCCAGGACTGGAAATAACCATTTTAAAATTCCATGACTTTTCCAGGTTTTCCATGACCGTAAGAACCCTGTAATAAGTATGTCATAACTTACCAGTGAGCTCCATTGCCTCTTTGTGTTCTTATCAAATAAGAAAAGCAGGCTGCTCCTCACGTGTTGCCTTATCCATCATCTGAGCGAAAGATGGAATGAGCCTTCATCAGAAAATTACGCTGAAAAATGTCCATGCTTCTTTTATGTAAAGTTATGTCAGAGACGTTAAATATGATCCGTCTTTTCCACCCTGCAGTTCCCCACCATGCTGAATGGACACCTCCCTGTCCAGTTCCCCAGCATGGACGCCTCTTCTCTGCTGCTCTCCTCCAGCTCCCACAAGTGCTGATGCCAGCCCGGGCTCCCGAGAGCAAACTGGGCCAAACCGAGCCGGGCCAGATCGGCCTTAGACTCTGACGATGAACCACACAGGAGTCGGACTTCCTGTGAGTCCATTCGGGCTTTGACGTGAAACCTGTTCCTTTGCATTCATCATATGAAGAAACAGGAGTTTCACTCTGAAGCTTTGCTCTCTGAGAGGAGTATCCGCATTAGACATTTCTTTGTGTTTACTACGGGTCAACTCCTCATGTTCCTCACACGGGTGTTTGGTGCTTCTTTTCAGGCAAAAAGAAATCGACTGGAGGTCAGACCTCGTTACATTTCTCATCTCATTTTATAAATCGGGTCATTTCACTCGGTGTAAACTTCAGTGTTACAGACTGGTTACAATTATATGAATGTTACCCCCCGCCGTGCTAACGTCAAGATCCACAACATGATCTGTCAGGAATCATGAGACAACAATATAGAATAGAAATAGACATATTTGCTTTCCTGCCGAGAATCGGCCGAGAAGATTGATACCAGTCTCGTGTGTGAGCTAAATATGAAGCTCCAGCCAGACGACAGTTAGCTTAGCTTAGCTTAGCTTAACGTAAAGACTGCTGTCGTTAAAACAGTTTGCATTACAAAGGTGACAAACTCTACCTAAAGGCTAAAAGATTACCAGTAAACACATTAACCCTACGGACATGACAAAACATCATTTGTAGTTTTATGGGGGACTGAATGATACCATGTGATCTTTAACAGCCAGCTTTACAGGTTTAGGCTCACTTTGTGAACTCTGAGCAGAGCCTGGCTGGCTGTTTCAAGTATGGATGCTAAGCTACATATTTAGCTGACGGGCCGTCATCAATCTTCTCTTTTCACTCCTGACAAGAATGCGTATTTACCCAAAATGTGGAGGCTTCCTTTAAAATGAACAAATCTTAGAATGTGACCAGTTTGGGATGTTACAACAGTCAGCCAATAGCTTTGTCTCATTGATCAAGCTTTTGGGGATGCAAGAACAGTTAGTGCATCAGGATCATTTTTACATTTTTTTTACCAACTTGATAAAGATTCGTCCAGATGTTGATTGTTGGCTTGTGGCCACGAGATGAATCCTCACCGACTCCTAGCACCTGCTAGCCAGCACGCTGAAACGCTGTAGAAGTCTTTTTATTTTGTCTTCTGCATTGCTTTGACATGACGCTGTGAACTTGTTTTTATCTGTATGGTGTCACGCTTTTCTTTTTTTTTTTAAATGCACTGTACTTTTCAGCCTTGTACCAGCTGTGCCTTCAATATTGTAAGACTTGTGTAAATGTATTGAGCTTTAAAACCAGGTTTTAATAGATATTCCAGGTCAAAATTGCACAAAAGCTTTTATTTTGTAAAAATGGCTCCTGGTTATTTTTTATAAAGAAATTAATGGAAATGTAGTCTCAGTGATTTGCTTGTGTTTTGTTGAGAGAAATGCTACTGTTTTTTTGTTGTTGAATAAAATGAATTCATTTTCAGAATTACTATATGAATTGGAAACAACACACTCAAAGAACGACTGCTGCACAGGTTGTTTATGAAACAGATTAAATTTACTTTCGATGGTTATGAGAAATAAATAGTTCCAGTAAAAAGAGTCACACACCAACTGTTCACCGGCGGCTCAGTGTTTCAGAGAGGTCGAATTCACAACACAGCAGGCCTTCCATGCATCAGGCACACATACGCTCGCTCGTTCACATAAATTCAGGTCATTCATACATTTTAAAAAGTTTTACAGTTTTACAATAATAAACATTTAGCGGTTGCAGAAATCTCCTTTCATGCATGTCACTGCTGTTCATGTAAAAAATGCTATTAGTGACACAGTTTGCAGTTAACAGTGGAATAATCCTGCATTCTTACTATTGATTACAGCAACACGTGATAAATTAATTTATTTTAAGTGTGATAACGTGTCAGTGAAGCATCCAAACATAGACAAGTTTCACGTGAAATACAACATGAGGGGAAGAAAAAGGTTTTCTCATTGTAATGATATATGGAGAAATGATTGGGCAAAAGGTCAATGTAACACAGGATGTCTACCATTAATATAATGACTCTTTATTTTCCTGTGAATACAATAATTGTTACATTATTTTAAATATAAATCGTGAACAGGTTTCTTCCATCTGCATTTGTTCTCTTGTGACCGTTTGTACGGTAAAATTATGAGCTCACGGGATACATAATCTAATCCACGCTGAAAGGAATACCTGTTTTAACTAGTGAAAGGATGAGTATGTTCACAGGATTATTACACCATTAGCTGCAAACTGATAACGTTCATGTTTACTACATTAATCTTCTCAGCTATTAATGAGTTTAACAAGCATTAGTTGTGCTTCCGGCACTTGTCTAGCATGTTCCATCCAATCAGCAACCTCTGGGTTGCTTGAACCCTTTAAATCTCAGAGGACAATAAATGTGAAATCTGCATGTGGCTGTTGAACAAAAGAGCTGCAGCAACAGGAGAATCCCCTCAGATCTTCTCACTCTTGCATGTTCAACCTGCGATGTGCAATGCATTCCTGGTGTAATTCAGTGCAGGAGCTGATGCACCGCACTCCTCTTTTTTTTTTTGCTACTGCGAATGTGTCGAAATCTCTTTCTGTGCCTTTTCCGTGATAGATTTCTCTGTGTGACCGTCGTATCAAAATGGCCGTTCTGATGCTGTTGCTCTGAGATTCTGAATTGCTGACAGTAAAACTTGATGTTTACTCCAAACTTTTTAAAGGAATAGTTTGACAATTTGGGAAATAGGTCTATTTGTCTTCTTGCCGAGGGATAGACAAGAAGAGCACTACCAGTCGTGTCTGCACAATAAACATGTCACTAGTCGGGTTAGCTTAGCATAAAAATTAGAGACGAGGTAACAGCTAGCCTGTCTTAAAGTACCAAAATCTGAAGCTTCTCATTGTTTACTTGGTACAAAAAACAATGTGTAAAAACATCTAATTGCCAGAGTAGCAACCTCACAGTTTCTCAAAGAGACTCAAGACTCAAAGAAGTTACTAAGAAAAAGTACAGCATGTTATTGTAAAATAAAAATGATGTTCACTTGTGCGTTTTAGAGGTGTTGGTAGGCAGATTTGTAACCTTTGTTTAAAGCCAGGCTAACCTCGATTTGAGTCTTTACGCTAAGCTAACAGGCGCCTAGTGCTAGCTTCCTATTTACTGTACAGATATCTCACTCTCACCCAAAATGTCAAACATTAATTGAAAGCACTTTTTGCTCTTTACATAGCTGCTGGAATTATAAGTTGCATATGTTAATACACCTCATATAAATTACATCAGGGATGCAAAGCCCACCTGCAGACACTTGTAAACTGTTGAAGTGATCCTCGGGGAGATCTTCCATTTGTTTCAGTAAACATGCAGTTAAAAGTGAGACTTCTCAACCGGCTTCATCTGGAGCATCACTGTCCGTTGCAAACAACACAGCGGGCAGTTAAATCTAAAATTTCAATTTGAAATCTTTCTTTCTCTCTCGTGTGTATAAATGCTAGAGAGCAGTGTTCTGGCGCCAAGTGGAAAACAACAATTTTGCTTTTGAAGCCCCACCCTCGACCCGCTAACCCCTGAAACACATGCCACAATGACACTGCTGTTTCACAAGGTGAGGTCAGAGGTCACAGTTAGAGGATACAACTTAATACTGTTGGATAAACTCAGCCGTGTTGAGGCACCGGTCCCCGATTCCAAAAAAACACACTGAGGTGCAAGTTAAAAACAAAGACTTACTGCAGTGAAATCTCAATGCACAGAGCGAGAAAGTATAGTTTGCATTCTTTTTTCTTCTTTTTTTAAAGCACTCAAGTCCTGGCAGTTTTTTGAGGGGTTTTAGGGAAGGCTTGCTGGCTTCCTGTGGGACGTCACATGACTTCCTGTTCAGCTCCAGTATTCCTCTTTCAACCGTGCTTTGCGCTCGTACTCCCAACCTCCCCCCACTCCTCAGTTTTGGTCCCGTTGCTAAACCGAATGGTCCAAAAGAACAAAAGAACCGAACGTTGGTTTCATGTTCTCCCAGTTAGATTAGACTCTATGTGTGCTTCTTAAACCATCAACTTAAAACTGCTACCGCAATCAGCTCAAAGTCCTGCTGTTTGACCCTCTTGAAGAAGAGTATTACTGAAATGTTTTTGAATTCTCCATTCTCCCCCCACCCAACCCACCAAGACCATCTCGCCTCCCAGTCTTTCTAAACCTGGAAATGTCGTGGAGTTCAGTCACGGAAGCTTGAAGAAAAACAAAACATAAACTCCAAATATATATATATAGATATACATATTTATAAAAAAAAAGAAGAAATCTCAAGAAACTGAAGCTTTTCGGTCTCCGAGCACGACAACAAGAACAACAACTTGGATCACAGCGTCGACATCAACATCAGTGGAATATTAACTCAAACGAAGCCGGAGAATCGTCGTCAGGAGTAAAACAATAGTAACTGTTCTGACTGCTCAACTGTGCATGGCGTCTCGAGTTCACATCATGTATACACACACGCACGCACACACGCATGCACACACACACACACACACACACACACACACACACACACACACACAGACACACGCACACACACGGTGTGTTAAATACAGACAGTAGTAGTTTAGCAGCAAAAAATTCAACCTCAGCCCCCCACCCCCCCAATAAATAAACACAGTCTCCAAATAGATCCTACCCAGAGTCACGCGCTCAGAGGGGTGTGTGTGCGTGTTGATGTGTGTGTGCAGGAAAGGGGGGGGGGGGGGCAGGGGGGGGGGGGGGGTCACTCTGAGGGCAGGTGGGCTCATGCGAGAGGTTGGTGGGAAGTGATGATGAAGTTGGGTCATCCTCTTCATCAGAACTTAGAAGAGCATGCTCTGCCTTCTGTTGATCTTGCCGTTACCTGGAGAGAGAAAAGGGAAAAACGCTAAAGAATACAATACCCATAATGCCTTTGCTTTACATTAATAATTCTATACGGAGCCGTCATCAATGGATGATTACTTTCAGACGGTTTAAAGGGGCACCGCCGATGTTACAAGCTCAGTTTACTCAATAATAAGGAGCTCTACGCAGCCTGTGAAAACTCTAGAGGGAGTTTTAAGGAGTTTAAAAAATAAAAAATAAATCATAATGATGTCATCGGGGTTATCTGCGCTTTGGCTTGAGACTTGAAATAAGTTACACACTGGAGATGTGTGGTTTTTAAGAAGAACATCTAGGACACAGTGGGGTCCAATTAAGGATACAATTCCAGTTGCATTATGGGAAATTAAAACTAAAAGTCAGAATATCTGCTTCAGTGTGGACCATTCGTGTTATTCTGAATCCCCCAACTTCATGAAGTGTAGTATATTTAACTCAAGCGATCCCTTAGAAGCCCGTCAGTGTTCATTGTTTCTCATTTGACCGGCTTTCCAATGATTGCCACATGATCATATTAAGTAAGACAAGTTTACTTCTTGGTCTAACGATCTAACGCGGTTAAATGCTGAAGCATGTGGTTTGTGTTCCCCACCCACCTGACTCTGTGTACGAGGAGTTCCTGTAACCAGGGTCCCTCTGCAGCTGCACTTCTTTTAATGTGAATATTGATACACCTGCAACACAGAGGGGAGCTTCAGTCAGCAGCAAATAGCAGGGAAGAAGACAATGAATGCAATAAGAAGGCACGAAGAAAGACAGATTGCAGCACTCACTCTCAGAAAGTGTGTGAATTTTCATCCCGAGTTGCCGGAAGTGGGAATGTTTCATGGCCTCTTCAGCTGAAATCCTCTTCTTAGATTCGTACTGCGGAGACAGAAACAGGAAACATCAACCATACGGTGATTTTAGGTGATTTTGCTGTGGCGTCTGCAATCAGTGATCCACTCAATTAAACTGAAACACATTCGAGGAAAGAGGAACCCAGAGTAATGTTCACCGGAAACACTGTATGTGAGAACACTGATGGTGATGCGCCCCCTGCTGCCTACAACGGGTACTGAAGGAATTCCTTCAGTACCAAAATAAAATCAGGTGACAGGAGAGAGAGAGAGAGCAAAAGAAAGAAAGAAAGAAAGAAAGAAAGAGGATTATAATTGTAAAGGGTGGTGCTGTTTGAAGTATTTGTTAACTCGTGATCATCTATCGGCTCTTTTTCTTGTTACGTGACCCAAAGTTCACATTCAGGTCATGTGACAAGATGAAAGAGATGTTCCTGAAAGCTCAGAGAGCGAGTTCATTTACAACAAAGAACATTTATTATTAACAAATCATAAAAGTTTTGTGCAGCAAATGTACCAATAATACAACTAACAATTTGTGTAATAATGATAATAATGTGCTTATCTTCATGAATAATCATATTTAAAATTGGAAAAGGATACCATAAATAAAACATAGAATACCAGTGCAATATTAACAAAAAGTAAGGACTCAATTCTGAGAAATAGAAAGCAGACAGTGTGTTTATAAGTTAAGGATTGAGTGGGTAACATTGGAGAAACCAGCAAGAGTCGGCTAGATTTAAAATATTATCCAAAATAAAAACGCAGTCCAGTGTTGCCAACCCTTTTTTTTAATGAAAGTAGCAAGCAGCACTAGCTCCATAGATGGCTAAATCTAGTGAGAAAGTCGGCAAGACAGCAAAAAAAACTGACAGCACGTATAGGCCTTCCTCCAAAAGCCACCAATATAATCATTATGAACGTAAACAACGAACATGGCTATTGTTTGAACTCACAGCTGCTAAGCTAAAAGCGTGTGTAGGACTGGTGACGTGTCACTAAATATGCATGACCCTCCCTAGCTTTAAGTAGTTTTCTCTTCAAGATGAGTATAATGTAAAAATGAAACAGAGGTGTGAGATGAGCTAGACAAATCAGTTCGGAGTGAATTGCATTCTGGGTATGATGCAGGAAGTGAAGACTCACTCTGAGGAAAGCCAGCAGCAGCTCGATGCCTTCGCCGTCCAGCCTAGAGGAGACAAACGGAGGAGCAGCGGTTTACTGTCTGCCTGCAACACGGCTGACAGGAATGTGGAGGCTCACGGGACGAAGGAAGTGAAATGTTCCACAGGATTTCCTGCCCGTGGCGCTCACACACACACACACACACACACACACAGACACTCACACACATTAAAACAAACTATTGGTGTATACATGCGAAGGGGCGGGCCATGGATGCATAAAATAAAAAGATGGCGCCTGCCCAGAAACGCAGAGGTACAGTACCTGGGAGCGTGGTTGATTAACGGCTGCGGCTTGTATTTGGGGAATTTGTAGGATTTAAACTCTTCGATGGAGGAGATCCCCGGCCAGTTGTCCTCTGTTGGTGTGCCTGAAGTCAGAGAATCACAGCCACTCAGACATACAGTGATTTGCCGGGGGTTGGTCAAACATGTGCCGTGAGACTTTTGGGTCGTCCGGCCCGGCAGGAGTCACTCACCCAGTAACCGGAAGATGAGGTGGAGCTCGTCCTCCACGGTGGAGCCGGGGAACAGCGGCCGACCTGCAGCCATCTCATAGAATATGCAGCCAACACCCCTGCAGAGACACACACAGGATTGATGACCTTTTATTAAAGTTATTAAATGTTCAGATGCTGTTGATTCAAAATATTTGTTTTTGATGGCTCAGCTTATTTAATGAATATCAAAAGACGTATTTTCCGATGATCCACACATTGATTAATGGACTCGTCACGCATTCGTACCACATGTCGATCTGCGTCGAGTACTCGGAGGATCCCAGGAGAACATCAGGAGGCCGGTACCAAAGAGTCACCACCTCGTTGGAGTAGGTTTTAGTCGGGACAGACTTGGCCCTCGCCAGCCCTGCCAGCCCATAAAAGACAGAGACGGATTGTGTTCACAGGAGAGAAGCATTGCAACACGACACTTTTCAAGCTTCAATTCACAAATTTACAGCAAGGACAACAGGAAATCATTCTGCACGGCCGTGAAGGAAACAGCTGCTGCTGTAGTTCCGCTTACCGAAATCAGCCAGTTTGAGTTCTCCCTTCTCGTTGATGAGGAGGTTCTGGGGCTTCAGGTCCCTGTGGAGAACTTTCCTCTTATGGCAATACGACAGCCCTCGCAGAATCTGGAACAGGAAGACCTGGAGAGACGTAGTGGAAAAACGTGATGTGAAACCCCTTTGGTTCGTCGCTGCAGGGTTTCAAATGGACTGGAAACATTCATTTTTGTATCGTGTGGTACAGGGAAGCCAGGTCCATGAGTAAAACATGTAAAAGTATAAGAGGCAATAACATTTTTGGTGGATATTTGATTATCTATCTGAAAAAAAGGGAATTAAGAAACACAACTGATGTGAATCTTATTGCATGCAAAAACTGCGTCCCATACATCCAACACCTTTTCATCTTTATCGGTCTAAGTTTCAGATGGGATGTGAATACAAACTGAAACATTTGGTCCAGCCCAAACTCAAGTCTCATCTTAATTGAACAGACATAGAAAAAGAGGAAACAAAGGTAAATAGAAAAAAGATAGAAAAAGATCGGTAATCTCACCTTCACATTGTGCATGCTCATTATGTTTCCACAGTCATCCATGTACTGCTTCAGGTCCTTATCCTACAGGGAGAAACGCCACATTAGACAGGAAGTAGATCCAATGACACCCAGAGAGCTCTTTCCACACACACCTCGTCTTTCAGACACATCAATCTTCTATTTCACACATCCTGTTGATGCAGTAACGTCTTCCTCATAAAGCATTGATCCATAATTGTTCTGCTCAGTTTCTGCATTCCTTTTCTGTTTGAGATCCCTGTAGATCATTTCCCAGAGCTTTCACCTACATGCTGTAGAAATATTTGCCCTTTTGTTGTTCCTGAATGTAAAGACAACCTGATATTGTTGTCGCACAATTTAGCATAACAAAATGGCCTCACAGCCGCTGCAATGAATGAGCATTCTAGACTCATAGCCACCTTTTAGGTGGCTATGAGTCGATCAATCAGTGTGGATGGTAAACGCAAAAAGCAATACATTCCTCAGTTTGTGCTACAAATGCATCCCAGGATGCATTGCACACAAAGACGGTTGTGTGCAATGCATCCTGGGATGTGGAGGCTCTGTCGGCAGGAGGACTTAGCTTATTCAGTCATTATAACACTGAGGAACTTATTGCTCCAATTGACTCCATTTACCATCTACACTGATTGGACATAAAGGTGTAAGATGTTCCCCTTTCATTGAGTTCAGTGACGTTGAGGGATGAATAAATAAAAGAGCGGAGGGAAGGAGTGAGTCTTACCAGATACTCAAAGACGAGCGTGAGGCTCTTCTCAGTGTGGACGATGTCGTGAAGCGTCACGATGTTGGCGTGTTTGAGGTCCTTCAGTAACGACACTACAGACAGAGACAAACACAGATGTAATGACAAATGCCCCATGACTCCAATTGTAAAAGTATTTCGTAAACAAATGTTATTATGAAGACAAAAGGTGAGGATTACCTTCTCTGATGGCGGTGCATGGCGCTCCCTCCTCGTGCTCCAGCCGGATCTCCTTCAGTGCCACCAGGTTGTCCGTCAGCTTGCTGCGCCCTTTAAATACTGTGGCATAGGTTCCCTGAACGCAACACAACAGCCTTGGTTTAATATTACGGACTTGGCACGAGCTGCGAAACATATTTCCTTCACTGATAGTGGCGGATGGGATTTCAGGAATTCCTCACCTCTCCCAGTTTGTCCAGCTTAATGTACGTCTCCAACTTGCCAAAACCAATCTCCGACTGCGGAGAAGACAGAGACCAAAGTCACTTAAGGCCCAGATTTAGACACGGTTAAAAAGTCTCACTTTGGATTCTGCTTTTCATTCCCCAAACCTTCAGATACATATTCATATAAACTCAAAACATAACACAGGAGAGTGGTATTCGGTTTCATTTTCTGTTACTGTTCTCTGTGCCTCTTCTGCGATGGATTTATTTATGTGTATTGAGTGTTGAAAGCAGCTTCTGGCTCTTTGTTTCTGACCAAACATGACGAGCGCAGTCGAGGGTTTAGATCTGACACAACCATGAATAAACATCCATAAATCCATTTAGAAATCATAGGAAAAGAAAAACCTCTATTTAACATCAGAGTTTGCTGAGAATCATCAAGTTGTTACGTCTTCCTCAGAATCAAAGTGTGGGCATCCTCTTCAACTGGCAGGACCGAATTGACCAAAAGAAGAACAACAATATATCAAAGCTCTAAAAGGGGAAAGAAAAGCAGCGTTTCTTACTTGGCCCTTTAGAAAGAATCAAAAACAGTATCCTGTTTGGCACCAAAAATAACTTCTTTAAGCTTCTGTTCCACTGTTGACAAACTTCTGATCTACATAAACCTTCAATGTCTCCGACAGGACAGTCTGCAACAAATCTGCGTAATCACACCACAGCTGAGTGTGATGATGTCATTTGATGGTCTAAAGGCAGGAGGTGAGCGCTTGTGACTCCCTATTAATCAATCCCAGTCTCACAGCGGGCCAGTTGCCATGGTGACTTGCACAGAGAGAGACTGACCAGTGAAGCTCTGCGGGAGCGCCGGCTGAGCGGCTGGTCGAATTGCGGGCTGCTGAGCTGCAGCTTCTCCAGGTAACCGTCGGGAATTCGGATGTCGGCCGGCAGCGACAGGCGCTTGTTGAGGTCCTAAAACACACAGACGAAGAAAAGGTTTCAAATGTTTCAAATGTTTCAAATTGCGACTGAGCTTTGTGGTTCGACATTCCTGCAGTGGAGCTGGGATCTTTGAGGCCAGGAGTTTTGCACCTTTGTAAAAGAAGCCGAACATTTGAAGCCAAACTCCAGCTCCTCATCAGATGTCAGCTCGCTGTGAGGTAACCACATGAAAGGCCGGTTATTAGTCACACTCCAGCTTTTATGAAATCTGCTCACATCACAGCACACCGTGAGAAAGTGCACATGCCTCGTGTCTGTATATGATGTGGCGCAGGTGTTTGAAAATAACTCGCTGTCATCTCCCTCCTGCTCCCAGAGAGAGAAGACGGATCACCGTCCTATGGAGGCCTTTATGAGCACAAATCACCACAGATTGGGATCATGAAGGAAGGATCACAGGAAGAAGGAGGAGAGGATGAAAACAAACCGCGTTGTGTTTATTACTCTTTAAAAGCTTGTATTCTCAGCCCGGCTGTCACCGTCAATATTACCGAGCTCATGTCTTATTGTTGTGGATGACTGATCGTATCTATTCCGGGATCAAAACAAGACCACATCTGACACAATGGCGAGTGATGTGGGGAAAAAACAAGGAGTAAAAATACAGCGAGAGAAGACGTCACATCTGTTCTCGTCGTAAGCGCTTTTCAAGTTTTGGCCTCGGTGACAATGCTGCTCAGCGAGGATGTGAGATGAGTGATAGTTCAAATAGAAGCTCTAATTATGTCGAGCATAGCGGCGTCCTGGAAAGAGAAAGTGTTACATAATGCGCCTCTATTTCTATTCATGTGGTTTTGATAAGCACTTTGTCAGCCTGGTTTAAAAAAGGAAAATTGAATTGAACTGCCAACAAATTGCTCATCATTTTATTGTTGAAGTTATCAATCCCAAAAAAATCCATAAATTCTCAAACATGAACATCTGCCACACGTCTCCGATTTGGACCATATCAGATTTGATATCTTTGGGTGTTGACCCGTTGATCAGACTAAACGTGGGGATTGATTTATGGAAAATGTAAATATTAGTTGCAACAGCTGTACTATGAAAAATGACTGCGAGATTTTAAATGCGTCCTCCGCTCATCGGAAACTTTTTAAACCAACAGCCGAGCTACCTGGGGCCAATCGAGCTGTTTTGGTTTTACTTTTGGTGGAGCTGTTATGCTCGTAGACTGTGTACAAGAAGTGGACGCAGCCCTGTGACCTCATTTAGCTTCTGAGAGAAGCACTGCGAGTAAGAACCAGTCTGATCATTAGCAGGAACGTAGCACTGTTCATTTAAATGTACAATAAAGTAACAAATAATTGTGATCTCAATATTAATCAAAATGAATCTTGAGAATGATTTTGGCAATAAGCGTGCAGCCCCATATAGACCACAAATAAAACTAATCTGAAAGTAACATAAATGCATCACTGTATTTGGGATTCAGGTGTAAAGTTTGACAAATAACAGCCGTGTACAAGACTCACATTAATCTGTGCAGATTGTAGAAAATGGACAGGATCAAACCTTTTCTGTTATTGCTGTAAAGTGGAACGTAAACTCGGATTTAGGACACCACACCTTTCTAAAATGGTACACCGCAATACACATCGCCTCTGAGAACGGAAGTAACTTCATAAGGTCCTACTTTAAAAACGGTCTTAAACACTATATTCAGCCCCCTACTTTTAAAATGATTTGTATTTACTGAACTCTCCATATAACATTCAGCATTGGTATTATATGTCAATGTTGTACTGTAGGGTTGAGGTGAAGTATTTTATGTTTCAGGAAGCAGAACAGAGTCTCCTTTAACTAGATTTTTTTTTCTTTTTTTCTGAGGTGACGACGTGTGGAGGCGCCATGCTGCTGTCTGTGCCCTTAACCTCCTTTCTGAAACAATACGGTTTAATTAAAACCTCTGGCAGTATCGAAAGAACCACAAGAAGAGCAGTGCACTTCCGCTCAAGTAACAAAGCTTGTGTGTGTGTTGTGTGTGTGTGTGTGTGTTGTGTGTTTGTGCACCAGGTCGACTTACTATCAAAAGATCCTTGAGCTCCGACAAATATAATAAACACTCAAAACAAGCGGGAAAAATCGGTCACCGTGTGTTTGTGTGACAGAGACGCAAAATCAAGGATGTTTTCCAGGTTGATTTTGTCCCATTTGCTCCTCGGCCAGCAGGGGGCAGGAGGCCTCCAGGCTGAGACGCTCGTCTTCTCCAGATGAAAACTCCCCAGGGGTTCAGATTCATAGAGATGAAGATGATGTATATGAAACGTCTGCATTCAGCGTGCAGTAAGTCCACAACACAACCACAATGTAGCATCATCGTATTTGCAAAAGAAGATGGTTCAGCACCTTTTAAAGCGTTTGTAACAGATAGTGCGAAACAATATAACAGATGCCGGATAAATTAGTGGTGGCCTGCAGCAAGAGTGTCTCAGTCAGTTCATATAAAAACCACCGTCAAATTAGAAACTTGCAGGCAAACGTGTCCCCTGATAATCATGAGGAGTTTTTTTTTCCTCCCTCCCATTCACCCTGCTCATATTTTATTTGCAGAGCTTGTACACGTTACCGTGTCTGAGGCACCCTGTGGGCCACGCAGGCCGATTCATCATCTTCCATCCAGCCGGTGTTTAATAAGCTTGTTCTGGTTGATGAAACAGCTTTTTGTTGGAAAGGAACAAAACATGGAAATGACTATCTTCCAGTAGGACTCTACTAAAAACGTAAAAAAATTTGAGTATTTGTTCTCCTATTGGAAATAATAAAATGATGTTTAGCAGGCGTTTAAATGCCAACATCATTTTGAATGGCATAACCTCATTATCGATATAGGAGGAACTCTCCCGGCATGCTCTCGGGAGATGTATGTCGGGAGAGGCGGCCGATATACTGAAGAATCACTGGCTTACAGCACAGATCCGCACATTGCATCTCTTTACCAGCAACTGCTGTGTTTCTCAGGGAGCGCGACTGCTATCAATATCATGACGCCGAGAGCCCATTAGGAGACCCCACCGCCCGAGAGCTAGGGGGGGAGGAGGTGAGCAGAAGGAGAGGGGGGGCGCGGGGAATGCCGCCATGTAAACCTTTTTTATGCCAGTGTGAGTGTGTGAGTGTGTGTGTGTGTGCGTGTGTCTCGCCTCCATGGAGATCCGCCGGTGGATGCGGTTCCTCAGACAGACGCCGGTGGGAGATTGCACCTCGTCTGAAGACGTTCCCGATGCCTGGTCGCTCTCCCCGTCGGAGCCCATCTTCAGGTTCTCGTGCACGATATCTGAGACAGAAGGAGAAGAATAATACACAGGTTATTAGAAACTTTTACAACAGGGTACAAAGTGGCACGAAATCAGACTACAGCTGTCCCTTTATTATTAATCTGACACTTTACTTTGAGTCCCACAAGTAGTTTATAACCCACTAAAATGTAATTGTGAGAAGATGTAAGCACATTCAAAGTGTTTCTAAATGTACAGCATTGGTCAACGATACAACTTCTCCTATAAAGACTTATTTTTTATTATCACAACTGTTTCTTTCTATATTGTAATTCATAATCTGTTAATACAGCAGCCTCCTCCTGTGAGTGGCCACATGAGGAGTGCATACAACTTTTATATACAGTGTGTTATAAACCATTTCATGTTTATCTACTGCTTACAAATAAGGGAAAAGTCCCGAAATTACATGTACGGATGGATTGATTAGGGCTGCAATAATTGATTATATTTCCAATGAATCGATCATTTGGTCCATAAAGTGTCAGATAAAGCAGATTTGTGTTTGCAGCACTAGAAGGTGTATTTAAAGTGAATGGAAATATTAGCCGTCGACTGGCCTTCAGAACGCACAGCAGCCTTAATGGTGTTATGAAATGCATATCTTTACTTGACCTCCCTCTCTCCCTCCTTCCCTCCCTCCCTCTCACACCCTTGTAACCCTCGAGACCAAAGATTAAACTCTCTAACCAGCACCGCTTCCTTCAGGGCAATAAAACTACCACTAGTACCATAGCACAGCAGGAGCAAACACACTGATGTACAAACCACATGCAAACCCACCCCCCCCCCCCCCCCCCCCTCCCCACACACACACACACACACACACACACGGTTAATGAGTAGCCATGGTTGAGCAGCTCTCTGTCATCAGGGTGTCAGCGCCTCAAACCACGCAGTCTGTTATCACACGTGAAAGCAGAGAAATGAGGGGAGAAAGAATTCTTTTGTCGATGCAGCTCAAGTGTTTCCATTATTTGAAACGTGATAAACCGGATTAGCTCTCGAAATATCACACCAGAGATAATTCATTACCATTTTTAGTCTGGATTTTAGGAGGGAGTGATTGGGTTTTTTGCACCCGTACAAAGTGTTTTCTCTTCCAATGAGCCTTATCATCAGACTTCTCTTCATACTGTAAAGTCCTGTTTCTTTACTCCGCGGTTTGGCCACAACCCAGAAGAACACTTTGCCCCAGAATGTGACCTGTCTGTGTCATCTGGTAAAAAAATTAAAACACAAAGTCTCCCCAGATTAAAAGGAAAGACTGATCCACTTTTAGAACCTGAAACGCTTTTAGGATTTTCCTCCGACCCGTTCAATGTCGCTCTGTTTTCCACGGATTGTTGAAGTGAGGTTTCTCTGCTGCTTCTCCGCCTGAACTTCGGCTTTGGTTAAAGTGGAAGAGGTTGAGATACTACAGGAGGTCTTTAATAAAGCTGGGGTCGGATATTGTACTTCATGTGGTAAACCCAGGGTAGGCAGTTTTCTGGAAAAGGAAGAAAGAAATAACGGCAAAGTTTTTGCCCAATGAAGTCAAAAATAAACTGCTATAAGTGGAAGAGAACATCGAACACTAACTGTTATTCACTAGCCAGAAGATGTCATTGAGAGAGAGGATATGGGAGAAGATGAAGGAGGTACAGAGAATTAGAGGGAAAAAAAGGAGGAACAGGAAATTGTTACAAGGTTCCCATCTGCTCCACATCCTTCCTCATTTCTTCATCTAGTTTTCTCTCTTTTGCTAACTCAACCACCTTCCATCATGCGTCTCCTCCGTTTCCCCAGAGGGCCCCATTCATCAACTTGAAACGTCGAGTGCAGATGTCTTCCAGGTGTCTCTCCCTCTCCCCTCCCAAACAAAGAGGAGCCGAGTCCCGTCCATTGTCCCTCGCGGCTCCCTGACAGTCAGGATGGCGGCGATAACCAAAATGTGATGAGTTTATCTTGTGTCGTGTAAATGTAGCGGATCGTGACATTTGGGTTGGATACGCAATGAAACCACGGATGCTCCAGATCAAGCTTTTCTCTGGATTGCAGTTTTTGAGCCACAAAAAAAAAGGCTAAAATGAGAACCCGCAACCGACTAGGTCAGGCTTGTTTTGGGCCTAGTCGATTGCCGTGAATGCCTTTTGGCTTCTGAGGGAGTTGCTGATCCGCTGCTGGCCCGTTAAGAGGAGTCAGCAGGCAATAAAACTCTTCTCTATGTGCTACAGAATCGTGTCGATCAATCTCTACCACGTGTGCACATTCAGCATCGCTCCTAACCGTGAGTACTGTGATAGCACTTGTCACTATAATTACAACAATAACATAATGTTGACAATTGTTTTGTTTACATTTGGGAAAACAAGGAAAATCATTTATTTCAGATTTAATTATAAAATTGTTACAATAAAAGTTTCAATCATTAAGATATCTACACTATTTATGATTGCCGATTTTCAGCCACAGCTATTTAATGTATTTACATTCTGTAATTCCCTCTCTATACAGTAGTTTTCATTGTTGGACATGATGCAAACACATGATTATTTTTCGCTGATATCAGCCTCACCGTTTACTGTTCACTCTTCTGCTGCCACAAAGTTGAAGTATGTCACAGCTATTAAAACATGCATCTTATCAAAAGAACTGGAAAACCCTGCGTGGCTTTTACTGTGAAGCATTCTGCGATGTATTTGTCACGGCCAACTAGGATCGTTCATCTTTAAAAACCAGACGGCAGCTATACATACACAACCCTTTTTGTCCACGTATCATTTTTTATATTCGCCATGCAGTAATGGAACAAGAAGGAGAGGTTAGCGTGAGCCGTGATGGAGGCTTTAAACTTTGGTTGGGCCTCGCTGTTGTGTGCCACGAGCAGCGTGACACTAGCCGGCGGCGGCTCGTGGCCTGACGGAAATTGGCGAATAATTGACTGACCTTTTTTATCAAAATAGCATGACTTTATTTGGCTGCACTGTGACCAAATCAATCACTCTGCTGCTCGAGCAACTTTGCTACTGAACCGCACTTGTTCTTACTACCAACCAGGAATTTAAGATTAAAAACGTAACCTCATTGTCTGTGATGTTTTTGTAATCATCTTTCTTGGTTGCTACTTTCTGTTGACAACAAGCATCTTCACATTACAGCTAGTACTTTCAGGGAGATAAGGCTGACCTTATATGGCATTCTGGGGGCGTTTCTGTACATAAACGGGCTGTACGTGCACAAGTAGATGGATATAGAGCTTAAAATACAAAAAAAAAAACTTTATTACAGTCATCGTAAACCTACAGGCCTCTACTAGACATTCAACCACTGCATTTAGCCCATCCTACGCCCTTTTAGGAACAGTTATGTTCATTTCAACACACATTTATTATGCTTTCTGTGCAACTTTGAAAAATAACCTTGATAATCTTCTAGAAACGTCTTCCTCTTTCCGTCTCTCTCCCATTTCCTACCATATGACTGCCACACTTTCTTCCTCCTAACCTCGCCACGTTCTCTCCATAAACAGCTTGCAAACAACTCATTCTCGCTCCTCTTTCCTTCTTACACTCGTTTCCTTTTTGGAAAATCCAAACGGTCTCTCTTCCCTTTTTTCTGACACCTCTCCGTCTCCCGTGTTCACTTTTCTTGCCCGACTTCAAAAACCTCACCAGTTTCTTTCACTTCTCGTTCCCGCCTTTCTTTCCCTTCCGCTCTACATGTCTCTCCATCGCTCCCGACTTGTTTTCTCTGTTGCGGCAGCCGATCTGTCTCCCGCTGTTGCTTCCACGAATTCCTTTGCTACCTATGCAAATGATCTCATCTGTTCTACTTTCTTTTCCTTTCACATTCCTCTCCATTATCTCCAGCTATTTTATACCGTCATCTCCTCCGAAAACCCCCAAATTCTTTCTCGCACAATAATATTTTCTCCGTCTCCCATCGCCTTCCAACAGCTGCTCTTCAAAAACCCCGAAGGCTGTTCTCTAATCTTCCTACATTGTTGTTCTTCTGCTTTTGCACGTCTCTTATCTTCTCTTGCCTCACTTCTTCCTCCATCCAAAAACCTTGAAGGATTTAATTCTCCACCCACTTTTGCTCTTTCTGTCCTGATCATCTCTCCACACATCCTTCCTTCACTTCCCTCCCTTTCTTGAGTCTTTTGTACTTATTCTCTTTACCGTCTTTAGCAGCTTTGCTAAAAAGCCCACAGAGTGTAGCGGCAGTATGTGGCACACCAATGTCCTACTTAACTGTCCTGTTTTTGGATCCAAGTCCCTCTATCTAGGCCGGGGTCCAGTGTGATGCCCAGCAGGCCCTCTAGTGTATCACCCGCTGCAACAATTTGCTTCGAGGAGAATCAATCAGGGCAATCAATACAACATGTTTTACTTTATTACAGTCGTCATAAACCTAAAGGCCTCTACTAGACAATCAACCACTGCATTTTACCAGTCCTACGCATTTTTAGGAGCAGTTTTGTTCGTTTCTTCCTGCCTTTTCCTACCCTACGACTGCTACACTTTCTTCCTCCTAACCTCGCCACGTTCTCTCCATAAACACTTTGCAAAAAAACAGCTCATTCTCGCTCCACTTTCCTTCTTTACTGAAATAATAAACATTATTCCACCACCTCCATATGGTAAAACCTCTCACATCGAGTCGAACAGACTGTTTGCACAGATGCTGATTATTGCTGCCTGTCCATGTGGGGAAAAAAAACTATCAAAACAATGTTAAACAACGTTTGTTTAAGGTTTAAGGCAGCATCTGTGTGGTACAGTGAAGTGTAACTGATCATACAGGCTGTGAAATAAATAATGAATCCTGAACGAATGCCTGTCAGTATTCTGAAACGGATATGGTCCCCGAACAATCTGAAAACACTACAACTTAACATTAGGAATAGCAGGAATAAGAGTTGTACTGTGAGATCAATGCTAACATGCTGATGTTTAACAGCTATAATGTTCACTATCTACTGTCTGTTTAGTGATAATTCTCTGGATAAGTGAAAATGGCAACCACTGGGTGGCACTTAAAGCTTTTCAAAGTTTGTCCCTCCAGATCCTGCCAGGCTCTCTTCACTGAATATTAAAAACAAGCCCAGAGGCTGGTAGGTGTTGATACCCACAACATGTTGTTCCCTGAATCATCTCCTCACCCTTTGGTCCGGGACTCGCGCCGGAACCTGCGTCACGTTTGACTGAACATCCATCTGTCACTCGTGGATGTAGACAGTCGCTCTGGCCAGGAGTGCGCTCTCAAACACAAGAAGCAGGATGGGAAATCCCTGTGCCGTGACACATTTTCAGTTTGTTCCCAGATTCCATCTGCACTCCCACTACTCACTTCCTTCCTTGTGTGCGAGTGTGTGAACATGCGTGTGTGTGAGTCTCACCTAGACGACTGCCGCTGCGTGGCATCGCCATGAAGGACCCCAGGGTGCCGCCGATGACGCTGTGCGGCCGGCGGAGCGGCGGCTTCTTGAAGGAGCCGGTGTACTGGTGCAGGAAGGAGTGCATGCTGTGTGAGGTGGGGGGGCGGCCGTTCCTCATGAAGGGCTCTGCAACAAAACGGAACCAATACGGATCACTTCTGACGTTCGGAAAAAAATCCACAGTCACATCACAATTATCTTCAAAAACCCACATCGGATACCGACATGGTGAAACAAATACATCGCCTCTCACCTTCCTCATTTCAAATGCGTGCTGCGCGGCTCGGCTTTGTTTAAACATACAGGACTTTGTTTGACATTTAAGTCTAAGACCTAACGGTTCCAAAAATACCTAATGAAAATAAATAATGTGTATAAATAGATGAAATGGGACATCAAATATCCTCCAAGTTCAGTTTGAATAGCTGGCTCAATGTGGGCAGAATCAAACGTTACACAAACTGTTTCGAGGAAATTGATTAGTTTTGTCATATTTTTTTAATATTCACTTTGTTGCAGAGAGTTACAAAAGAAGAAGACAAGTCTGCGCGAGTTGAGGACTAAATCGGTGTAACTTTCTGGCATGAATACACAGTGACAGGTGCCAACAGGTGGATTTTGACAGTAGCAGTATTAGAAAATTGACAGCCAAAGAGCAATTATGTTCCTCTATCAATAAGGAAAGCATTGGTCTCACTCACGGGCCCCAAGAAGTGATTGCATTTCCAATCACAGCCTCCAAGGAAACCCTGGAAGCAAACATTACGACCCAGTGTTCTCCCTGTGGGTCAGAGTCAGAGTCCAGCTGCTGCACCCTTAGCGAAAAAGGTCTTAAATCGTCCCGTTACGATCTGCATTAGACGGACCTTAAGTCTCTCGAAACTTCTGGGTTTATCTTTCTGCTCCTGCCAACTTTCTTCAGTTCAGCCAACCTTTTTAAAGTCAGAGGCGACGGACTGTGCTGCGTTCCTACATGTCAACCTCACATTTTAACAGTGTGTTGCCCTCGGGTGCTTGTCAGTCGTTTCAGAATTACAAGTTGAGCATGAATTACATAAGGAGGTGAAAACGTCAGGGCTGGTTAGGGCTTCCATGGCTTTTATGAGTAGAGGACAGGAACCTTTTCAGCAACCGACGGTAAACACGATACAATATGTCTCCTATTTCAATGTAGGAGTCACTGGGTCATAAAACCTGTACTTTATTTGAAAGATTAACATTAAATCAATGACAATGTGGGCTAGATGAGAAAGATAAAAAAAACTCTGTAAATTCTGTAAATGATGGACGCGCGTGTCCTTCTACTCTGGCAGCTGCCACTCACACGCTGCAGCCAATCTCTTTCATGTGTCCATCGCAGCGCCAGCTCACTGGAGACAAACTGGCAGGCAGGACGTTATATAACAAAGAGATGCCAAGGAAAGTGTACTTGCCAGCGTGTTAATGCATGCATACTATATATACACACACTACCTTTTCACTTGCTGAGCTTCTATCTGTGTGTGTGTGTGTGTGTGTTCCAAGTAGCTGCTCTGCTTTTACTCCTGTTACATAACTTGATAGAGAGCTACTCACTGGAAGCGTATTACAGCTGTCACACACATGCTGAAAACCCCTTTCCCTTCATCAACTTCTGCGCTTCATAATTTAATTACTCAAGACACTGAAAGCTCTGTGTGTGTGTGTGTGTGTGTGTGTGTGTGTGTGTGTGTGTGTTTTTCCATGCCTGCTGACAGGCATTTATATGAAGATGAAAAATCTGACCTGATTCTCAACCATTTTAATGCTTTTAGCAGCATGAACGGCAATTTAACTACGATGTATTTTTAAAAGGGTTTTTTTCCCCTTCGAACCCATTTGTCAAACACATTTTATGTCCCCAAGCAGTCAAAGGTTGTTGTGTTTCATGCTGTAAAAAGATGATGATATCCAGTAGATAACGGGTCATCTTGCTAAAAGCACGGCTCAGAAAATCTTCCAAATCACACAAAATAAAAAAAACAAATGGGCTTGAGTCCCTTTGTAAAAGCATTTTTCTAATTCAGATGTATGTGGTATGGATTTATGTTGTTTCATCTGATTTGTTTTGATGATGAATGTTTACCATTGTCCTTTGTGCCTCCGTCCTCGATGGTCATCTGCTCGGCCAGCTCGGACAGAGACTCGTCGATGGTCTGACTGGAGCGGAGCGTTAACGACAGGCGCTTCTTAATCCTCTTCATCTTCTCCATAGCAGGGCAGCGTGAGGCCTGTGGGACACACACACACACACACACACACACACCCAGTCAACCCTAATTCAGCAGAAATGGACTGTGGACAAGTAAACAAATGCACGCAACATTGTGTTGTTGTTGAGAGTGTGTGTGCGTTCACACAGCTTGGGGGATTCCAGAAGCTCTATAAAATCCAAAATATCTCAGCTCATGAATAACGTAAAGCCGCTTTTAATCCAATACTCATTCACTCTGCAAATACTGCAACAGCACATGAATAAAGCATGAACAAAGCATGAATAAAGGATGAATACCACATACTCGAGTACAGCCGTTTTCACTAACACACACACACATTCACAAATGTGTACAAGGAGAAATTAATTAACTCTAATTGAATGGGGGGAGAGTCAAATCAGTTAGCAGACACACACACACACAGTATACACACACACAGTACACACACGTCTGCAAACTCATGCCAGTGTTGTGCCAGACGACTGCGTCTGTGTTGACGCAGCAGACGCCCAGGTCACAGGAAGCACCTTGCTCAATCTGCCTCAAGCCAGGCCCTGCTCATTGTGTTGCCGTGTCAACGCCCCACGCATGCGTGTGCGTGTGCGTGTGTGTGCATGTGTGTGAGGACCGGGCCCTCTGTGCGAGTGGAGGAAATGCAGTGAGGAAGCAGCAGCAGAAATGCCCCGCCCATTCTTCCCCCGACCCTCAGACCAAAGCAAACTGGCCCCTGCCGTCGCCGTCTCTCGCCCTCTCCCTTTCTCCCTCTCGCCCTCTCAAGGTCGTTAGCTCCGCTCGTCCCCACGAGACGCCATCTGCCCCGTCTGCTCACAACCCCTTTCGGCAATTTGTCATTCATGGCACTGCGTGGCGAGGGACACTTCATCACTCCGTGTTGGGACGTCGTATGACCGCAACCTCACACCAACACACAACCTCGTCGGATTCTGTGATACGACAACCCTCCTCCTCTTCCCCCCACACACACACACACACACATATAAAAAAGGAAATGCGAGCGCTTGTAGGTTTGCGTGTGTGGAGAGAGGACATGACCTGAATATCCTCTCAGTCGCTCTAATGAAAAGGCCAACAGGCTACCGGAAGAGGAATAAAGGTTTCACTTCATGAATATGAATTGCGGTGTAGGCGTACACTTTTTAACCGGGTTCTTTATATTGTTTTAAAGGATTTTGTATCTACAGCTGTCAGTCAAATGAAGTGTTAGTTAACTATCATTCAAATATTATGATATAGATTATATTCTGACTTTTATTCTTACTAATACATATTGTATTTTTACAAAACCATTTTGGTTGTTGAGGAATCTGTGTAACTGTGTAATTTAAAAACCCGGCAACTAACTCACATTCAACTGCTGTCATGTAGGGACGTAATTAACAGTTTATCCATTAATCAACAATAATATTCATATTTCACAATTGAAAGAAATAAAAAAGTTTTAAATGAAAAGCTGACCAAAATTAAAGAGAGCGGCTTGTCACTTAAAGGATTGCCGGTTGACCTTAGAGTGAGCCCGGGTCGCTAGCTTCAAAGCTAAACACAATCACTTTGATAACCAAGTAGCGAGACAATGGAACATGGATGGTGTCTTGAGGAGCATTTTTTCACAGACAAATAAACTGTAGTCAGACACACAGCTGACAACGTTGCAGCTAAACTAACTGGTGCGGAGGAGACTCACTGGGAAAGTGCACGCAACATGGCTGCCAACTCTCCCGGACAGGTGGGACACATCTGCAGCTGGCCAATAAGACGGGTGTAACCTCCTTGAGCATTGTTTATCGTTGCAGCTTGTTCGGCACTTTAACCACAGCTCTCGGTCAGAAAAAGAATATTCAAAATTAGCAACTCTGCTGTTGAGCTCAACATTTACTCAAACATAGGGGATGAAAAAATCCCCAAAGTGCTCAGAATAACGGAAGGCTTGAACACACCTAAATCTCAGGCCGAACCGAACCGGTAGTATAGATGCATGAAAATAAAATAGATGTATTGAACATCTCTAGCCACTACAACGTGGTGGCCAGTAACCCAAGTGGAGTGTGATTGGCCCACTTTTGGAGGGGAAGTGTGTCATGCTGGCCCTTGCGGCCCTATCGGCATTCAGATGTGATGAGGGCACGCACACACTCAAACACACATGCACATAAAAAGCTATCAGACGGCACGGAAATGGGGGGGAAAGGGGAAATCACACTCCAGCTAATGAGGCTGAAAATCCTGCTCGTAAAGATCTCTATGCAAAATAAAATAAAATGACTGCACTGGAGAAAACCCTGTCAGACAAACGCACACACACACACTTTCTCTCCTCCGTACACACCCACGCACTCGCCGCATGTGATATAAGTGCTCTTTGTCTCCCTTACAGAGGAGTGCAACAGAGCCGGGTTTTATCTCTGCAGCAAACCAAAACAAAGACTCATGTGACGTGTGTGTGTGTCACTGTCTGTGTGCGCGCGTGCATGTGTATGTGTGTGTGTGCGTTTTGAGTTTACAGCATCTGGCACATATGAATGATGTCGTCGATAGAGAGACATAGAGGGCAAACTGAGACTCTTATTCTCTCTCTTTCATCATCATCATTACCTCCAGAAATTCTCTCGCTCTCTCTCACACACACACTTTTTGACCCACATTCTAGAAAACTCCCACCCCTGAATCCTCTTGAGGGCTTGTGGGTAGTCCAGTCCAGGGGAGGAAACTTCAAAGGGTAAGCGAGGGGGGGACAACAGGCGACTAGGCCTAATTACTGAGCTAATGATTTTACACACACACACACACACACACACCTCTTACTCCCTCTAGCCCTTGCCTTCCTTCCTTTCTCATTCCCTCCTTTCCTACTTCTTGTCCTCTCTTCTATCCCACCTCAAGTACAGAATGAGGTAATGAAATGGAAAAACTTAGCTTTACGTCCAGTTTTAGATGTGTGAAGAGTGTGAAGAGGAAGAGTGGGAGGCGGAAGAGGAAGAAGCCGAGGACGAGCGAGCGAGCAAAGAAATAGGACAAAGCAAGTGATTTTATTTCAGAGAACGGAGCCATAATGGAGTCTTTGTGTTTGGTTAAGAGCCATGAAATCACCAGTGTGACTGCAGGCATGTACAGTGCTGGTGAGAGAAAGAGAGGGAGGGGCTCAACTCTGACATTAGGTTTGGTTTCAGCGGCTAGTTCTTGTGTTAATAGCACATTTGGGAAATAAAAGCGTTAACCATCTAAGTTGGCTAATGAAGTGTGTGCTCCCCAGATCCAGTGGGCCATAACGTGCATGTTCCCTTCGTAATGACCCATTAAATGTATGTTTTCAAGATTTAATTAGTTGTTGAGAAAGTGCTCCCCAAGCCCATGTTCGTCAAAGCTGGTGATCAAGCTGTGGTGCCGAAATCTAAATTAGACCAGTTGCCTGCTGAAGGGCTGGGTTTCAAACCTCAAGACAATTGAGAATGTCTAAAATAAATTAAGCCAAAAGTCAGTGCCGACTGCTTGGTCAGGGTCTTCGGCCCCAGATGTCTTTGAATACACTTTTGTTTAGAAATCGATGACAAATTGATCACAAATCCGATTCAAATCCGGGCAATTTGCAAATAAGGATGGGCATAAGTACTTGAGTGTATGTACGGGAAAAATACATATGTACTGCATATATATATATATATATATACATATATATATATATATATATATATATATATATATATATATATATATATATGTATATATATATACACACACACACATACACCGGTATATATTTGACTTTTTTATTCAAACCGGTGTCCTACAGACATAGTCCTGATGACCAGCACATGGTAGCTTTTTTTGAGGGGCGAGTACTCAAATATGGATATTACTTAAAATGCCCATCAAGGGTCAGCCCTTCTCCCAAACTAAAAATGGCAGCCATACATTTGATCAAAATTGGGTTTGATACAGCCGTAACGATGTTGTCGCTCCTCGGCAGGCAGCAACATTTAATGTTCACAGCTCATAGCTGAGGGCGCAGCGGTCTGAGCTACTTACATGTCATGGTTTTAACTTTAGTCATGGTTTTAACTTTAGTCATGGTTAAATTAATATTTTGTTTAGCTTCCTCTATGTACCAACGTACAAACAGCTGCTGGCCAGTTGCGAGTTGTCCAGCGAGCGGGGAACAACTACGGCGGCGGTCCTTTTTGGCGTCAATGAATGAATGCGTTTACTCGGGAAAAAATACCGTGAAACCGCCAGAATGTTACAAAATACCGTGATATGAATTTTTGGCCATACCGCCCATCCCTAGTTTGATATCATAACCTGAACTCAAACCAGCTATGAAGTGTGTGACAGTGTGCTCCCACAACCTGACAAAGAAGTGTGTGTGGTCCTCGAATGCAGACTCCTTATCAGTCGTTTGCTCCCGAATTCAATGGATCGTTGAGTGTGTGACCCAAATATGTTTTCCCTCAAATTATAATCCCAAATGTTTCAGTTCTGAAGTTCAGAGATTCTTAAATATTGCTTTGAAATGTCTGACCACATTATTGCACAAACACGATACAACTTTCCCTTCAATACTTCTGTCAGTTCCCAAAAGGTTTCAAAAGCTGACGGGGAGAAGAAACAAAACAGAGAACGGAGGGAGAGTTGAGCGGAAGGCTGAACAGTGGCCACTTCTCAAAACGGAAAACAACAGATAGAGACATGAAAGTCGTTGCTCAAAACAAACCTGCGCTTATTGGAATCATATACACTTTAAAAAATAAAAACAAACAATGTCAAATTGCCACTATTCAGCTTTGTTGCAGAATGTAATCAACGGTGAACGTGCCCGACTATAAACTGATTATTTTTCTCCCATCACTTTTTTGGAGTTGGCACCATGTATGTTTACTTTACTTTTGAGTGTAGCACTACTGGCAAAGTTGAAGAAGACCAAAATCCATAATGAACTGATCCTGCTCTCAAGTATTGCCTAATGGAGAGAACAACTAATTGCTCCGTGGCACATTAGACTATCGTTCACAGGAACTTGTGCCACAGAACTCCATTGTTGGATAGAATCTATTAAAAACACATCAATAAACCAAACCATCGCACCATTACATTCATTGCAACAAACATGGTGGTTTATTTCTAGGTCAATCCCACATGCACGTCCTGCTGCTTGAAACACTCACGAATGCATGAAAATGTGTATTCATCTGTGTCTGAAAATAGTCCCGAACAAATGCCGTATTTACTCCTGTTACAGAAACATCTGTCCTAAACTACAGCAGCCAGCTGTTTCGGGATATTACAGAGGGTCTTTTTAAGAATTTAACTATGTATATTTGTCCCTTCTGTTAAATATCAGTCCCTCTGGAGGAAAGCGTTGTCTGTGAGTCACCGGCATAGCAGGAAAGTCAGAAAGTATTGTCAGGCAAATTAATGCATCGTTTGTTTTGGTCTTTTGGCGGAATATGTTGACAATAAAAAATAAAAACAGAGCAACAATATTATCCTTGAACTCATCACGAAGGCAACAAAAAGATCGAGAATCCTCCTCCTACCTAAAATGAGCGTTATTTATATATTTTTTACTGTTTTTTCCACATCGTCGCTATTATCAAATAAGAAATTGGTCTCACACCATTTGTTTTCTTTGAGAACTGTTGCATAATACAATTGTTGAGCATCCGTTATCTGTACATGCCCCATTGCCCGACTACTCCCACACCCACAGCCGGCTCGCTGCTCGCTGCCCACGCCACAGAACGGAAATCACACGTTTGTTTAAAACAGCGACAAACATGTTAATCGGATTTAATCGGTTTTGATGAAAATCGACAGCTCGGCCACAAAAAAAAAAAGCTTGAAGGTGAAATCTGAACTCACCCAGGTGCTCACTTTACATTTTGTTCCATCCCCCCGTCTGGTTTTAGGATCACAGGTGTATATAATGTTTGCGCCGCCTCGGGCCCACTTACAGCACTGCAATCATGTAGAGATCACACAGACGGGGAGTTTCCCTCGTAATGGAGGTATACGTTACAATCAAAGCACCGCTGTCTGCCCTACATAACGTACACCGCTGCACAGGCTTCAAAGACCAGGAGCCACAAAGGGTGTCACCTCGCCAAAGCCTACGGGGCGCATGAACCCCTGCATACAATATCTTTCACTCCCATAACTGTGACGGACAGCTTCTCGAGGACTGATCTGTAGATGGTTTTCCAGTATTGGGAGATTGCAATGAAGGAATATTTCCCAGATTTCTCGTGTTTAGATTATGTGTTTCATGTGTATTTGTTCTTTTGAGTATTAACCAACAATATGGTCAGCCTCATTATCAAAACTACTAGCGGTCCCATCAGCCTTCAAGCGCCCATTTCAGCTGAACCCTGCCGGGTACAGTCACAAGCATGTGTTTGTGCAGCTATGAGGACACACACAAACGGAGCATCAGTGCTGCTCGCCGGTGCAGTGGGTGCTTTCCACTGAAAGACCCTTTGTTTTGCTTGGGAGGAACTAAAAAAGAAAAAGAAAAAAGAGCTTCAGCATGACTGAGCCAGAGGGGCGAGCTGAAATAACCCTGTGCCCGTCTGTGTGAGCACAAAAGGCTACAATGTTAATATTAAAAAGAACTTTACCAACGGCCTATAAATTAACGCAAACATCAGCGGACAAAAAATATCAGCTGTTCCTAGTTCAGTTCCTTCGGGTGCATAGTTCCTAAAAGGGGTGCACGTCTGTCATGACAATGCTAATGCTAACAATGCTGGGGTTTAGCAGACAGAGTAAACACAAAGTACAGTCGATGCTGATGGGAATGTCATTGGTTTTGCAGATGTTGATGGAACGTGATGGGATCATCTTCTAAGTCATCAAGACGCATCTCCTGATAACCATTCATGTCTGTACTCCATGTCATGGCAATCAATGCTGTGAGCAACAGATTGCCATCACGTGCATGGCAAAAAACCAAGTCTGAGGACACAGGAAAATTATGGATTGTGTTGGGAGTGAGCTGCTGCACCCAAGTGAACGAGTTTAGATACCAGGGTCGTTTGTGAGAGGCAGTGGAAGACGCCGCATGAGAAGTACAGTTATGCCGGTGATGAAGAGGGACCTGATCCCCCGAAGGCAAAGCTCTCAATTTACCACTCGATCCACGTTCCACCCTTCACCTGTGGTGTCGGGTAATAGGATCAATGATACAAGCGAGAGAAGGGAGTTTCAGGAACGGCCTGGACGTCCAGAGGACTCCCGGAGAAGCATCGCCGCTTCCTTTGCATTGACGGAGACAGTTTCGGAAGTTTTCCGAGCAACTGTGAGGAGGCCTCAGGGTAGACCCGGAGCAGGTGAAGGGATGATGTATCCCACCTGGGGGGCTGCTGGGATTCTCCGTGAAAAGCTGGAGGGAATAAATGAGAGGCTACCTTGCAAAATCTGTTGCCAACGCAGAAACAAATAAGCGGCAAAAAGAGGATGTATGGAAGCAAAACAACGCTTTAAGTAGCAGAAACTATTTCCTGTTTTTACCAGAGCAATGAAAGAATGTGTCTATATCGGTGAAATGAAAATTTCTCATATCTTTTTTTTTTTTGGGTGAGCTGCTGTCTCCGAAGTTTAAATCACTCAATTTATCAGAAGAGTCCAAATAATCTACAGAGGACGTAAACAAAAACATGATGCAAAGGCCGGGAAGAAAACAACGAGGAAAAGAACACAGATCACAGTTTAATGGGAGAGATGGAAAGAATGAAGATGAAGATTGGGGAGAGGAAAGGAGAACAGGGAGGGGGGTGTTATTTATAGTTATAGAAGGCTGCAATGTCTCCAACTGAATGCACACACACACACACACACACACACACACACACACACACACACACACACACACACACACACACACACACACACACACACGTGGCACACCACTACCCTGTCCTGTTGCTGTCTTGCCACATGACGAACACAAACACAAAGCCCACAGGCCACAAAACATACAGGGAACTCAGCTGACACACACACTGACACACACACACTGACACACACTGAAACACACACTGACACACACACTGACACACACACACAGCTTTGACTGCATGCCCAGACACTCCGGTGTCATCTGTTTGCAGCAGGAGATGGGCGAGGTTCGAAACAAACACACACACAGTGTGTCTGTGTGTATATATAAAAATCAGTGCATTTGTGTGTGTTTGTTTGTGTACACTGCATGTGTGAGGGGGGTTAGCTCGAGGTCATGCCAAAGACAATATGCTTCATCCATCTCCAGTTACCAAACAGAGATTGTGTGCAGGATAAATTATCCTATTACTTGTTCACGCCGGCATTGTCTCTCTCACACACACACACACACACACACACACACCTAGAGGTGAACTGAATAATCCGACAGGACGTTTTTAACAAACTCTCGTTATTGGTGGAACCCAATAATACCCGTTTCCAGTTTATTTCTCCCCACAAAATGTATCACTTGACTGTTTTTCTGTGCCGAGCTGGGACATTGTTCTTTATGAGGCTGTGACATGACCGCTGGCTATTTGTTGTGAGATCCTTCTGCTGCCCGACTTTACAGTCACCTTGTTGTTTGTGTAGTGAATGTGGTTGTTATCTGGCGCTACACACTGTATGATGATCACACCGTCCTGGTTGCCTCACTGTAGCTTCTGACCGTTCAAACAAGTGCTTAGCCGTCACTTGCTGTGTGCGTAATGAGCGAGGCCCGAGACATGCTAACATGCTAACTACATCTCTTAAAAAAAGAAAAAGAAAAGAAAATCTTTTCTTTATGGCAGTGAAAACATATTTTGTGAGGAGACCATTAACCCCTGCTGTTAACCCTCTCTGTGCTCCACCAGCCGCGATGATCTGCTGCTGCGACAGTTCACACACACAATGCCTTTGTGTGTGTGAAATCAACACCCTCCTCTGGTTACGTAACGCTTGTCTGTTTCATTACAGCCACACCAGACTGACGAGGGTTAACGAGAAGCTTCCGGTCGGTCCAACACACACACACACACACACACGCAGCTTGATGAACACAACATACCAATAATGTGTGTTTTCCTGTCCAAAACACACAGCTGGAGATGGCACATTCCAGTGTAGAGAGATGGGAAACTGTAGGAGCTTAAGATGAGACACACACACACACACACACACACACACCCCCCAATGAGAGTGTGTTATGCAAATTACATTGCACTGAAAATAAAGGAAACATAAGGTCTCAGCTCACTCCAAGAGGATCTTTCTGAATATTGTGAAAGACAATTAAGTCTGACAAAAGCATTGCAAAATATTCTTCGCCATCTTCTCGATTACATGATTAAAATGTCAAATTTGCTGCAAAGCGTTTAGTGCTTTCCCGCCATGTCTCTTTGTGTGGCTAGAAACAGCCGATGAATGGAGCATATTCAGACTTTCAATGCTTTTTACATTTGAAAAGCTGCATGGAAAAAAAATGTTTTTGTTGAGGTTCCTGGGGAGAGATGTCAAAATATGTGACCTCCCGCTGCTGGTTGAGGTCATCCACACTCAAAGCTGCCAAACGTTTTAAATGTACTCATTCAGATCCAAGCAACAACAGCTACAGTCGTCTCACACAACGATGGCAGGTTGTCTTACACAACAAAACTCTACCTTCCCTCCCTCTATTATTACCTCATCTCCGCCTCCTCTGTCTGTTTTATGGCTCTCCGTCATGCATCCTCGTTCTCACGCCCTGAACACGCCGTCTCCAACTCCTTCGCCATTCACCCCGAGGCCCGTGGGAACAGGTGTTCACTCCCCTCGGTGTGTGTGTGTGTGTGTCTCACACCATCCCAACAGTGGTCCTGGGCTCTTTCCTGTGTTTGTGCCAAGCCATGTGGGACGTCCCAGCCTGAGACAAAGATGCGACATCTCCTACAAAGTCTGCCGGTCGAAGAATTATGTGCTGCGACTCACAAAGCTTGACTAAACCTGGTGGTTCTGATGGATGGACCTCATGAAAACAGACACGACAAACGGTGTGTTTGTCCATCGCACACAACGTCTTTAATGCATTCAGCGTGGCATCGTTTTTATTTGCTTTTTATGCTAATGTCAATATGATACCGAAGCTTTCATAGCGATATCAAAACAGTTTTGTTCAAACTTTACTTTAAAAGGAACCAACATGTCTTTTTATAAAGCCCTTTGCCGCCAAAATCTCCCAACAAACATCTCTAAAGATCACTAATATTTTGTTATAATTGTTTGTTTCATGTTTCATGTCAATTTAAAACGTTTGTGGTTTCACAGCGGTTGTGCTGGACTATTTCTTGGCCGCGTTCGGCGGCTTCCTGCAGTCTCAGCTGCCCGGTAACGTCCTGGTGACGACAGGACTCCAGGAAGTTACTGTGCCCGGCCAGGAAATAGTCTGGCACATAACCCCTGGTAGCCGTTTCCAGTCTTTGTGTGACTTTAATCTAACCAACTGCTGGGGCAGCTTCACATTCATTGTACACACAGACAGCAAGAAAGCAAATGAGTGTATTTCCCAAACTGTGTCTCAATTTTCAGGATCTCACTGGACACAAACCAAGCACCAGCCAACTCGTCTTTCTCTTTCACTGCAGCCGACAATCAAGAAACATGATGAAGGCTGTGTGCCGTTTCCCAGTTCAGTCACGGCGGTGGGATCTCCCGTCACTCAAACGGCGCAGAATTCTAATCTCTTCATCCGTGGGATTTCTGCTGATGAAGTCAAGTGTTTTTTTTGGCAGTTTCTTAGTCTGTTGAGCCATGGCTGCTATCACCGCACGTGTCGGAGGGTTGCGTTAATCTGATTACACCAGATTACCAGTGTGTGCGCAAACGCACCAGGCGATACTGACCTAGAATTGATCCGACCTTTCAGATAATGGTGAATTAGGTTCTTGCTGGTGCTAATACGGGATACACAAAATCTCAGAGGGATGCATTGGAAGAGCCTCCTGCCATCTCAGAAACATTTATGATAGAATTCATTAGATATGCCGAAGTTAAGCGGAGACAAAGCCAGACTATTTTCTCTCTGGGCTTTAAGAGAGATCCAATTTTCGTGACAGTTTCCTGTGAACTTTCGATGGTCTTTGTTGGCACTGATTGCAGATAGCGCCTGTGTGGGAGAGGCAATGATTAACCAGAGGAATAATTAGAGAGTCCTGCTTGAGATTTAAAAGAAAAAAGTCAACCGAGACTGGAGTTGAAAGGAAGAGGAAGCAGCAAAGTAAGTGAGGACAGTCGGAAAAGGGCACAAAGTCGGTCTTGAAATCCCAGAGCTCACAGGTTCAAATCCAGCAAGAGCCAAACAGCATCCTCTGAAAAGGAAAGTTTGACCATGAAATCGACCAAACTCAATCATTTTCATTGTTATGATCATGGTGAGACGGGGTGCAGAAGAGTAGTTTTAGATAAGCAGGCAGATGGCGAGAGTTGTGTAGGACGGGATGTACTGAACAGCAGATTGTCAACTGCAGCTGACTGTACTTGGCAGTGGCTCCACACTGTGCCACTTATCCGTGTTTTTGTAAGCACATAAAGTCTACTTTTAGAATCGTGAAAACCATTAAAAATGCACCACGCGGACCACCGAGATCTGGGCCTGGAGTTTGTTTGAAATAAGTGCAAATCCAGATCGCAGTCGCGGTCAGAAACATCGTGACTAGATGCTTTCCTTAAATCGGTGTTCCTCAATAACGATAAACACGTCATTTCAAGAACGGAAGAAAACATGATTCAGGAATCTCGCTCATCCCGTTCGGAGACAATAAAAAGGGAAAACGGAGGTAAACCTCGTCTGAGTCACTCCCTGCGTTCAGTGTGTGTGTGTGTGTGCGTCTGCATCGATGAATATTTCAGCACCTTCGCTGTCAAACGACACCACAGGAGTCGACAGTGCGAGGGAGAGTGACTTCATGAATGAGCTGCAGGTCCGTTTATTTTAAAGTGACCTCTGCGTTCATGTCTGCTGCTGCTCCAACAATGCCACCGGTTAATCTGAAGATTATGAGCCAATCTCAGACACCCAACTAAACCCTCCGTACGTACACACACATACACACACAAATGTACACACGCATGTACACACACTCCTGAGGGAAATTGGACAGGATGTGATGCCAAAACATATAGGACTAATGATAGGCAGTGTGTGTTTGTGTGTGTGTGTGTGTGTGTACACAGGGAGACAAAACTGCATATTAAAGCAGTGTGTGTGTGTGTGTGTGTGTGTGTTTGAGAGAGAACAAAGAGGTCTTACACACTGGCCCATTCTCTTCCCCACTAACAGACAAACATCCCTTCTGACACCCAAACACATTCATACAAGATGACAACACACACACACACACACACAAGAAAGAGAAAGAGAGAGAGGAGAGAACTCACACCACTTCACATTCCTTGCATCGCTCACATAACGTTCCTCATCAGTGTGTGTGTGTATATATATATATATATATTCATATGACTAAGAATGTGTGTAATTGTGTGTTCTCGCTGCACCCAGCCCACACTAATTGTATTCATTCTGAAGCCCTAGAATTACTCAGACCCCCCAAAAATACCCAATAATTACTACTTTACCCACATCATGCCCACCCTGTGGCAGGAAGACGTTTCCCATCAGCCCCAGGGGCCGCGAGCAAGTCCTCCCTCTCAGGATCAGTAACACTCTACTGCTTTTTACATTTTCTGCCCTTCCTTTTTCCAAGAAAACGATCCACTGACCGCGCTGGGCAATTCTTACCAACAAAGACGAGAAGACGGGGGAAAGGTCTTATTGGGCTAAATATATATGAACACAAATCAAAAGACATGAGTGAAAACACACACACACACCCTGTGTACACACATGTACACACATGTACACAGGCAACGCTTTCATACATACAGTGATGCATTCACTAAATCACATTCCAGCACACATAAGAGGGATATACTTGCGCGCTCTCTCACAAACACACACACACACCTCTGATCAATAAAACATTGCACACAGAGTTATATAAATGGGAGAGAGAGAGAGAGAGAGAGAGAGAGAGAGAGAGAGAGAGAGAGAGAGAGAGAGAGAGAGAGAGAGAGACAGCAAGCTGCTGGCCTGGTTGTCAATGGCAACAGTGTTTTGGAGGCTGATCATCAGTAAGTGTAGTGAGCTCTGCTGCAAAGCATGCTGGGATATCGCCATGCATTGCACCTCAGAGGATGATTTATTTTTGTTTTTGGTCAGCCGTTCAGAAGTACAGATAGATTTTATGATCCACTCGTGTGTGTACCTGTAACTTGCTGTTACAGGTATGATTTCCGCTCCCGTTGCTTCAGTGTTTGTGCGAGTTAAGGGGCCCTCCAACCATTTGGCTCTGCACTTCCATAACGCTGGGGGACTCGCAAGAGACAGTTTAAATATGGAACGGTCCAAATCGAAGCAGCAGAGGCCTTCTGCTGTAAAGTCGTAGCCTCCAAGCCCACGTCGAGATAACCCTTAACGACATCATCAGGGTGACTTTATCAGACCCACAGAAGGTTGTTTTTTTTTTTTTTACAGACTGACGGTCGCTCTCCATGACTAGTAAACTGAGCTTAGCATGTAAAATAAGAAACAGCACACGTAGAATAAGTTGTGTGACACGACATGTATTTCACGTGGCAACAATTCCTCAAACTCAAACCAAAAAACTCAACTCTGCTCGGCGACGGTTCACTGCACCCATCCTCATCTGGCCGTCCCGGGCGCAACAACGTGAGACGCAAGAGTGCGAGTGTGTGCGCACATATTCACGGCACATGCCCTCAGCTCTCATGTTCCTGCTGTAGGCGACATAATGCAGAGACGGATCGATACAAGCGCTGCTAAACGGCCCGCAGACATGGGGAGGGGGTTTGTCTGGGTAATTACTGTGTCCTCTGGGGGGTGTATCACGGCCAACAGCTTAGATCTGGATGTGGGTCAATATCATATACGCTCACACACACAAATGAGCAGCCAGTTGCTCCAGATGAAGGGCAGTGGATGTAAATCCAGGTCAAACAGGAAGCGGAAAAGAGCCTAAATGCATCACTGACGCCTCACTGCAGCAGTGAATGATTGGTGCTCGATATATATTTAAATATAACTGGTTACCACCTGCTGTTGATTGATATGTGTGATATGATACTACTATGATATCACGATTGATAACTGTCTGATAAAAATGAAATATTAGGCTTTTTTTTAAAGTTCTGAGAGATTTTAGACATTAGTTTCTCTAATAATTCACGTAATGTCTCACTGTTTCTAGGCTGACAACAGGGTGGTGCATTTGTGGTGTGTCGGATTAACCATACACTCAAGGTGGCTCCAAAAAAAACACTACAAGGCAATGTCTGTGAAATGTACAAGTAGGATGTTGTGCACCGTTATCTTCCACACAAAAAAAGCATCTTGATGGAACTGATTTAAAAAAGAAAAATTGGCACCAGCTCAAAGTTCTTCATTTTCAAGTAATTTTAAATTCATGAACACAAATCATTTCAAAAGGAGAGTATTGTAAAACGCTAAAGGATGCTTTCAAGTCAGCAGGAGGACATGTCTTCAACCACTTCTTCCAAAATACTACTTTTTATACAAGCAGATAGGGGTAATTGAATATCCACATATTCACTGTGAAAACAAACGTAGCTTCTCTGCTTTAAACCAGAAAGCATATCTCACTGTATTTACAGAAGACATGAAGGAGTAGAGTCTGGTGTGGGCATCATGGATCTGTGTTTGTGGGCAAAGATTAAGGACGACGTGTAAAACTGCTGGAGAAGTGATATAAGAAGTGTGTCGGTGTTGAGTTACAGTAGGTTTTTTATTTATTTATTATTTGGCAATGACATTCCTGCATTATTGGTCGCCCAGAAATCACACTAATAATAATATAGGGATGTTCTCCTCGCTCTATATTGTGTGTTTTGTGGTATTAATACAATTTAAAAGTAAATGTAAATGGTGTGTGTGGGTGTGGGGTTAGTCAATAAATACAACGTTATGTAAACAAACCAGACTATTTGCACCCTAAATAATGAAATATGATATTTTAATTTGGAAACACACGCGAAACAGAACAGCCCCGACTGCCCCTGTAAAAAAAAAAAAAAGATATTTATGGTGAGCTCGTCTGGCTGAATTCTTCTCAAACTGCAGCTTCCTCTGTGTTGACATGTCCACACGTCGCTATTCAATCTTCGTCCTCAGCGGCCAGACGCAATGTAACGCCGCGGAGTCCATTATCGGACATGCCGTTTTATTCCCGAATGACATTTGAGTCAATTTACCTGAAAATGGTGAATTCCGGGGTTTCAAACCGACTCTCCGGAGCTGCCAGGCCCGGATGCCCTCTTCTGTGGATTATCCGCCCACTGAAGTAACGTGAGCCTCGAACACAGCGCAATCTGTGTGCGCTTTCGGTTCCAAGCGAAAAAATAAATATCCTCCGAGACACACAGAGAAATGTGAGGGGTTTGAGGACGGGGAGCTGAAGACCGAGCCCCCAAAATGTCGCTCATGTGGCGGCGAAAGCAGTTTAAAGAGGCTGGAGGAGGATCTGTGTCGATAGAGGAGAAGGGAGGGGTGTAACGAGCTGCCATCAAGCGCAACACAGCGGTTAATAACTGGACTTCCGGTTTTATTACAAAATAAAACCATTATCAGCGGCTGTATGTCGTACCCTATCACTGTTTTCAAAATAAAATCATGACATAAATCACTTTGATCGTTCGATAATATTTAGATAGCAGAGACAGATAATCATCAACATGTATGCATACATAGATTATCAAAGTTGTGTTTTGACATATTTAATGGTATATTAAATCCTTTTGTAAAGAGAAAGTCCACTTTGCTAATGCTTTCAAACTATTATTATAAAACAAGCCTTGAGATTATTAGATGGTGGTTTACTGGCTGTCCATTTACAACATTCAAATGGACCGTGGACTGGATGTAAAATGATTAACAAAATGCATATTCAATATGTATATATATATATATATATATATATATATATATATATATATATATATATATATAATTTAAAGTTGAAAAGATATTTAAGATATTATATTATTTGTGCCATGTTGTGAATAATTCATTCATCTCCTTCCGCGATTTCACCGATTGGATTAATTAATTAATTAGAAAGGATGCATATTAATATCAAGAGCCATCATCTGAGTGACAACCAGAAAAAATAAAAATGGGTCATCGGGTATAAATCTGACAGGCATAAACACAACGAGCTTTAAATTGTATTTTTGGTTGTGTGGCGCCGCCTGCTGGATAAAAGCTGCAGCGACGACAGTTAATTCAATTAGATCGTTTGTATTATTATCCTATAAAGGTTTACAGTGCTAATATTTCACAATAATACAGATGTTTAAAGAACCAGTTCACCTAAATCACAAAAAACGTATATTGTCATGTACTCCCTCTGGTACATCCATGCAGATTGAAATAAATAAATAAATCTGTATATATTGGAGCAGGTTTTGATATATCTATCTCTAAATCTTCTGCTGTCAAACCATTACAATGGAGGTCAATGGCCTTTCCTCTGTGCTGAGGGAAGCGACGTCACAATTTAATGATGCTTGTGCAGACCTGCATGAAAAGTTGTGTAAAGTGTTCGTGGATGTGCTGTCGTCACTGCGCCCTTTGCCCCAGTCACATCAGCTCTCTCCTGTCAGCGGTGGTGTTTACTGGGATCACAACCGGGATGCAACCTGACTGGAAGATGTCTCGGGCTGCAGAAAGACTCAAACTGCTGATCAACCACCTGGATCAACCCTGTGGCACGATCGTATCCTTCTGTTCGTCTGTGTCGGATCATCGGGGACCCTTTTAGCAGAGCTTTAGACCGCCTCGCATCCTTTAGCGCACGGGCAGCTCTGGTGGGCCAGACCGGGGTCCTCTCGGTGCACCGGAGGCCTGCCGGGACATGGGGAGCGATACAGGAGGCCTCTGCTGCCTGCTGGGGTTGTTTCCGACGTTAATGCATGTTAGCCTCGTCCAGGAACTGAGACACACCGTTACTTTGAATAGGAATAGGTCGCCATTGTTTCTGGAGCGGAACGTAATGTAGCCGGTGTTACGGTTTAACAGGCGACCGTGTTAACTGGAGACTTTCAGCCGAACAGACAGCTGTTGAACATGGGAAGATAGCACGTAAATAACGTAATGAAAATAAGAAGAATGTCCTCGTGAATGCCGCATTGTTTATTTATATTATATATATATACTGGCGACTTTGTAGATATATATATATATATATATCTACAAAGTCGCCAGTTAACACGGTCGCCTAAATATATGAGAGCTGTTGATACTGTATTGAAAAATGTAACAATATGGTATTCACGAGGACGTTCTTCTTATTTTCATTCGGCTGAAAGTCGCCAGTTAACACGGTCGCCTGTTAAACCGTAACACCTGTATACAGCTGCTCATATCAGTGTGTGTTTCAAGTCGAGCGGTTTAAGAGTTAACAGTTCCGTTATTGTTTTTATATACTTGCTTAAAAAACCTCAGGAGCTAAGGATACGTTAGCATGTCTGTTTCAGGGTCAGTTGGAAAACGTGAGTGTTTTGTCTTTTTAATTAATAAGTTCAATTAGATAATTCGAAGGCTTTTTTATTTTACTTTACGTTTCACACTGTCGTAAAGCGCTTTCGGTCGTCTGGTCTCCTTGACGACCTTTCCCTCAGAGAGCTGCACCAACCTCTGCTCCGACCCTCAGCTACAGTCCCCCGCAGAGACTGAGGTATGGACACACTCGTTTTAGGTTTACATTGTACTTCAAACACGCAAAGCCGGTGGAATTAGGCCGAAGGTTTCTCAACAAGTTCACGGTGCATGTTTATCATTCACCTCTCACACAGTTTGTCCACGTCTCATGGTGTCCCACTTTACTGCTATCTGGGCGGTGCATTTACTGTCATTTGTTCAGAAGACAACGTTTGCACAAGCCCTATTTTTAAGATAATTTAGTGGCAAATTCGGTTCCATGTTAGTGAGCAGCTTGACAGAAGTTCCAGACAAATCATGTCCTAATTGTTATCACCACGACAGTTTTTTTTGTTCCTGAGCCAACAACTGTAATTGCCTTCTCCGATAGGACTTGAATGCAACGTTCACTTACATTCTATCAGTCATTACCCGTTTACAGTGACCTGTTATAACACAAATGTTGATATGCTTGTGCGTTTGGACTTTTCTTCGGTCAGATACACCGACGACACCGACCTGCTGACCCCAGACCAGCGACTCTTCTATGAGAAAAATGGCTTCATCCTCATCAAGAGCCTGGTGTCTGAAGAGGACATCGACAAGTTCAAGTGAGCACCAGAGACACTGACAACCACAAAGAAGAAACAATGGCCTTATATAGCACTTTATTATGCTGACTCATTATAATGGGATATTGTTATCTTACTGTATATTTTTGCACCACAATCAATAACGATAACAATCAATAAACAGGTACGTTTATGACAGACCTGCAGACGCTGAACGTGTTCCATGTGTGTTCCTCTGCGTCCCTCAGGAAGGCGTTTGAACAGGTCTGTCGACAGGAAGTCAAGGTTCCCGGATTGGTGGTGATGCGGGACGTGGCGATCTCGAAGTCCGAGTTCGTTCCGGATCAAAAAGCGGTCTCCAAACTCCAGGATTTCCAGGAAGATCCTGAGCTGTTCCGGTACTGCTCCTTGCCGCAGGTACGCAAGTAGATCACGGCAGGTCCTTGTTTTATTTTTCTGTTTTGATTTCAATTAATACTTTAAGATGACCGTCACACTGCACCAATTTTAAAAAAAAAAAAGTATGCCAACAGAATAAACTCTAAAAAACTCTTTTCAAAATAGCTTCAATAAGGCAAAAGAAATGTGTGCATTCCTCTGTCAGATTCTGAACTACGTCGAGTGTTTCACCGGACCCAACATCATGGCTATGCACACGATGCTGATAAACAAGCCTCCTGATGCAGGTACGGAGTTATTCCAGTGTTCACAATACGCTGTCTTTGTCTTGATCTGGAGAAACAGCGGAGGTAACTGCCGTATTAAGCCTCATCCGGTTTGATCGAAGAACTGTTGTTTCAGGGAAGAAGACTTCCCGCCACCCGATGCATCAGGACCTGCACTACTTCCCGTTCCGCCCGGCCGACAGGATCGTCTGCTCCTGGACCGCGATGGAGAGGGTGGACAGGCAGAACGGCTGTCTGGTCGTCCTGCCGGGAACGCACACCAGCACGCTGCGGGAGCACGACTACCCAGAGTGGGAGGTAAAAATGCACGCACACACACACACACACACAAAATGTACTATGAATGCCTGCTAGGAATAACACACACGCGCATGTGCACTGTCCTCAGGGTGGCGTGAACAAGATGTACCACGGAGTGCGCGACTTTGACCCGAATCTCCCCAGGGCGCACCTGGAGATGGAGAAGGGCGACACCGTCTTCTTCCACCCGCTGCTCATACACGGCTCTGGCATGAACCAGACGCAGGGCTTTCGCAAGGTACCACGCTACCCACAATGCACCTCAAACAAAGTAAAACAACAATATTAGTCATAACAAACCTAAAAAGTTTGTTATGACTAATATTGGGAATTTCTAAAGTATTGATAACTCTTTTCACATTATGAAAACATTTTCTCCTCAATTGAGCAACCGGATATTTAAAAAAAATAATATATATATATATATATAATAAATGGTTTTATTAGTTGCTTGAGTAAGTTATACTAGAAGACGGAATAATAATAAAAAAGACAAACTGTGTGGTATCTTAAAACCACGGGCACTCCTTTACTAATTATATTAGTTCCAATTGTTCTTATTTGGTAAACCGTGTGTGTGTGTGTGTGTGTGTGTGTGTGTGTGTGTGTGTAGGCCATCTCCTGCCACTACGCCAGCGCTGACTGCTATTACATCGACGTGAAGGGAACCACGCAGGAAAACATAGAGAAGGAAGTGACGGAAATCGCAACCAGGAAGTACGCTGTGGACAACGAAATTACCTTTAAGGTCAGACGCTTCCATTCAACACGACGTGTGTCAACTCAATACTGGACTTTTAAATGTGTTTTACTGTTTACACACAATACGACGAGACCACATGATTGTAGCCAGACAAAACCTGTGAACTAAATCCATGAGAATGACCGTCAGCTCGGACATGTTTCTAAATGAGTCTGTCTTTGCAGGCACACACTTTAGAGCTCAGCTCAATGAGAGGCCGGTGATGGTGACTGGCTTTCTCCTGGGGAAACCTAAAATCACAGCCGGCTTGTATTGTGCTAAAAAATAAGCGTTAATATATCTGTAAACTGGCTGATTATCTTTGTAGATGTGTGTATATATATAACATGTTAATGGGAAAGACATTTTTCTTTTCTTTTTTGAAGGTTCGTTTTTGTTGAACTGACCCTTTAAACTCGGTTTTCCCGCCACAGGACGCCTGGGCCTTCAAAGGCCGCCTGGTGCAAGGAGAGAGGACCTCGCTGTGAAAGTGAAGCGCCAACAAAACGCCACGTCAGCGCAGATCGACGCGGTGATCAGATGACGCGTTCGCTCATCAAAGTGTTCAAGGCTTCCTGTCATAAAGGAAATAAAAAGATCTCTACTCATGCAATCCCTAATTTGCTTTAGAAATGGAGGAACGCCATGTTTAGATCACGTTGTTTAATTGAGGATTCAGATTCTGTAACATTTTTGGGAATGTAATCCATGTTGTTCTAAAAGAGGGCATAAAAATGGGAAATAAAGCTTTTTGCAGTTTAATTCATTAACAGCTCCGTGGAAAGCAAAGTGGACGATGATTTATGGCATGTTGATTAGAAAAAGCATATTGTGAGTGAGAGAGAGGTAGAGCGAGCTTTAGAGAGGGTTAAAGCAGAGAGAGAGAGAGAATGATAAAAGCTGTATTTAAGCAGGATGATCAGAGTTGATTGTAGCTCTTGTTAATAAACCCAAATAGAGCCTTATTAATGTATGGACGTGTTAATGTGTGTCTGTTTGATAAAGAACGAATGAATGTATGTTTCCTACAATCTTGCTGTGGCAAATGTATTTTTTTGATAATAATAAAATGATGTATGATATATAAACCTGGTGTAATTTGTCTTTAAAGCTTCAGACACAAACACAAACACCTGCCCCTTTGACCTGTAATGTAAAACCACGGGCACTCCTTTACTAATTAAATTAGTTCCAATTGTTCAATTATGCTAATGTTATTGTGTTAATCAATAAGACAACCACCCATACAAGCATAATTGATATAGCTAGCTCTGGTAGAAGTTGGGTAGGTTGAGAAGCTGATGCTGATTCTTCAGAGAATCATCACACTGCATCTCATCAGTTCTAAGTCAGACTCTCTTCCACTTCTTCTGCATCCTTCATGAAGGGAGTGGAGAACAGCTGGATTTATTTCTCAATGGCAGAACATTTTTGGAAGCTCTGACAGAGATGTGATGACAGACACATGTTTCCCCGTTTTAGCAGAACGGTTGAGTTCTGGAAAAGCTGCTTTGATTTCAGACAGCGTGGGGAAGAGCGCAGCGTTGACGTTATGTCGTTGTGTCTCAAAGAGACGGAGCTGCACACAACATGCTCTTGTTCAGTGTGTTGAGATGATGATCAGATCAACTAGAAATGCCAGGTCTGCCAACCGTAGAGGGTCACACACACACACACACAGTCGGAGGAAAAAATGAACTGTGAACTTTGAGCCGACAAACTGAAGCTAAACCTGTGATGAAAATCTAAAACACATCGTTTTGTCTCAGGACTGCTAACGTGGAGGTCTGTTTGAACTCGATCCTAAAAGGCACAGAGGGGTCATTGACCTCCAGGACGAGTCTTCCATCCCTGATGGGCTGGTGGTGCGAGATGTGTCCTCGTTGCTGTCAGCTCATCCACCCAGAATGCAGCATATGACCCGAGATTCAATAAAACTAGGCCACAGAGATGCATCTCAAAGCAAACGTACATGCTGGTGACATTTATATTAATAATAATAATACATTATATTCGATATTGACATTATTTGATGTCCTTGCCATCTTTCTTTAAAAAAAAGCCTCCCTCCCTTCTCCTTCCTCCTCTTTCTCCTCCCACTCTCCACCTTCCTCACCATTCCCAGTTCAGTTCAGAGGTGTCCACTGCATCCACTGGAGTTCTTGCCTTTCTCTCTCAAGATGTCCTGGACTCGAGTCTTCGTGCTCTCTTTGCTCACCACCCTCCTCATCCTCACCTGTGAGTAGCTTGTCTGGGTAGCTGGGGAAAAGGTATTTTATGAGGGGTCCGTTACTATCAAAAAGAAAACTTGAATCTAGTAGTATGTTGTTGCTTTGAGCATGACTTTTTTTGTTGGTATTAGAGTTTGAATCTGTCAAAAGTTGAGTTTTAAATTCCACATTTATTTTCAAATTTCATCTTAATATTTGAAATTCAGTGATCAATTTGAATCAACTTGTAATTATTTGTATTTTCTTGGTCCCAGCTGTCCAGAGGACAGAGGAGTCTAGCGGGCGTGGCATAGATAATAACTCTCATTTGAAATGATCCGTGTCAGACCACAGTGAGTAAAGTGATAATTCTTAGATGGCTTAGCCAAACAAGACATCTTACGGTTCATACAATAATTAGGAGAAATTATGGTTGAGGTCAATTCAAGAGATACATGAGGTGTTCACGGTCCTCTTTAGCAAAGGGACAAAGAAAATTGTTTTGCTCTTTATGCCAACTCATGAATAAAAGGCCACTTGCACTGACTCTTTGAGCAACATGCATGCACTTGATCATGTCTCCACAGTTTCCGGTGTGGTGGGAAGCGCGGCGGTGCAGGCCGACTCAAAAGCAGCCGATCCTGAAGGTGACACTTGTTCAGGCCATTTAGCTATTTTCAAATAACCAAGTGCCAAAACATTGTTTTATACCCGTGTGACCTTCACCTTGTGACCCTTTGGCAATTTAGGCGCAGCACGGCAAGTGTTCGTGCCCGAGTCGGACGCCTCCAACTTCTTCAAGCGCCGCAGTCGCCGCTCAACCCGATACTATGAGCAGCAAGGCAAGTTCTCCCAGAACCCGATCCTCTCTTGGCTTGCAGTTGTGAGGATGAAGCGGTTTGAGGTTTTAACTGCAAGCTGTGGGAGTTAAAGAGAGAAATAGAGAGAGAGTAGCGCAAACTCCAGCAGGTGTTGTTCCACATAGCACACACACACACACACACACACACACACACACACACACATGCTGGATGCTGCAGAAGGAGTCACAGGGTAGTATGGAGCAGGCTTCCCTTCTCTCAGTTTTCTCGGTACAATGAGCTCATTCTTCCGCTGCCAGCATCAGTGTGATACACACTTCAAACCAAATAAGAGACCAAAGCAGCAAAACACACGGGAACTCGTTGTCTTCCTCGAGCACCAAAATAACTCCAAGACAGGAATCCCGTCTTCCAAAGCATAACAAATGGCCAGACTTGTCGATTTGCTGCCACCGACGGTGTCGCTCGTATTTACAGTAAAGTGTGTTGATTAATTTCTCTTCTGCCCGCCCATCACAGCACCAACCAGCTTGGAACAAAAATAAAACACTTGTGTCCTTTGCCAGGACTCTTTATGAGAACCCGAGCGGACAGCCGAGCAACTGTATGACTTTTATTTCTTCTTCTCTTTTTGCCAGAAAGTGATGCACAGGTCGTGTTGGCCCTTGTTATACTGAGAAGAGCTTATTGTGGTTTTCTTGATTTCAATATAATCAGTTTAACCTAATTTAGTCAAAGATACAAAATCTACCAAGAGAAAAAAAAGAATATCCCTCTTGGCTGCATTATTCTATTCAAACGGGTTTATGCAATATTTACAACAGATGTTGGATGTTGCATAACCAAGTGTGACCTCAGTGCAGTTTTTTGTTTTTCTCCCCCAAACGTCCTTTGAATGTCATACCTTTCTTTGAGCTTGTGGTATTTCATTCTGAGGTCAAAGAGAGATAATAAGGAAAGATAAAAGTACATAATAATCACTTCAGTGTCCATGCTCAATGTTAGCAGGCTAATCAATCAGAAAGAGAGAATACTCGATCATATTTGATTTTGGAAAAATAGGATGAATTTGCAGCGATGAAGAGAAACAGAAGCAGCACACAGGAGAGTGAAGTTGGTGTGAGGGATGTTAAACAGGTGAAACGTTGAACCACAGTCTGACATTTGCTTATTAGCAATAAACAGTAGGGCCCGGTCCCGGTTCCCTTCCCATGGCCCGATACCCAAACACATAAACAAAAGAAGTGGACGTTGTCACGTCACCCATTGGTTTGTGGACTGCGGTTTGGAAGCCTAGTTTGGCAATTTGGGTATTGCCATCTTGGATTTTAGCTGCCCCATTTTGCTTCTTTTTTTTTTTACAACCAGTGAACAGAAGTGACCATATTTGGACGGCGCAGGAGTCACGTCTCCTGGTCCCAAGGTAGCCCCGCCCTAAAGCATAGCCTGCATAGCCTGGTGTATTTGACTCCAAATTGACCATAATTTACTAAATGCAAATCATGCTGTATTGAAGAAGTCTTGAAACTAGAGATTGAGACATAAACTCATGTTCACAAAGTTCACTGAGGGAATAAATGAAGTGAGAAGTAGAGTCATTTTCTCATAGACTTTCATACAATCTGACTTTCTTTTTGCAACCAGAGGAGTTGCCCCCAATACGTTTTGAGGTATTTCACAGGACAAGTGAAAACTCTGAGCTGCTGGTGGGACTAGACTAGAGTGACAGGTGGCCACTAGGGATCATCCTCTGGGGAGCATACATGTTTGTACGGAGTGTACATAAAGCTGTAGAGATATACATCAGCCTGGACCGCATTGGCATACTGACCTTCATCCATCAGTGTCCTTTCCCTTCTTCTCCCCACAGCCGAGCAGAGGGTAAGGCTCTCTGCGAGCGAGCAGAGGAGGGAGTACAACGAGGAGCAACGGGACGAGAACGAGAACTACGCCGAGGAGGTGCGCGATGGTGAGACCCTGGATTAAAAAATGTCAAATGCTTTCCTCTCAACCTCGTCTTTCCTCAAATTAAGTACAGAGTACAGACATCGTGATGCTTGAAAGACAAACGAAAGCAGAAATGAATAGAGGATATAAAAAAAAGAACTATCAAATCCTCAATTTCACCCCTTGCACAGACGATTGAAGACACATTTAACAGCATGTGCATCTCATAGTCACTTTGTTCCGTGACACGGAAAGACAGAAAGATGGAGACTTTGGATCAGTAAACACATCCTTGAGAAAAACCGGAGATTGACTTGAATGCCACTTGTCGCGAGAGAGCTCAGTAGAGGGACCACATGGAGCGAAGGCAGACATCGGATCTCCAACGAAACCTCTCGGCACCCGCGAGTCTGGACCACAGCGGAGAGACCGAAATCTAAAGCGTCCATTTGTGGTCGACCCCGAGCTGACAATTGTTCTCGCGGCCGTCCGTTTCGGTGTGAAATGGTTTCTAAACTAAGAACTGTGAACCCATAATGATGCGAGTGGGTTTTAGGAGACACAGGGTGTTTGGGTGGTTTGGGTCAATGAGATGTTAGATAGGGGGACGAAAAGATCTCCAGCATAGAACACAGAACACACGAAGGTTTAGAAACCGGCTTATTGGTCATATAGGAGCATAAATGTCAAAGCGCTCTATTTTTATTTTTCTTACGTGACATTGTTGGCTCTTGAATTGAATCAGTGTTCAAATTTGGATAGTTTGTTGGCGCACTTGTAGTTGGCTTCAAAGAGAAATCCCTGATATCTCCGACCTGGCTGTTTACGTTCTCAGTGATAATGTGTGCACACGGCTTTACTTACACTAAAGCACACAGCTAGCTAAATGCTAACAACTTAGAGCGCCTACATTCACGACGACATGCTAGGGCCACTGAAGTAAAAAAAAAAGGATATTATTCAGACAACATGTTTAAAGTGGCAACTTTACGAGAGAAAGAATTACACGGATAAGTTAGTTTCTTTGGTCAAGCAACCACATCGCTTCACTTTGCCAGGTTGGATGATCTTTATCACACCGCAGACGCTGCCGTGTAGTACGTCTGCAGTGGATAACCTAATCCATTTATACTTTGCAAGATGATTTAGCATTAAGGAAATACTCATGATTTTAGCCCAGAATCACCACATCATCGTTCTGTTTCTCGGTAACTCCTGAAGGAAATGATGGGCTTTTCCGTCGCTAAATGCTCCACGTTGTTCAGGAGCTTGTAACTAGCTTTGGTCAGCTATTTGGTGACCCCTGACACAAATCAGTAGTCATGTGATCCTTTGGTATTAAATCTAAAAAATGTATCCACAGAGCAAAATGAGAGATCGAGGGAGGTGAATGAGCAGCTGCGAGAGTATCACTACGACGGCCTGCAGCCTCGCTACTACTGGTTCCACTGAGCGTCCGGCCGCACGGATCCATTGGAGCAGCGCTCACGCTGCAGCGCCTGAGAGCCAAAGTTATGTCCATGTCTCTTTCTTAACTTTTCTCTACAAAATAAAGATTTTCTTTGCTTTGTGCAATATGTCTCCACATCAAACTGTAACATTTATTAAAAGTGCAGTCTGGTATTATACGATAAACCTTGTTTGCATGCTTGTTTTTATGTCTTTTTCTACATGTACATACAAGCTATACAATGTCCTTTTATGTCAACCTCGTACATTAAAACCTGACATTGATTGTAGCCTTATTCTTCATGACTTTAAGTCAAAATGACAAATTTATGAGGATGCGTTTCCTGATTTACAGACCACTGATGTGTTTTAACTCACTCTTGCGCCGTCTGGTATTTGGAGTATTCAGAGGGAGGGAGGCGGTGTGGAATAGCAGAGGAGACGAGGGGAGCTGCAGAAGTCATCAGGATAAAACCAATCCCACATTCCAGAGTGGAAACATAAGGAGGTGACAGAGGAAGAGGGGAAAAGCGACGGGATGAGCGCAAACGTGTCACTCCGTACTTACTGACCGTCACAAAACTTTGAATCCAAGAGCCAGATTTTATCTCTAGACTGTGAACCGACGGAGACCTGACCCGTTCCAGGCCATGCGGATTGGCTCGCAGACTTGTGTGAGCGCCACCTGGCCTCGGCTCTCATCACTATAACACATGGAGTGTTTGTGTCCTGCTGCAGGTGACCGATTCTGTCCCTATGAAAAAATAAAATAAAAAGGGAGTCAGGGTGTCGTAAGCTAAAGTCTATCTGACAAGTTAAAGGCAGGATTCTTTCCCTTTAAAATGTTTGACTTTTCCATCAGCAGATTGATTGGTAAATAAAGCATGACGTTTATATTGTAGAAGGTCCCCTACCTTTAATGAAGTGCTCTCATTCAGATCACACTGCTGTATGGCGTCGCTCAGTTTGGATTTTCTGTTGCTCTCGTCTAGGAATTATCTTCTTGTCATTCCTCAGAGCTGAAGTTGGGTTTATGATTGGGCTCGCATCTAAAAAAGCCTTTTTCACAGCAGATCGTGTGTTACTAATAACTAATACTATTGAATATGATATAGTTCCTTACTTCTATAATGGTAAAATATATCCTGCTCCCCGTCAATTATCTTGAAATATTGCTGCTTTCCCTTCAAGGTCGAATGCAGGACGTGGGTGAACAGATAAGTCTGCACCGGCTGAGAAATTTCATTAATAGTTGGAACAAGAACATATGACTTGGTTGTGACTAAAGATAAGAACGTTTAGGCTCTCTTTAAGGGTGCGGCTCATTTTCATTGGTTGTCTTAACTTCATGTGTCTCTTTTTAGGACAGACATGGACGGACAGGGTAAAACCTTTAAATACCGAGGAACGGACAACAAGTCCGTGCGAGTCCTTTCCACTGTCACTGTGATACGTGCCTGTGTAAACTGCTCTCCGCTTGCAAGCAATAAAGAATCACTCTTTATAACTTTTTTGTCTGTTCATTAGAAAGCTCAAATTACAATTCTCAACTCTTCTGCCTCCGTGACTCCAGAGCTAATTTTCCGCAACACTTCGCAGCTCTGCTTCTCAGAAAACAGACATTTGACATGAAACTCATTGCTTTAATCATCTTATTTAAAGCATATCCAATAAAATCACATTAAAATCTCCATAATCAATAACACACATCAAACTTTAGAAACATAATTCATACAAAATGCAATGTTGAGACATTTAAATTACAGGCGTAAGACAAATCCTGGGGCCGTCACTTCATGCTGTTGAGGAACTTGCCGTGCTCCTCTCCTCGAGGCTGCAGGAGCTCTCCGGCGATCTTCGGGCCTTTTTTCTCCTGCAACAAAAACACAGAGGAGCATCAGCGCTGCTTTCTCTCACCACGACAGGACAGGTGATGTGTGAGTCAGAGAGAGACTTTACCTTCAGCATCCCGTCGCGCTCCCATTTAAACAGGCCGCAATTACTGAAAAGGTAAAAAAAGAAAGAAACATCAGTTATAATGTGCATGTTATTTCAACTTATGGAAACGGTATGAGAGAGAGGGACATCGTATTAACCTGCAGTGATTGTTCGGTAATCTGTCCAGAGCGATGGCTCTCTGTCCACAGGAACACTTGAAGAACCGTTTGGTGGCATCGTGCCAATGCAGGTTGTGCTTCTCCTCCACACAACGGTCTGCTGGCTTGAAGTAGGTATAACCACACTGGAAGCAAAGGAGCATGGGAAAAAAACGGCTTACTTTTCCCGCTTCTGACCGAGGGACGGATAAATCGCATTAAAGTTTACGTATCTATACCTTTTTACAGCTAACGGCACGACACTTCATCTCTCTGATGCCCTTCATCTTCTCCTCCATCTGCTCCTTCTTCACGAGCGGATCGAAGTAGCGCTCCTGCAGTTGGTACTCCGCCTGAGAGAGAGAGAGAGAGAGAGAGAAGAGATTCAGACTTAACACATTTAACAGGGTTTTACTCGTAGATAATATGCAGCTGGATTTGAAACGTTTGCAAAATCAGATCTACCGTACATCTAACAGCTGTAAATTCAAAACGGGGCTAAGTAAAACAAGTCTTGACGGATGCACGTGGTTAAGTTCCAACTCGTCGTACCGCCTGTAGTGCCGCATCGTGGCGAGATTTGGCGTTGAGGATCTTTTGAAACCCCTCGGACTGGATGTAGAGGAGCTGTTCTCGCCTCTTCTTCTGGGACGGTTCCTCTTCCTCATTGCAGGACGATTCGCCTGCGCAGGAAGTAAGAGGGCAAGTCTTAACGATGTAAATGCAGAACTCTGCATTTTACTAATCAAATCAAGAGCTAAACGTTTGTCACACTCATGGGTGAGCTCTCCACAAATACATTTATTTGATGCGACTGAGGTTCTTATGTGAGCTGCTGCCAAGTACAATATCTAGAATTGTTCTTCACTGTGTACCATTGGGTGAGGTCAGATTCTTCTCCACTCGGGCGCTGATCTCGCTGCCGTTGCTCCTCTTCCTCTTCACAGCGTTGGGGTCTTCCTTGTTGAGCCCCGTCCCTTTGGCTTTCAGCTTCTTCAGAGCGGCCAGCTTGGTACTCGACAGGCTGAGGGCCGTGTGGGCGGTCGCCGCCGGGGGCGGGCCGCTGTTCTCAAAGAAGAGGATGTCTTCGCCCTCGGTGAAGCCTCGGCCCAGGGTGGGGGCGCGGGGAGCCGCGGGGCTTTGCGTGGCCTTGGGGACGTCGGATGCCGCTTTCGGGGACATCAGGCCGGACGACGGCCCGGGTCTCGGCCCGGCTGGGCTCGGCAGCCCCTTCTTCTGGATCTCTTCCGCCCTCCGCCGACGGTTCTGCAGGAACTCCCGCTGCCCCTGTTTCTGCTGCTTCAGCAGGTCCGAGGCGGAGATGGACTGAACTAGAGCGGCTTCTTTGGAGGCTGAAGATGTATGACAGGTTAATGAAAGTTAAATATTGACACGGGAAAATGTACATCACTGGACATCGTCTAAAATAGTTGTTTGAAAAAGAGACCTTCAAATTAGCAACTGATTTTAGGAATCCATGCGAGTTCAGGAAGAAACCGTAGTATCACGGTTGATAAGTATAAGATTTTATCATAACTCCATCTTCGTTCTTTCCGAGGTTTTCACACTTAGCAAAACGCGTAGGTGTAGGTTCACCAAAGTTGTGAATAATGTTCCATGTTTAAAAAGCAGCAATTCATTAACTAATTATTTAATTAATTAATAGCTAGAGCCGTAAAAGGCACCGGGATGTTTCCAGGTTGTGTACCTTTGCTGCCCAGCAAGTGCTTCTTCAGCTGCAGAGCTCCGGGCGTTGGCTCTGACAACAGGCTCTTAAATTCCTTCGAACAACCTGCAACTTCACCGGACTTCATGGCTAAAAATGAAGAGAAAAACAAAGACGCAATCAGGTTAACCGACAGTCTTGAGGTTTGTGCATACGAGTGCGTGTCAGAGAGGGGGAGCGTCGCTGCTCACCCAGACTCTTGGCCTGATTGACGAGCTGAGCAGAGCCTTTCACAAACAGCTTGTCCAGAGTCGTCTGGCCGGGTTTGTTCGGTTTGGACGACGTTCTGCAACCAACACACAGACCAGTTACTGAAAACGTCAGGCAGCTCAGATCCTGCCCAATCCTGTGTTCCTGGCATGGAAGAAGTCAGCCGGCACAAACCGACTTCAAACACACACGCACTGTAAAAAGCGCTGAATAGAATTTCTGCCAGAATCCAAACGTCTCCTACGGGAGCTTTTTTCTGTATTTATTATTACTTATTATTATTAGCAGTAGTTGTATTTGTATTGATTATATAGTGTGATGGTTTTGTGGAAAACTTGCAAGAATGAAAACAAATATTTCCAAGAATAAACGATGAAACAACGACGACGTTGAGCATCACTCACAGGGAGGCGGCGCAGGCGGGCGAGGACACGCCTCCGTAGTAGAAGCCGTCCTGACACAGCCGCTCTCTCAGGCTGCCGCCCTTCCCCTTCACCTTCACCTTGTTGGGGGCTTTGCCGGAAAACGCAGACTGCAGCTCGGCCCTCTTGGAGCTCATCTGCTTGTACTGGGCCTTGACGTGATACTGGCAGAACTCGCACTCGAACTGTGAACGAACGGCAACACGGAGACTGTGAGACGTGAATGTGGATTCAGAAGGTCGAGTCATCGAGCAAGGGGAAGGTGGACCCACCATGTTGACGATCTGAGAGCAGGGGTCTCCGTTCTTCTTCATGGCCTTGCAGGTGCTGTAGTCCTGAGCGTCACCCATCAGCAGCAGCTTCTGTGGGTTATCCACCGTCAGGCTCACCTGCACACGTTCAAAACAAGCTTTTACTTTTTTTTGAAGGGGAATCCGCTCAAAGCAGTGACGAATGATGTCCAATCAGAGAGTAAAAAGTAGAGCAAATGTTTTAAGAACAAACAAATCCTTTCTTGAGTTGCCTTGTCGCTCTATTTTATTTATTAAAATGTCTTCTGATGACAGGGACTCATTTTACACTTTGGTACATATTTGGTTTTAAAGATGTGTAGTGGGTTGTCATTGTTATTTTCCTCAGTTACAACTACCGCAGTCAATGAATCCATGAGCTGATCATCAGAATATTTGTTTGATCAAGTATAAATTTCAAGCCTTTTCATACGCACAAAAAAAAAAGAGATAAAAATCAAATGGTGAAAGCTTCTGAAGTTAGGAATCTGTTTCATAACAGTTTTTCTGTAAAAAAAATATATATTTTTCATTTTATACACCAAAGAGAGAAACAATCCGTGAATAAATCAATTATGAAAATAAACATCTGTTGCAGCCCTTTGTGCAACACAACCTTAAAAGAGGTCAATATTGAAACTTAAACATTTGAAAGAGCTGCTGGTTTAATTCTTTAGTTTTAGAAAAAACAACAAGAGGAGAAGAATTGAAAATAAGTGTTGCATAAGCAAAGCTACAAACGGTCACCATGTCAGGGATGAGCCCGCCTTCTCATTCATCATAATCCAACGACCAATGACCAACGCACATGTGAAACCATGGCTCATGGCCAGAGTTGTCGACTCTAGCAACGCAAACAAAACATGCTAACAAATTTAACATTATTTAGTTTAACCGTTTAAGTTGTCAACAAAGCAATGTCATGTAATTTCATCCGAGCTGCAGGTTCTACCATGTGATTTACACCGTTATTCAAATCATATATCATGTAATGCCATGACATATTATAATTACAAGCATCTTTAATTATGTTTAGTTCAGATTCTGTCACATGAAGGTTAAGATCCACATTAAGATGTGACTTCTGATTGGTACAAGAGAAACGCCGGCTTCTCCTCTGCACGTACATCACACACAGCTCACGCCGTCCACTCACCCCGTCGTATCCCTCCTTCTGCTTCATTTGGTTCGGGTTGAGGAGTCCGATGACGGTGCCCGGCTCCGTCTTCCAGTGCTCTTTGTGGACTTCGCCGAACAGCAGCAGGGACACAAACACTTCCAGGTTGTGGAGGTCGTTTAGTTTCCAGATGCTGAAGGTTTTGCCCTGCGGAGAGGACGCGCTCAGTCAACAGGCGGGAAATTTGCAAATCGCAGCGACCGAGTACGGCGCACGCATCCACGCGCTAATACCTTCAGGCGCACACAAAATGCGACAGCGCACATTATTTCCAATACAGTTCAAGATTTAAGACTCATCCAGATTTGAAGCTGCTAGTTGGGAAAATTCAGTGGATGTGTTCAAAACGACACGCCAACATACTGCGTAATACACAGTCAATCAGTATGAAGTGCATTCAGTATGACACGTCTTCTCTGCATCACATGACGTATCGATGAAGACGTTACCGGTCTGAGCTACTGTTGAATGACAGTTGTTTGGCACAAAATTCAGCAAATCAATGTAACCTCTTTGATTTAATTAATTATTTTACAGTCATATTTTAAGTCAAATTTAAATGATCAAATATTTTTGCATTGAATGCTTTCTACAGCACATCATTTGTGCTCATGTGAGCTACTGTGTTTTTTGGCTCTTGGATGTACCTTAACGTACCTCGCCATCATTTAAAAATAATTTTATCCAACTGTCTGAAGAGACGCAACGAAGTTCGGGGTGGGTGGGCGTATGTCCATGAAGCTCACATCGCACGGAAGAAATTCTTGCTAATCTTACAAAAACAAAATCCACAAAGTATGTATTTAAAATTTACACAGCATCAATAGAATGTTTGAAAATAATTTTGACGTGTTTCTGTGGAATGAAACAACGGCCTGATGATCAGCCACACCTAAACACACTCTGCTTTATGGTCTATTTGACTCTAAAAGGACCATCATTTACTAAATGAACATCATGATCTATGAAGAAGACTTGAAACTACAAGTTGAGACCATAAACTCATGTTTACAATGTTTACTGAGGTAATAAGTCAGGTGAGAAGTAGGGAGTCGCCCCCTGCTGGCCAGTAGAAAGAATGCAAGTTTTAAGACACTTCTGCATTGGTTTCACTCGGCAGAACCGGAGGTTGCCACCTGATGCCGAGTTGCTCGGTGCATGTTTTTACACGGGGAACTAGCGGGTATTTGGCTAAAAAGCATAGAGGGGAGGTCGCCGTATCCTTGTTGTAAAAAAATTACAACAAATGCAAAATAGCAGAGCTTCACAAGAACAAAAATTATCTGCATTATTGTTGTGTATGATAGCTTACGGTTCCCTGAAATAAAGACAAATAGGAGTAATTTGTCGCGATTTACACATCAGGGTCACAACCAGGGATGGGAGCTTTAAGCATAGACCTACACTGCTGTTGCTTTGTGGTGTGAACTTGTTGACGAGCACAGCGAAGGTCACCCAGTCACTGTCCTCCAGCTTCTCACGAGCCAAGCGCTCCGGCACATCCGATAAACGGATCCGACGGCGGTCGGCCATCTTGCGGTCCATCTCGGAAGAGGAAACGCGCGGTTTTCTGAAACAAAAAAAGAGTCCAGATTCAGACTCAAACAGTGGATGAAAGAAGAAAAAAAAAGAACCTGGATTTGTTTGTGTGTATGAGACACAAGTTCAGACTCTCTGCTACTGATGTTTGATTTTAAAAAGCCAACATTTCTCCCGTGTCCTCACCTGAGCCGCAGTCCTGAGTATTTCTCAACACCCACATCTTTAGGAAGGGGAGGAAGAGAAGAAGGTTTGGGCGTTCCTCTTGATGCAGCAGGTCTGCTCTGAGAGGCCGAAGATGAACGCGGAGGACTGAAAACCTTGCTGGTGCTCTCTACCGGCTGGAAGGTGCCGCCAAGCTTTATCTCCACCAGTGGACCTCTGTCTTCTGACGAGAAAACAGTAAAGAAAATATACTCAAATAGGGGCACGAGTAGAGTTTTTGAACAGAAATACACTCCGACTTCCAATGACAGAATTCAGTACCTCTGGTTTTCATAAATGGACTGCGTAAGGAGGAGATTTACCTGGCGATGTGCTGGGTTTGGTAGCGCGAGCGACCCTGGGTTTGCGTTTGAAGGAGTCAGCATTGTTCAGCTGATCAAAAAAGTCACAGGAATTCTGGAGCTTCAGACCTCCTCCACTGACTGGACTGGATGAAGATGTTGCTGCTGTCAGAAGACAAGGAAAAACTGAATCAACTTTTTATTTTATTTGTGTTTTCATCAATTTATTCTGTACATTACACCTGTACATGTGTAGAAAAGTAAAACGTGGCCAGTGGATTTCAGAATTTGTCAACTGCTGTGGATGGTGAACAACCAAACGTTTACCTGCTTGTGTCTTGGCCCTCTGTTGTGTGGTAGAAGCCGGTTTGGCCGGGGTCAGTTTGGAGGTCGGTGGTCGAGCGGGTGTCGGTTTGGGTGTCATTGGTTTGGGTGTCGCTTTGGGTGTCATCGGTTTGGGACCCGCCGAGCTCCTTGCAGTCGAGACCGGAGTGGAAGATGAGGGGGAAACCTTCTGGCTTGCTTCCAGCTGCTTCTGCAACCGCTGCATTTGCTCCTGCATGCGCCTCAGCTCGTCTGAGGAAGGCGGACATTTAAAGACGGTTGAACACATGTTGTCCAGCAACTAGACTCAGAATACATGAGAGAGATCAGCGGCACACACCTTGTAAGTCCTCCTTGGACCTGTCCAGGCTCTCGCAGGCTTCCTCACCGCTTCCTTTTCTTTTAGCGTCTTTCTCTTCCTTCTCAATGTCATCCACCTCCCCGAAGACATCCGACACGGCATCCTCCGTCCCAACAACTGGCCCTTCCTCTTCGACGCCCTCTTCGTACTCGCCCTCCTCATCGGCGTCAAACAGGCCGTCCAAGTCGTCTGCCTGCTCCTGACCGCCCTGTTCTTCTTGGACTCCCTCACTCTCGGCCAGCAGCGCCGTCAACATGTCCAGATCATCCTCACCTGGACAGACAAGACATGAGCCATCTTGTGTTTGGACCTATTAAAGAAGCTCTACTTGAAGATGTTTTAAATCCCATGATACTCACTGTCCATTGTAGAGATGTTAACAGTGGTGCCAATTTCAGACGAACTGGTGACCTTCAAGAAGGCAGACGGTTATCATTGTGTGAAGTAAAGGAAAGACTACTTTTGCAGTTCTTATAATAACATTATTTGTAGACCTGAGAAAACAAACCTATGTGCATGGCTGGGCTGCTTTCTCACAACAACAAAAACAAGAGTTTGAAACTTTAAATATTCCAGTGAATTGTTCAAGACTGTCTCAGCTTTAAAGTAGAACTGACACTCAATTAAAGTGTGCTATTTCCTGTATATTTCAGGGTCGGCTTACCTGCATTACATTTCTTCTGATACTTCCAAATCTCCCTATTTACGATCTAACCCCATATTGAATAATGTTGTATTACAGGTTAACAGCTGTTAATGTGTTATACATTTTGCTGCAATTTCACTCTTTTATTGTCACTCTTCCAATTTGATGTCACATTTAAATGTGCAATTTACATCATGTTTCTCACTGTATGATCCCAAAGCTCTGATGCAAGTTGAAATGCCAATAACTAAATCAAATGTTCCCCACACAGGTGGATGTCATTCAACCAGCATTACACTGTACAAAATATTACACAATAATACACTGACCGTGGTTTAAGTCCGTGATAAAACCCTACACTGAAAGTAACTTTCAATATATTAAATAAAGAGATATGTTAAGTATTGAGCTTCAGGTTCAGCTTGAGGCAATCTGTCCCAGAGAAGCTAGGACGCTTTAAAGAGTTCAACATGTATAACAGCTACTGAGTCATACCACTCGTTTCTTCTGTGCGTAACACAATGAAACGTTCATCAAATACCTTCTTTAAAATGTAACTTTCCATTTATGTATTTGTTAAACAAGACAGCCAACTTACCGCGGGTGTCACAGCTCTGTGTCTTTCGCGAGCTCTAATGCAACTTTTGACGGAGTTTACAACGACGTCCAACCGGTCAATATGTTGTTTGTTTGCCAATAATAAGCATGACTCGTGACGTTGGTAAAGTCAAAAGTTATAGTCTATAAAAATAATACATTAAACATGTATTGTCGTCTCTGCAACCATCACTCAGAGCGAGGGAGGAAATCTAAACTGGCGCTAAACGAAGGACCCTTCTGTGTTGTCGAAAATCTAGTAGCTGCCCAACGATCTGCCTGACTGAAAAACAGGTGTCTTCTATCTTGTAGAAAAGCCTTTACGCTGGCATAAGATGGCGTTCAACCGGGTCCTGCCTCATCAGACCTATTCAACGTATGTCAAACTTTACAATCCTCTCGGGTAATGTCAGGTAACTGGCTACCACCAGTGCGGCTGGTGGTAGCCAGCGGTGCCCAGCAGGAGGCGTATGATGTCCACTTCGGTTCACCACTCCACGTCGCAGTGCTAAACAAGGACACGTGGACTGTGTCAAGGAGCTGCTTTGTACAGGTCATCGAGACGGCTACAGGTCAGAAAGCCTGTTAAAGAATACATCTATCCTTTAAGCTACAGCTCAGCTGGTAACTTTAATAAACTGTCACTATACAGTAGTACATGAGACAGATAATGTGTGAAAAAAACAAGTTATTCTGCCTCCTCTTAGAGCTCTCTATGGCAATATGCATTATTCTTCTTCTCCTCCTCTCAGATCGTCTCATCTGAGTCTACAGCAGCTTTAAATCACTTTGCGGAGGAGGCTGCACCCTAAATCCGGTCCCTTGATGCCAACAATTAACGCTAGGTTGCTCGAAGCGTAACAGCCCTGCCGCGCAGGTGTTCAAACCCCTTTGCTCTTCCCGGGGTCCAACACCTGCCGTCAGTCATGCTCTAATTGGCTATATAGAGGAGACTTCAGGCTTTCTAACAACGTATTGCATATGTAAATTGAGCTTTCCTGGGGCCGTATACGGGCATGCGTAACGGAGCCACTTTGCATTCTCGCTCATGCGCTATTACGAACAGCCTGTCTAGTCTAGTTACAGATACCACACATTTACAATTTACCATTATTGATTTGATTTTTGGTATTACCACAAGCATTGACCAATGTGTGTAACTGTGCCATAACCACTAATAACAATGCAAAAATATAACTTTGACTCCAAGTGGAGCAGGTGCTTCAAATGTCTTTATTGGAGCTCCGGCTGGATGTTTTCATGAAAAGAACACTGTAGTATGGTCTTACTTTGTCCTATCTTTTTCAAATTTGAGGCAGGTGTTTACTGATAGTGTAATTACAGCCCTATACTGTCCTTTACATGTACAGATACAGCCACAGGGAGTTATTTATACTGAAAGATACTTTTTTATTTTAGGCCGACACAAATCTTACATTTGTACTGACTTAAAAGGCCCACTGCTCTCTTTCTGTGTAACCTACAGGTTTTCTGACACTTTCACAAGAAGCTTTGGGGGTTTTCTTTCTGGCCAGACCAACTTCATTGAGGCATATAGTCAAAGTGGGTCTGAAGCGACAGACATTTTGGGTACGTCATTTTAGGCGTTTTTGCTCCTATAATATAATACTACTTCCACATTGTAGTGACGAGGTTCTTTTTACGTCTCCATGACAACTGTTGTCGCGTCCAACCGTTTATATTCCGTTGGCATAGAGACCGGAAGTTAACGTCCACTTGGAAACTGAGATTTCAGCTCGCTATGCAGAGGACAGTTAATGAGCGTCAGGACTCGCAATTAAACTCAAGGTAAGGTCTGTCAACTTTGTTTTTGCTGTTGAAGGTTGTTCGCGCACAGCTAACAGCAGCTAGCTAGCTTACCGTCTAAACTTGGACCACAACGGGCCGTCCTGCGAGCCGGACTCGTAACGGCGGTCAGACGAGCGGCCGGCTGGGAGGCGCATGCGCAGGGATCGTCTGCAAAGTGCAATGCGGAAAATACATATGACAAAAATATTCAATAACTTCACTGTTAAGAAGTGCAGCATGGCCAACATTATTTCATGCATCAATGGGATCATCCGTGTTGTACTAAACTATTATTATCGTAAAACGTTCTTTTGAACAGCTACCATCGAAAAATATGCTTATGATGAATTGTGGTCAAAGGATTATTGGTCACATATAGAAAAGGAGGTTCGATAATAATTTCCTGAAAAATATCTTTTATTTTGAGACTGTGATGTACCAGTAAACTGTTAAGAGTGAATATAATTTCATGTAGCCACTAGGAAGGTTTTCTTAATCAAAACTTATTCTCAGAAGAAGCCATATGTTACGGTTAATATAAGATAAATTGTGTTTTTTAGTCTGTATGTGAATTCATGAAAGTAGCCTCAACCAATATTCTGGTTTGTGGAAAGAAAATAGCACACTGTTTTACATAGTGTCGATGATGAATACATTCTGGTTTTAATTGATCAAAATCAAGCAAACAATCTTGAAAAACTAGGTGGTTTGGTTTTTGAAAAATTAAAGACAATGTTGCGTAGCGTTATTTGTTCTTGTAAGGGGGCTCAAATCTGACTCAAATGATCGTAGCCCAACGTTGCGTTAAATGTTGTTCGCACTAACAGCGAACACCAACTAACTAACTAACCGTTTTAACGTATGTTTTGGAATGCTTCTTTCGATGCTTCTTTGGCAACAGCCGTTGGTTTTAACGTACACAGATGACAAAGTTACTGTCCTGATGTTTAATTTGACACATTTCCTTTTCCAAAATATAGCTGACCGTTTTCACGTTACACATGACGTTTTATTCTGCCAGGTTGGAGATGGATGGGAAATATTTTCCTAGTTTGGTGCCTCATCCTCCGATCAAACCTCGACCTCTAAATCCCTGGTGCAAACTCCCTAAAATCCGGAAATGCATTGTGAATGAACAGAGGGGCATCTACTCGGAAGACATCACACCGGTCAAGTTCAAGGTGAAAACGCAGCTGCTCCTGCACATGACTCTTCATATTCTGTCAGACATTTGATTAAGAAGCCCATGCAAAACACTGAGCTTCTGTTGAGCTCTGACCAAAACCAAGAGACTGAAGCTTCTTGTTTATTGATCAGTTATTTACAGCGGTACCCAAGATCCAGCAGAGGTCACGGAGCCATTCCTTCTTTGAGTTCAGTGATCTCAACACGACAAAAGGTGCGATGCTACTGCACATGTAGGAATTTCCAGTCGTTATTTCTGATGCGCCAACTGTATATTCACAAGAGGAGTATATTGTGCTTCTCTAAAATTCAACATATTATAAAAAATCAGTGTCCTTCTGCACTGTTTTCCTTAGCTACAACCTCCAAGACTCCACATGGCCAGCGCAAGCCTGTTGAAAACAAAAAGCATGGACCTTCCTCACGGCGATCACAATATTCTTCCTTCTGGCGGGGGGGGAATTCACAAAAGGTCCAGCTACCCTACCAAACCGTTCCTGGCAAGATCCCCCGCAAGTTAGCGATAGAGAGGTATGCAGTGTGTTTGTGTGTCCCGTGTCTGGCAGAAGAGGACACGTCATCTGGTGCTGTGGAGCTTTCCATTCTCGTCCTGCATTTTATTGTAGTGAGGGTATTGCACATACTGTAATGCCAGATTCACTGGTCAGATGGGATTGATTAGAACAGTGAGCGTCTATCATACTACTATCAATTTGACTGATTTTCTCTTATTGGTTTAGCTGGGTCCACGATTTTGCCTGTCAAGACTTATTTATGCTGTTTTATATTGTTTTCTTTTAGACATCGAAGGGAATATTTAAAGTTAGACTTTAAACAGCTCCTGATAGAAAATGGCATTGACTCCAATCTCCTAATTCCGAGACATAAGAGCGACAGTGATGAGCTTGTGACTACAACAGACAAGCCTGTATCCCCCTACCTCCCGCTGGAGGTAAGTGTCTTACTGCTGCAATCTTTTCTTTAGCATTTGGGTTGCCGACTACCATTACGTCCCATATTTCGGGGCACAGCACCGCCCCACACTCGTGTTTGCTGTGTTTATCCGTTAGGTGTTTGACAATGAGGAGTATGACTGCCGGACCCCAGAAGACTGGCTCGCCCTGGCCAATGCTGAACGATCATCGGATCGAAAACCCGATCCTGCAAAAGCTCTGCTGCCTCCAGATGACACGATTGCCTCCGGTAAAATGTGCTCAGGATTAAACTGCGTGAACACAGATGGACACTATTTTATGTTCTTGGGTGATTACTCTCATCTCTCTCTTTTGAAGTGGACCCCAAAAGCTCCTCCCTGGGCTACAACTGGCATTTGGTTGAGGTTCTTGACTATAGTAAGGAGAAATGCCAGTACCTGGTACAGAAAGTTCACCAAAACAGCAAACGGACAGATGAACAAAGAAATAACTCTCTAAAGGAAGATCACAAAGAGAGAACATCTTCTGGTTGGTGTTTATGTCCGAGCGCTATCATGACACAGTATAATCTCATCTCCGTTATGTCTTGTTCACTGTGTATGTATGCCTTCCACCTCCCTCCTTTCCTAGAAGTAGACGTTATGATAGCGGGCACGTTCTGGGTTCCCAGGATCAGATTGACATTCAGTGCTGAGGACCCACGATTCTTTATAGAACGGATCAAGTTTGCCCTGCGCTTACGAGAGAACACAGAAGCTTTGCTTCTCTACCACTTGTCGGTGGACTGCATGCCCTCCTGCAGTAGAACACCATCGATTGATGCCCAGAGTCTCCAGCGTATCAAAAGATTCGCCCTCTCAACGCCTGGGCTCAGGCCGGAAATGTGAGCGATGTCAGAGTAATATTACATATTATTGTCCCCTTCTTCAGAATGACCTGTTTTATAATAGATCCCACTGAGTTGCAATGTTAACAAAACAATAAGGTGTATAAAGAGAGTATTGTGTGTGCAGTCTGGAGACGTGGACAGACCTGGAGAAGGGGGTCAAACTGGAATATGAGTGTACGATGAACCGCATGCTCTTTGACAAAGTAGTGATGAGCCACCCACAGGAGTTTTCACACATCACCCTGCCACAGAAGGAGCCTGAGTATGTACCGCAAGAAGGTAAGACAGATATCGGTGTATACATTTGTTTGAGTCGGTGAGGTTACGATTCACAAAATGTATCACCATCCAAAACCTGGTGTCTTTTATCTATGTGCAGGGTGCGTTCCAGTTCCTCCCTTTCCCTATGAGAAGAACAAAATGACTCTTTTCATCTTATCCCATCTAACGAAGCCAGAGGTGGTCTCTGTGTTATCTGACATATGGTTTGAGTGCAACAAAGTAGGAAATATGAAGCTGTTCAACGTCGCCGCAGTCAAACCATTACGACTGGACGAGTTTGAAGTCCTCCAATCGCAAATTCATACTCAGGTATTGTAGCGTTGGGGCAGCTTTTCTTCTGAATGTTGTGCTTCAAAGTAGCTTTTGTTTCTTTTAAATAAGAATGTGAATGTATTGTTTGATCACTGCGGACGTAGCACCCACATGTAACCACCACTAGTGCTCAAACAATGGGATGTACAAATCCCATTCATTCAAATATAACCAAGGATACATTTTTGTTGCTGATGTGGATTACCAGAAATATATACTTTGCAGATGAAGAAGACACCTGAATATCACATAGAAACATGACATATTTCCCTCCCTCTCCAGATCAGCTTGTTCCTCAGGAAGTCGTGGATTTCCACGCTAAGCAACGGCATCCGTTCCAAGCTGGTTCACTGTGGCAAGGGCGCGTACAACGTGAACGAGCCTAGCTGGGACATCTACAAGTTTTCCAAGCTGCACAGACTGATGGCAGTGGTGCGCTTAAAGCTGCAGGACGCCCTGCGCTTCCTCGTGCAGAATTCGCTGCGCAGCTTGACTCGGATGGTGTCAAACGCCTGCCACAGTGTTCTGACTTGTCCTCAGGACCTGGCCTGGGGCGACTGCCTCATCACGAGCCCATACAAGTAGGATAGCATGCAGTTATACAATTTATACTCATAACTGTGCTAAATAGTATTGTGTTTGTAATATTACTCCGTTCTCTGTAACTAGGCCAAAGAAGAACCCTCTGTTCCTGTTGGACTTGATTCTGAATCAGACTGGGGTTCATTACAGCACTCCACTGGAGGATTTTGAGACTTCTCTAATCAACCTGTTTGATCAGGCCATTACGACCACATACAATGTGCCACATCCTGATGAGGTAAAATATGCATATACGTTACAGAGCATGAACTCAAATAACGGAATGCAATGTAAAACGTGTTCATTATCGGCTCCTCCGTCCGTGGATGATGATAATGGCTCTCTGGGACAATGATTTTACGGTTCCTCTCTTGTCCATGCCAGTTTGTGATGCAGAAGTTGTTCATCGGTGGCAGTCCGATGCTCTTTTCAGTGAATCTATACGAACCAGAGATAGCTGAGCTGCGAGAGAAGGTCCGCAATGCTCTGATACAAGCAGCCATACCTCTCAGGGCTTATGCTGCCGAATACGAGAAATACCTGGAGTTACACAACTCGGACGTCGGGATCCTGCTCCAGTAAGTCTGATTGAAAATGATGTATGAAGAGGTTAAGGCTCAGTCATTTTTTGCTTTTCTCATTAAATGGAGTCGTTTAAATCTTCTCTGCCAGATCTCATACGCATGCATACCAGACGTCTCAAGAGGTGAAGAATGAGGTGGAACAAAATCTCAGAGACAAGGAAATGCTTGAGCGCTCTCTTCCATCCTCCATTGTCATTGGTCCATTCAGGGTCCGTGTAGCGGCTGTACGTCAGACTCTCTCTAACAAAAGAAAGGCTTTAGGCAATGCAATGCTGGAGCACTTTACTCGGAAGCTACGCAAACAGATTGATGATGTAAGTCATTTGTATGTATATATATATATATACACATATGTATGTGTGTGTCTGTGTGTGTGTGTACAAATAGGTATATGCCATTTGCACCATGTATACTTGTACTTCTTTTGTACACAGGACTGCATGGGTGTTATCTTTTGAAGTGTTTTGATAATGCATTTCTTTGGCACAGGATCTACATTTGAATTAACTTTGATGATACGTTTTTACCTTGTATGTGCGCAGGCGTGTGAAGAGTACAGCAAAATGAGTAGAACACTGTGTAAAAGGGTCAACAGCATTGATGAACTGGCCGAAAAGAGGGAGTGGATAAAGCAAATCCCGAAAGAGCTCAAGAGTTACAAGGTGCACATGCATGGACTCGCTATTTCTGTTCTCTGTCATATGAAGGTTTACTTTGTCAATGCATCTGACGATTTTTATCAATCTGTCCACAACAGGAAGTTGTTGGCAAGATCCTGTCAGACTATGAGGTACTAGATGACGTTTTCTACTCTCTTTCAAATGAGGATTCTCATCAAAAGTAAGTGTAAAATCATCATGCTCGTGTTAAAGTGTATACGCTCCTTTGGTGCTGGGTTCGTAGTGGTTTGAGTGAACGGAGGAAAGAGTGGAGTTATTGCAGTGATTGCTTTCGTTACAAACCCCTGCAGGTGGACAGCTATTAAGTGGTCTGAAAAGATAATCAACCAGATGGAATCAGTAGCCATCCAGCATGCTGAGGACGAGGCGCACTTCCATAAGATCCAGCTGATCGACCAGGGCAACTTTGAAGAAACCCTAGACTCTCTAAAGGTCAGCTGATCACTTTTTGTTCAACAACAATTCAACTCACAGCCTTTGTTACTTACAGTTGTCCCCCTTGATGATTTATACTTTTTCAGATTCTCTTCTTTTGAACCTCCTCCTTTAACTTGCAGTAATCTCTAAAACAATCCACTCTAGACAGGCCTTTGTTTCTTATGTCTTAATGTAAGAATGTTTAGGTTAAGTCAAAGTGAGTTGATATTATGATAACTGTGATTATAGATGCTGGTTGCTGGGTTTGCGGCTCATACAGACATCGATCGTGCTCATGAGGTGGCCAATGAGGTGAGGTGTATGAGCAAGCAATTTAAGGAGTGTCAGATGTTGGCTCAAACCTACAACACCAGAGAACGACTGCTAGGTCTTCCTGTCACTAATGTAAGTGAAAGAGAATCCATCAAATCATGTTTATCAGATATTTGTCATACTTTTTCTCACAATGAAATATAAATGTGTATTTTTACAGTATGATCGGCGGCAGAAGCTTTTCAAGGACTTCCAGCCTTTTAAAGATCTGTGGACAACCACCTCTGATTGGCTCCGTTGGCACGAGAGCTGGCTCAATGACCCGCTGTCTTCCATCGACCCTGAGAAGCTTGAGGGCAACGTTACAAACGCCTACAAGACCATGCACAAATGCATTAAACAGTTCAATGACATTCCTGGTAGGTGACGCGTCTATCCCCATTCAAACTCGACAAAGTGAAGTGTGATTGTTTAGACGTCTGACGTGTTCTTTTCTTTGTCTCGCACGACGCCAGAGTGCCAGATGGTGGCAACTGTAATCTACAGCCAGATTGAGGACTTCCAACCCTCTATTCAACTGATTCATGGCCTGAGGAACCCGGGGATGAAAAGCCGCCACTGGGAGATTCTTTCAGAACGCATTCAGATGAAAGTCAGGCACACAGCCAACCTGACCTTATCGCAATGCCTGGAGCTTGGTCTCCAGAAGCACGTGGAGGACATTTCTCATGTGGCTGAAGTAGCTGGGAAAGAGTACGCCATTGAACAGGTTCGAACAGGATTCATTCTCTAAATACAGTGTTTTATGAAGTGTTAAGTTCGTACTAGCATGTGTAATGAATGGGGTGACCCAGTTTTTTCTCTTTTTGTTCAAAGCAACTCCACTAACTCTTCTTGCTCATGCACATGGCCAGTGTGTGAATATGTGTGTTAAAAATTGGTGGCTGCTACTTTTTTTTTCACACCGTCTCACTCAGGCCCTGGAAAAGATGGAACTCGAGTGGTCGACGATACTCTTTGATGTGTTGCCCTACAAGGAGACAGGCACCTACATCTTGAAGAGCCTCGATGAAGTGTTGCAGTTGCTGGATGACCACATCGTCATGACGCAGAGCATGTCCTTCTCTCCATTCAAAAAAACCTTTGAGGACCGTATCAACACCTGGGAGAGCAAGCTCAGAATGACTCAAGTAAACACACACACACACACACACACACACACACACTGGTGTTTTGTATCATTATTATGTGGTGTCTTATGTTATGCTGCTGCCCTCCTCTGGTGCTTGCAGGATGTGCTGGATGAGTGGCTGATTGTCCAGCGTTCCTGGCTCTACTTGGAGCCCATCTTCAGCTCTGATGACATCAACGAGCAGCTGCCTGTGGAGGGAAAAAGATACCAGCACATGTATCAAACATGGAAGGGCATCATGCAAAGCGCCTTTGACAATCGAAAGGTCAGAACTTCCATAACCTAACCATAACCATAAACCTTTGTGTCAATTTTTTGATTTGTAATTATTGTTTGGGGGCTGTGTTATGGCATATAGCATACATTTGGGAAAGAGTGTGTTTTGTTTATTTATTTTAATTCAGACATTTGGAAGTTCATCCTCATTTCCGTAAAAAAAGAGTCTATAATAAACATAAAAATGTCCCCAATGAAATCCATTAAAACCAAAATTTTTGATCCAATGGCCATTAAAGCATAAAATCATGCATTCTATTCTGCTTCTAAACGGTTTTACTATTTTCCACCATATTGAGTCATTTGTTCACGTTGCCTGCCCGAAAAATAAAAATGCATCAAAATGAATTATCACTGACATATCTCAGACTTTGAAATATCCCCTAGCATTTAATATGGAGAAAACAAAAAAAAGTTATTATAACACCCTGGCATTTGAAGGGTACATTAACTAAAATCAATTCATTGGATTTATGATCAGGACTGATGTTGGATAAAAGTGGTGAAAGTGGTTATATTATTCATATGTAAATTTATGGCAGAGTTCTTGCAGACATTTTGTCCTTTAGGGACATCATAGCAACTTGTTTATAGTGAAGCACAGGGGTTAAAGGACAAAGGTTTTGCTCTGATACAGTGATGAAACTTTATTTTTGTACACTGTTAATATATATTTCTGCATTTTTCTCTAGGTGATTGAGCTGTGTCAAGATGGCTATCTGCTCGTCAAACTGAAAAGGTGCAACGCTCAGTTGGAGCAGGTGCAGAAGGGACTCAGTGAATACTTGGAGATAAAACGAGGATCCTTCCCCAGGTGAGCTGAACAGAAAGTGCCCTGACATTCCCCTGGCTCTCAATAGTGGTGTTAATAACAGAGTTATGAGAAGATTCCACACACCGTTCCCTTGAGATATGCATTGAAGCTTAAACCTGCTTTGGTTGCTCTAAATGGAGGTAAAACAAGCAAACACCTTCAAAAAGTAAAAGCTAATTCATCCACAATAATATATTTCTGGACGACTTGGGGCTTGAGTTTCCATGCTTCTCAACTTTGACACACTGCTGATGACTCAGATGAAGGACTATGTACTGATCAGTGGATATTTGTCCTTTAGGTTTTACTTCCTGTCAGATGATGAGCTCCTGGAGATTCTGTCCCAGACCAAAGACCCTACTGCTGTACAACCGCACTTGCGCAAATGCTTTGAGAACATCGCACGGGTTTGTTGTTTCTTCACAATTACTCTGCTCATATATTACTGAAGATGTAACCTGCGACTGAGACTTCTGTTGGTTCTCAGCTTCAATTCCAGCCAGATCTCCAGATCACACACATGTACTCTGGAGAAGGGGAGGAGGTGAAGCTGTCAGTGCCGGTGTGGCCCACTGGAAACGTGGAGGACTGGCTCAAGGGCGTCGAGAAATCAATGAAGGCCACACTGAGGGACAGCATTGACCGCTCACTCAAAGTCTATCCGGAGGTCTGCGACCCTCACTCTCACTTTGATGTGTAATCCGATCTGCTTATTTAAACAATGTAAATTGTTCATTTATGATCTTATATCATCTGTGTGCGCTCTCCTGACCCCTCAGAAACCTCGTGGAGAGTGGGTGTTATCGTGGCCCGGTCAAGTGGTGATAGCTGGCTGTCAGGTGTACTGGACTGTTGAGGTGTCTGAGGCCTTGGACCAGGGAGACTTGTCCAAGCGCCTTTATCCCCAACTACAGAAACAGGTGTGGAATATGGGGCCAATACTCTAAATATCCATAAGATTTGACAAATAGACACATTCTATAATGTGTTGCTCACATTTACGCTGAACATTGTGCACACTCTATTGCTGATCACTGTATTCTTCAAACTTTTGTTTCTGAAGCTGGGCGACTTGGTGCAGCTGGTGAGAGGACGTCTGTCTAAGATGCAGCGAGCGGTGCTGTCCGCCCTCATCGTCATCGAGGTCCATGCTAAGGATGTCGCGGCCAAACTGGTGGAGCAGGAAGTCTCGAGCGTCAATGACTTTGAGTGGATCAGCCAGCTCAGGTCATCTGTCTTTTTTTGTGGTGCTTTTTAGTTCATTCACTTGACATTGGAGCTCCCTGTATTCTATCATTGCAATTAATCGGGTGCCGAATAAGTTTGATACTGATCTGATACTGTTTGTAGATATTACTGGACAAAAGATGACTTGTACACCCGTGCAGTGAACGCAGAGTTTTTGTATGGATACGAGTACCTTGGTAACTCCGGGCGTCTGGTCATCACCCCACTCACTGACAGGTAGGTCAGTCTCATGTTGTCGTGGCTGTTTTTTCCCTGAATGTCATTTCTTCGTTTTAATACACGACCCCCGGCCTTTTTCAGATGCTACCTGACCCTAACAGGAGCTCTACACCTGAAGTTTGGAGGAGCTCCTGCAGGTCCAGCAGGGACAGGGAAGACAGAAACCACTAAAGATCTGGGAAAGGCTCTGGCTATCCAGACTGTTGTTTTCAACTGCTCCGATCAGCTGGACTTCATGGCTATGGGCAAGTTTCTCAAAGGACTGGCCAGGTGAGAGGCAATTACCAGAGTGTGATAGAATGTCTGCTGTTAAATATCACACGCCTTTCATCAGTCACAGTCACGTTCTGTCTGTCTTCCTCCTTGCAGCTCTGGGGCCTGGGCATGCTTTGATGAGTTTAACCGCATTGATGTGGAAGTGCTGTCTGTGGTGGCACAGCAGATCACCACGATACAAAAGGCCCAACAGCAAAGGGTGAGAAGAAGTGAATTCAGTATTAGACCATGTGCCGGTACATGCTGTAGTTTACCACAGAGTACTTGAGTTGTACAAATACTGTGCCTCAGTACAGTGAGTATTTCAAGTTGGTGTATACATGTTGTACTTTATTTCTACTGTTTTTCTAGAAAGAACAAATGGGATTGTTTTGCTTTTGTCAATTTGTCATCATTTCCTTTAATTAATTGAGTTGAATAAACTGTCGCCTCCTGGAGTAATTACAGAGACATGGACGCAGTACTGTTTAAAGTATTATTATGTAAAAACCAGCAACAATCTTTGCAGAGATTGCTCACCAATATAGAAAGTTGGTCAACCAACTGCAGCAATAAAAACAACTTTTTACATAATTAAAGTTAATCATATCAATCATTACAATTCTGAAAGTGACTGGAATTAAAGTTTTCATTGAGTCCTTTACATTATGAAGTTGTAATGTTTTTATGTAAGTAAAGAATATGATTTTGTTTCACCACCACTGCATTCCACCCAAAAAGAAGCACATGTGGTAGCATGGATTTCTAAGATACGTGTGTGTGTGTGTGTGTGTGTGTGTGTGTGTTGTGTTTTTAGGCAGAGAGGTTTGTGTTTGAGGGCACAGAGATCCCTCTCGTCCCTTCGTGCGCCGTCTTCATCACGATGAATCCTGGTTACGCTGGACGCACTGAACTGCCTGACAATCTCAAGGTTTGATATGATGATTTCATTCTAAATAACTGTAAAACGCTGACGATAACAAAGTGGATTGTATCTTCTCCAGGCCCTGTTTCGTCCTGTGGCCATGATGGTGCCCGACTATGCGATGATAGCTGAGATCTCCTTGTACTCGTTTGGCTTCAGTGACGCCAAAGTCCTCTCCAAGAAGATCACCACCACGTTCAAGCTCTCCTCTGAGCAGCTTAGCGCTCAGGTATTGGATGGATTCAGATATTTGTCAATGCGATATTTGTCCAGGGAAGTGGGTGTACATTATATTGAAAAGGCTAGTAAAGTGGTGTCTGTATATAGTGATAGACATTACTTTAATACACTTTAAAAACTATGAAATATTGGTATTCAGCACATAGTGCTAGTTAATCCATCCCCGAGAGGATGGAGAGATGTTTGTGTGTGTGTGTGTGTGTGTGTGTGTGTGTGTGTGTGTGTGTGTGTGTGTGTGTGTGTGTGTGTGTGTGTGTGTGTGTGTGTGTGTAAGAATAACAAAGATATTACTTTTGCTCTCCTTTCTCTGAAGGATCATTATGACTTCGGCATGAGAGCTGTGAAGACCGTGATCTCAGCTGCTGGAAACCTGAAGAGAGAAAACCCCGACATGAACGAGGTTAGAAACGTTTCTTTTGTTGATGATGGAAAAATAAAGTAGAAGAACATGTCACGCTATTCTTCTGCAATCTTGCTGTCTCCCAGGAGTTGATCTGTCTTCGAGCCATTCAAGATGTCAACGTGCCAAAGTTTTTACAGGAAGACCTGAAGCTCTTCAACGGCATCGTGTCCGACCTTTTCCCTCAAACAAAACAGGAGCCGATCGACTACGGCATACTCGAAGAGTCCATGCGTAATGTCTGCACCAAGAAAAACCTCAAAGATGTGGACGGTTAGTGTCTCTGGAAGAACATCAAATGTGTTTTTCTCAGATATACAAGTAGGATGAGTAGATGACAGTCTTGTGGTTATTTCAGGGTATATAAGTAAGTGTATCCAGCTGTATGAGACAACTGTGGTGAGACACGGCCTGATGTTGGTTGGACCCTCTGGATCAGGCAAAACCAAGGTGAGCCTTCTACTTGTCCAGATACTGTGTACAGATTTATTCCCAGCTCTCCAACGTAGACAGTTATTTTAGTTTTGCGGCGCAGAGTCTTGTATGTGAGCATTACTGCTGTGTGTTTTAGTGCTATGAGATCCTCGGTGAGGCGATAACAGCGCTGAAGGGCCAGCCCTCTGTAAGCGGCGGTGTGTATGAGCCGGTTCACATGTATGTCCTCAACCCCAAGTCTATCACCATGGGACAGCTCTACGGGGAGTATGACTTGCTCACACACGAGTGGTAAGTGATGCTTTGTTTTACACAAACGACAGAACAAACAGCCAGACTTCTACGAGACGCTTTTTCTCCGCCCCGACAGGACGGATGGTATCCTGTCGTCTGTTATCCGGGGAGGTGCAGCCTCCATGGACAGTGAGAAGAAGTGGTACATGTTTGATGGGCCGGTGGATGCTGTATGGATTGAGAACATGAACACTGTGCTGGACGACAACAAGAAGCTGTGCCTCAGCTCCGGGGAAATCATCAAGCTCACTGACGTGAGGTTACGTCTACATCGGTTGTCCCTGTTGTTTCCCTCTGTCCCACCCGTATTCAGACATGCTGTGTTTTCTCCTTGCAGGTGATGACCATGATGTTTGAGGTGCAAGACCTGGCAGTGGCATCTCCAGCCACAGTGTCTCGCTGTGGCATGGTCTACCTGGAGCCCAGCATCCTGGGCCTTGTCCCTTTTACAGAGTGTTGGCTGAGGCAAATCCCTGAAGCCCTGAAAGTGTTCACAGAGCAGCTCCACTCCCTGTTTGCCAGGTTCCTACAGGTGAGAGGGGAGACAGAACTGAGAGACACCACCAGAGAATCTTAAAGCTTTTCATTTTAGTAGTTTGTAGAAAGAATGTGCTGCTTTTGCTTTTATTATTCTGTACCTTTCACAGGACTCCGTCGCATTTGTCCGCACATCAGTAAAGGAGGTCATCACCTCTCTGGACAGCAACCTAACCTGCAGTCTGCTTAAACTTATGGACTGCTTCTTCAATCCTTACGCCACGAAACAGGTGTGTGCTGCTATTCTTTGTTAGATTAGCCCCCATGAAGTTACTATATATGGATTTCTGCGCAAATATGATATAAAATATCTAATACTCGTAGGAGCTCAAGCTTTGTTTGATAGATATTTAGTGCTTTAGGGAAGCTGTACAATCTACTTCAAAACACAAGGTTTTGAGCGACCTTAAAAAACGGCAATGGTATTTGGATGATTGTATAATTATCATATCCATCTGTATGGAACGGAAGCCCAAGTGAGAGAAAAAAATACTGCTGATAGATTTTCTTAGTCTCAATTAACGATGTTCCTCTCTCTTAGAAAATGGATCACCAGATTTCTTTTTTCCTCGCTTGCCACACAGGGCTTCTGTAGTGAGGTCAAGTGTGGTGAAGCAATACAGAAGATGCTCTGCTATTAAAAACATTGACTGAGTTTGTTGGGTTCGGTATTCAATGTAGTAGCAATCATGCTATCTGAGCAGTTATTAACAAGTTTAATAAATTCCACTTAACAACGGCATGAGATGAATGGATTGTGCAGTTACTGATTTCTCCTCTAAGTTGATGAAAACATCTTTCCAGTACTTTTGTATATGTAGATTATGTAGACTATGATCCCCCATCAATCTTTTATTGTCTTGTAGGATAAGAAGCCACCGCCCCAGAATAAATTGGATCGTCTGAAGGAGCTGATTGAGCCCTGGTTCTTCTTCTCTCTGGTGTGGAGTGTGGGAGCCACAGGAGACGCAGCCAGCTGTAAGCGCTTCAGTGCCTGGCTCAAGCAGAAGATGGCAGAGGAAAAGGTCATATCAGCACCTCCACTTCAGCGTCCCCAGTCCAAAATAATTATAATGTCATTTGATTATTTCTTGACTTCGGTATATTTTGACTAACGTAGATGTATTTGTCCTTCAGATTCAGTTGTGCTTTCCAGAGAAGGGACTGGTGTACGACTACACACTGGATGATGCAGGGATTAGTAACTTTGAGGATGACGAGGAAAACGAGGAAAGAAAAGTAAACGGATAACGATATTTCATGCGATTAAGACCATCAGATGCATTTTTGCTTTTTTCCTCAATCATCTTTTTGCCTGTACTTTAGGTCCAGTGGGTCAGCTGGATGAAATACGCAAAGACTGTTGTAATCACCCCGGAGTCACATTATGCTGACATCATCGTTCCCACTACTGACACAGTGAGAATGTCTTTCCTCATGGATATGCTTTTGACCAATAAGAAACCAGTGAGTACTTTGATTGTAGTTTAGCGTCACACATCACCAGACCACAAACTCAGTAATTGTTATAAAATAACTTGTCACCATGAAATGTGAACATTTTCTACTGAAGCACACATTCAGAATCTAAGAAGGAAAGTCTTTACATGTAAATACTTTCATCGTCTTGTATTCATATTTCCGTGTGTGTGATCCAGGTGCTCTGCATTGGGCCAACGGGCACAGGAAAGACCCTGACCATGTCAGACAAGCTGCTGAAGAACATGCCCGCTGAATACATCACACACTTCCTCATGTTCTCTGCTCGCACATCAGCCAACCAGACTCAAGATTATATTGACAGTAAGCTGGACAAAAGGTACGCCTGCCCTACTATACATTGTACACATCATTTACAATACCACCATATGTTTTTGACTCATCATTTCAATGATGCACGTGCCTGTGTGTCAGGGGGAAAGGTGTGTTTGGACCTCCATTAGGGAAGCACTTCATCTTGTTCATTGATGACCTAAACATGCCCATGTTGGAGACCTATGGGGCTCAGCCTCCTATTGAACTGCTGAGGCAGTGGATGGACCATGGAGGCTGGTATGACAGGACACAGATAGGTGAGAATACTGGAGGTTTCTTTTATTGTTTCTTTGAGCTTTTGATATTCAATGTTGACCTAATGGGACATTGCTCTCGAGTGTGTCTTCATGCCTAAAATATAAATTGGCATGTTTTAATACATGTATTTGTTTTTTTTCCCGCTCTTAAGAAATGTGAAACGTCTCATGAGATTAAGCTGCTCTCTGGTTTTCCTGTCCTTTCTAAACAGGATCATTCAAGCGCATAGTGGACATCAACTTTGCCTGTGCCATGGGACCGCCAGGTGGAGGCCGGAACCCCATCACCCAGCGCTTCACACGCCACTTCAATTTCCTGTCTTTCACTGAAATGGAAGATGAAAGCAAGAAAACGATTTTCTCCACCATTCTGGGCAGTTGGATGGGTGAGTCGGGTCTGCTCAACGCGGAGAGGATGGAGAATACTTACATACGCTTGTGAAGAAGAAACGCTAACAATGGTTTTGTTCTCTTTCAGATGGAAATATGAGTAAAAAGGATCCAGGCAGTAAGTCAGAGACACAGAGATAGCAAGTAGATGAAGAGTGCAAAGAGTGTAAACATGTATTTAAATACTAGTATCAGTTAGTTTCACTTGGATGTTATAAGAGGTACAAAACACCTCATTGTATTCACTTTTACACATGTTGTTGACCAAAGCAAAATCTTACAGTGAATATATTTTCACATGAATTGAATGTTTTCATGATTTCACTTCTCTCTTCCATCCTGCTTTCTTTCATCAGGACCGGTGCCAGTCATCCAGCCGCTGAATGAGCCTCTTGTAGCCGCTACTATCAGAGTCTACTCCACCATCACCTCCCAGCTCCTCCCAACTCCAGCCAAGTCCCATTACACCTTCAACCTCAGAGACCTGTCCAAAGTCTTCCAGGGCGTCCTGATGGCTGAGGCTGGAATGATAGAGGTAGTCAGATAAACAGTATCCAATCAATGTGACCTAATCATATTACTATTATGAATTATATTCGATTATCCTTTCGGGTTCAGTCACTTGATCCATTTAGTACTTAAAAACTTGCAACTTGTATCTACACTGTATGCGTCATGCCACAATAATGCAATACATATTATAGATGCCCAAGAATAGTCTTATATGAATAAGTTTTAACGAAGGTGAAAAGTCAGAAGGAGTACATCGCATTACACCCAGTATAAAAGTAGGGTGACTTTGGTGATTTTAGGACAAATTGCAGCTGCTGCAGCTGTGGTACCACGAAAGCTGTCGGGTTTTCCAAGATCGCCTGGTGTGTGCTGAGGACAGGGACTGGTTCAACAGCCTCCTGAAGGACTGCATTCAGGAGTTTGACTGCAGCTTCGAAGAGACTGTAACCTGCCAACCGGTTTTGTATGGAGATTTCATGATTCCTGGAGCCGATCCCAAGGTCTACACACTCATAGAAGACAAGGAAAAGGTGAGTGTAGAAGTATTTTATGGGGGAGTAACATTGTACTTAATTGTGAGGTTGTTTCAAGTGAATTTATACTTTACCAAAATGCTTGTTTTTTTCACCCATTCATGATGTCATTTAGTTGGTGAAAGTGATGGATGAGTACATGGAAGACTACAACCATGTCAGTACCACCAAGATGAAGCTGGTGCTCTTCATGGATGCCATTGAGCACGTGTGCCGCATCGGCCGCATCCTTCGCCAGCCTCTGGGCAACGTCCTGCTGCTCGGCGTGGGAGGGAGCGGGCGACACTCTCTCACCAAGCTGGCCTCATATATGTGAGATTCCCACACTGTAATTCCCATGCCAACCGGTTGAGTACAACTCTCTAGAAACAGATGGATTGCACTGCTCGTTTTACAAATTTTTGATAATTTAGTGTTACGGCTGCTGACCTTTCCCCAATAAATAGAGACATTTTTAGATTGATGGGCAGCTTTTTACATTTATTTGAGCAAACTATAAAAATCATAATGAGACATGAGGAAGATACAGTAATATGTCACAATCAACATTCACTTGCCTTTGTTATACACCAAAGTTGCTTTATTTATTGATTACTGAGCAATAGTTCAGGCACAAGCAGGTGTTTTCTTATCTTTTTTTTAAGGGAAATTCTTTGAAGACCATTCAACCAAAAGTATACACAATTCACTGTTAATGTGCTAAACCATCTTGTGACCATAGTCCTCATGTGTTTGTTCATCTTCAGATCAGAATATGAGTGTTTCCAGATTGAGCTATCAAAGAACTACGGCCAGACAGAGTGGAAAGAAGATATTAAAAGCATCATGCTGAAGGCTGGCCTTCAAAACCAGCAGATCACCTTCCTCTTTGTAGACACACAGGTAATAACTCTCAACACCTGCTACAGTGTACTGCAAGTGTGTGGTAGTTGATTAACACCACTATCACACAGCCATAGTACATACTGTCATGGGATGGTAGGAATGATGTTGCACTGTTGTCACTTGTTTAGATCTATTTAGTCAAATTGAATGAGAGCCAAAATGAACCAAAATGCAACATGTAGAGTATTCAGTGTATAAAGTGATGTATTCCTGTTCACTCCAAAAGGCAAGGCAGCGTTTTACTCATCATTACCTTTGTGTTAATCCCCCAGATTAAGAGCGAGTCATTCCTGGAGGATATCAACAACATTTTGAACTCTGGGGATGTTCCCAACCTGTATGCATCAGACGAGCAGGAGCGCATCCTGGCAGCCATGAAGCCGGTGGTGCAAGACCAGGGCGAACAGCCAACTAAAGCCAACCTCATGGCTGCCTACATCCGGAGGGTCCGCAGCAACATCCACACTGTACTCTGCATGAGGTTGTCCAAAGTTCTGATCCAAAGTCCATCCGTGTTCTCTCCCTTTCCTGCTACTCACACTCCTCCCTTCCACTTCTTCCTCCGCAGTCCTATCGGTGAGGTGTTTCGTGCGCGGCTGAGGCAGTTTCCCTCGCTGGTGACGTGTTGCACCATCGACTGGTTCAGTGCCTGGCCAGAGGAGGCGCTGCAGGCTGTGGCCACATCCTTTCTGAACGACCTGCCTGAGCTGGAAGCCAGCCCCGCAGTCATGAGGGGACTGGTGAGGATGCTCTGTGTGTGTGTGTGTGTGTGTGTGTGTGTGTGTGTGTGTGTGTGTGTGTGTGTGTGTGTGTCTAAGAGACTGAAACAACTTTTCATGAAACAAAGTCTCTCCCTAATTGATTTTCTTCTCCAGACATTGATGTGTATGAAGATCCACCAGATGGTAGCCAGGAAGTGTGAACATTACCTGGCTGAGCTTTCTCGACACAACTACGTCACACCCAAAAGCTACCTGGAGCTGCTCAAAATCTTTTCAGATCTCATTGGACGCAAGAAGCAAGAACTGAGCGGTGCGCGCACGCGCATGAAGACTGGCCTGGACAAGGCAAGGCACTGAGCTGGAGAAACAATGCCAGAATTTCCATTTGTGTTATTAGCAATCTTACCTGACTACCTGCTGCTCTGTAATCCTTTAGCTTCTTAGCACAGCGGAGGATGTGAGTAAGATGCAGGAGGAGCTGGGGATGATGAGGCCTCTTTTGGAGGAGGCCGCTAGGGAGACTGAAGTCACTATGGAGACCATCAAGGTAAGGAAAACAAAGATAAGGAAAATCAGTAGTAGTGGAACAAAGACAGGTGGTTTTCCAATTTATCTGTGTGACCTTTGGAGCTTGAGTATGATTTATATTCTATGTTGCCAGAAAGACACAGTGGTTGCAGAGGAGACCCGGAAGTCAGTGCAAGTAGAGGAAGCCAAGGCTTCAAAGAAAGCCCGCTTTGCAGGAGCCATCGCCGCAGACGCCCAGAGAGACTTGATGGAGGCTCTGCCAGCCCTGGATGATGCCCTCGCCAGCCTCAAGTCGCTCAACAAGAGCGACGTCACCGAGGTCAGGGATTTTGTTGGTGACATTCAAATAGTACCGCATTGTTAGTTTATATGTCGAATTTACCTCTTGTTTTTGTTTTTTCTTTCCATAGGTTCGAGCCATGCAGCGACCTCCCAAGGGGGTGAATCAGGTTATGGAGGCGGTGTGCATTATGAAGGGCATCAAACCCAAAAGGATACCTGGAGAGAAGCCTGGCACCAAGATAGATGACTACTGGGAAGCTGGTAAAGCTCTGCTACAAGACCCTGGCAAGTTTCTGGAGAGCCTCTTCAAGTATGATAAGGTAGAGCTCATATGTAGTGGCAGTACATACGTTTATTGACACGTCATTATATGTGAAGCGTCTGTTGTCATTGTCTCTCCAGAGCAATGATCCTTGTCTCTTTCAGAGAAGTTCTTTTGATGTCAGTGTTTCATCCTGACTTCCTGTTTAGGAGATGTATTAAAAGTTGTTTTTGTCATCAATTATTTTTGCAGGAAAACATCCCGGATAGCGTGATCAGTTTAGTCCAGCCCTACATAGATAATGAGGAATTCCAGCCAGCTTCCATTGCCAAGGTTTCCAAAGCCTGTACCTCCATTTGCCAGTGGGTGCGAGCGATGCATAAATTTCACTTTGTGGCCAAGGGTGTGGAGCCTAAAAGGGTAAAGACTGAAATCCACATTGGAGCCATTTGCTATCCACATAAAACGCTGCTGTACATATATGTTTGTCAGATAAGAGTCATCTTACCATTAAAAATGCTTTAATATTTGCACAGCAAGCGCTCCAGGAGGCCCAGGCGGACTTAGCGGTAACACAGCGCATCTTGGATGATGCTAAGGAACAGCTGGCAGTGGTGGAGGGCGGCGTCGCCACTTTGCAGGCCAAGTACCAGGACTGTCTGGCTAAGAAAGATGAACTGGACAACAAGTATCAGCTGTGTGAGGCCCGCCTCGTTCGAGCAGACAAGGTCAGAAGGAGGAAGAAGACCTGATCCCATATAATGTTATGATGGGGCAAGGCCAAAGAAAATGCAGTGTAATATTGTCTAAAAAAATCAAATTTTCATGACCCTCCAGCTTATTGGTGGACTGGCAGATGAGAAGGTGCGATGGAAGGAAACAGTGCAACATCTGGATTACATGGTCCATAATGTGTCAGGCGATGTACTTCTCTCTGCAGGATACGTAGCATACCTGGGGCCTTTCACTGTAAGTGGGTTGTCTCTCAGTTGGTGCATGAGTGTGAATACATATCAAAAAGGTGCACTACCAATAATATATTGTGTACATATTTCCCATCTAGATCAATTGCATTTTTACGATTCAATGTTCTGAAGCTTTTCTGTTGGAAAGGATCAAAAAAACAATGTAACCTTTAGTTTTAATGTTCCAGTAGACTCATCTCAACATCTATCACAAGTCTGAATGTATTGTTGTCATGTGCGGATTATGAGACAATGGGCCCAACCACCGCTCCTCCTTAAGAGCAAAACATGCAGACTTAAAAGTTGTTAAGCATCTTTTGTTGCTGTTTTGTGTCTCTTTGTAGGCGTTACACATCTCTTTGTGGTCATTTTGCATCTCTTCATAGTTATTTTGGTCTCTTTGTATTTGTCATATTGTGCTTATTTTGCCCTTTATTGTCATGGTGTGGATGCTGTGTGTCTCTTTGTGATTTGAGTCTCTGTCTGCTCCCAGGGAGAGTACAGGGCCGCCATGGCAGAGGAGATGCTGCATTGTTTCAAAGAGCTTAGTGTTCCACACACTGATGAATCCAACATGATCAACACTCTAGGAGATCCAGTCAAGATCCGCTCCTGGCAGGTAGGGACTCCCGTACCATCAGCTGGTATTCAGGGTCCAAGCCTATAACATTTTGATTGTAATCAGTCATCCCATGTTGTCATTTCTATGTGCTTAGATATCAGGTCTGCCCAAGGATAACCTCTCAGTGGAGAATGGTGTGATTGCCCAGTACTCTCTGCGCTGGGCTTTATTCATTGATCCCCAGGGACAAGCCAACAAATGGATCAAAAAGATGGTGAGAAATCTGTGTGCTGATCTGATCTGCAGAGGGTGCCAGTGAGGCAAAAATAGATGTAAAGTAGCTGTAACAAGAGCTGTATTTATTCCTTCACATTACATGTGCAGTTGATAACTTTTTTGTATGAACAGGTATCGAGCGCAGGTGCTCAACATGTTGTTGAAATAAGTTCAGTACACTTTGGCTCTGTGGAAACCAGTGGGCATACTGTTCATATTCTACATCGCCCACAACTCCTCTTTGAAGCTTCTCAATATCTGTATTATTTAATCCACTCTTCATTCATACTTGCTTCCTGTTGTCGCCCAGGAGCAAGACAATGGATTGGAGGTTCTGAAGCTAAGTGACCGGGACTTCCTGCGCAGTCTTGAGAACGCCATTAGCTTCGGTAAACCCTGCCTCTTGGAGAATATCGGAGAGGATTTAGATCCTGCTCTAGACCCTGTCTTGTTGCAGCAGGTGAATACATACACACACACATCACACACACGCGCGCGCACACACACACACGCACGCGCACACACGCTTAAGTCACATTGTTCTGCCCTTAGACATTTAAGCAGCAAAGCAGCACAATGCTGAAGCTCGGTGATTCAGTCATCTTTTACCATGAAGACTTCAAGATGTACATCACCACGAAGCTGCCGAACCCTCACTACTCTCCAGAGGTCTCCACCAAAGTCACCCTCATTAACTTCACCCTGTCACCCAGGTAACACGACTTTAACAGAGAACAGATACTTTTATTTATCTGTAGATGTTTATCATCAATTCTTCAGTGATGGTCACACTTTACTCAGCTCCTTCAACCTACACAGGCTGTGTATTTATTGAAATATTGAGTGCCAATATTCTTTCCAGAATCAAATTGAGGGTATGAACTTTATTCCATGTCTTGGTCTTACCATCTGTGTCTGTGTAAATGTGCATTTCCAGCGGTCTGGAGGACCAGTTGCTGGGCCAGGTAGTGGCTGAGGAACGTCCAGACCTGGAGGAGGCTAAGAACCAGCTGATCATCGGCAACGCCAAGATGAAACAGGAGCTGAAAGAGATTGAAGATGAGATCCTGTTCCGACTCAGCTCCACGGAGGGAAACCCTGTGGACAACGAGGAGCTCATCCAAGTGTTGGGGGCTTCCAAGATCAAGGCTGGAGAGATCAAGGTGAAATAGCCTCTAAGTTCATACATGGCCTACCTTAAGGGGTTTTCTCCCTCCACACCTCATATATGATGCTGTGGCTGGTTTCAATGGTAGGCCAAAGTGGTGGTGGCGGAGAAGACGGAGCGGGACATTGACGCCACCCGTCTGGAGTATGTGCCGGTGGCTGTGCGGACTCAGATCCTCTTCTTCTGTGTATCGGACCTGTCCAACGTTGACCCCATGTACCAGTACTCACTGGAGTGGTTCCTTTGCATCTTCCTGGCTGGCATTGCCAATTCCAACAAAGCAGGTAGAGAGAAATTCCATATTATGAAACAAGATGAATGGATAATTATCTGCATCCACTGATTATTGTTATTTCTTGACATGTTTCTCACAGACACAGTGGAGAAGAGAATCGCCAACATCAATGAATTTTTCACCTTCAGCCTGTACAGCAATGTGTGCCGCAGCTTGTTTGAGAAGCACAAACTCATGTTCGCCTTTCTCCTCAGCGCTCGCATCATGATGAATGAGAACAAAATTGATCTGGTGAGAAACAGGGGAGGTCCGCTCTTTAATTTCCTGCAGGAACTCGTACGAATACAGAAATTGAGTGAATCCAGGTACATCAAATGAATGTGTGTCGTCTCTCCGTGGCAGACTGACTGGCGCTACCTGCTTTCTGGAGGGATGCCCGTCCGAGGGCTGACCAACCCGGCAGTGAGTTGGCTGTCGGAGCGCGCCTGGCAGGACATGCTGAGCCTCAGCGCTCTGGACCACTTCAACAACCTGGCAGAGAGCTTCACCAAACACCTGCACGGTTTCAAGAGAATCTTTGACAGCAACCAGCCTCACAGGCACGCGTAGATAACCACTATGCTAACAAATGCACACGTGTTTCCTTAGTGTGAACCGTGCAGAAGCTGTCAATATCTAACAAGGTGTGCATGTGTGTGTTTGCTTGCGTCTAGGGAGCCTCTCCCTGGAAAGTGGGACACAAAGCTGGACTCGTTCCAGAAGCTGCTGGTCCTGCGCTGTCTGAGGGCCGACTGCCTTGTCGAAGGCCTGCAGGACTTTGTCTCAGCTCAGCTGGGGCAGCGCTTCATTGAGCCTCAGGTAGCGTCACTCTCCTGCCTCTTGCCTTCATGTCGATGTGAAAACCAATATGTCTTATCTCTGTGACAGTGGCCTATTATCAGTTCCGGTCTTTGCTCTCCAGTAAATCACAGCACTCGTCCTCTCTCCATCTTTCCTCAGACGTCAGACCTGGCCGTGGTCTTCACGGACTCGTCCCCCTCCACTCCGCTCATCTTCGTCCTGTCCCCTGGTACCGACCCTGCTGCTGACCTCTACAAGTTTGCTGATGTCATGCAGTTCTCCAAGAAAATGAAGGCCATCTCTCTGGGCCAGGGCCAGGTCAGAGTCACCTGGGAGTCATCTCTCACTCTCTCTTTCCTACTCTCTCTCTGACCCGGAGGAAAGCCGTCCAACACTTTCTCACAGAACCAGAATGATCTTTTGTTCATTTGTTAAGATTGTCCACCTCTGTGCTGATTGTCTTCTCTATGTATAGCCAGAGGCCAGGATAATGTACAATACTACTTTGACATATGCTAGATTCCAGGACGCCATAAATAAGCTTAAAGAATAACTATAAACATGTATTGATCCTGGCTCATATTAGGCTGTTACATCACCTGTCCTTAGTTTCTCTCTCAAGCTCCTAAACCTTTCTGAAAGACTCCTAGAATGCCAAACTGGCTGAAGGGAGATTATGTTATGACTACATTACCGGCTCTTTAAATACGGAACAACTTTCTAGAAAACGTGGATGTTTCCTCTTAAATTCAAGCCTTGTGTTGAGCTTTTTGGCACGGCCGTTCACGTCTGCCTTTTCCTCTGCTGCTGTTGGTGATGTAGGGCCCCTGGGCTGAGATCCTGTTGCACACAGCCTTGGAGAAAGGTCAGTGGGTCTTTTTCCAGAACTGTCACCTGGCGCCCAGCTGGATGCCCTCCCTGGAGAGACTCCTTGAAAACATCAACCCAGAAAAGGTCAGCTCATATGCACACACACACTTCACACTATCGGAGTAGTGCGTGTTCGAGCGGCCTTCATTTAATACTTCCTTCACTGCCCACAACAACCCAAACAGGTGCACAAGGACTTCCGTCTGTGGCTCACAAGTCTTCCCAGCAACAAGTTCCCGGTGTCCATTCTCCAAAATGGGTCAAAGATGACCATTGAGCCTCCTAGGGGAATCAAGGCCAATCTTCAGAAAACCTACCTAAGGCTCACCGATGATTTTATCTCCTCTTCCACCAAGGTCTGCTCGTTGTCTGTCCCCATCTGAGTCTATTTCAGCTCATTATATTCATCAATTCATATGTTTGATTGGAAAACCTGCCTTTGATTAACATCAGTTTGCTTTTTGAACAAAAGTATCTCCAACTTCTTCCTCCCCTCTGCTCTCCTCCCCAGACGGCACACCTCAAGTCTCTGCTCCTGTCTCTGTGTCTCTTCCATGGAATTGCTCTGGAGCGAAGGAAGTTTGGCCCACTGGGCTTCAACATCTCCTACGGGTTCACAGACGGAGACCTGAACATCTGCATCAGCCAACTCAAAATGTTCCTGAACGAGTACCAGGACGTCCCATACAAGGTGTGAGGAGAGAAAGCTTCTGTCGATATGCAACAGCCTCCAATCACGCTGAGGATGTTCCATTTTTTCTCTGAACTTGCCATGCATTCCTCATGTCCATTGCTCACACCTGTCCTCTACCTGTCCAGGTGCTAAAATACACTGCAGGGGAGATTAATTATGGCGGCCGCATCACAGACGACTGGGACAGACGGTGTCTGCTCAGTGTGCTGGAGGATTTCTACAGTCCTGCTGTGCTTAAGAATGATCACGTCTACTCTTCATCCGGAGTCTACCGGCAGATAGACACCAATCTGAACCTCAAGGTGAGATACAAGCAGGAGCATCCAAAAGAGTGTGATGCTCCAAAACCGCAAGGTTGGGAAATCACGCTGCCGCTCTGTTCAGTTTATTGTTCAGCTGATAAATTGCCAGACAACCATCTATAAAACATGAGGATATCTTTGTAATCAAGCACCATAACTCTAAAAGAGGGAGATCATTCTTTACCCTAATGAAATGTGCTGGTTGTGTGTAAGATTCTGCTTTGACATTGAAATGAAAGGAACTGATCAACTATAGTAAATTCTGACTCTAGGATTACTTGGCATACTTTCGGGGTTTGCCCATTAATGACACACCGGAGATCTTTGGTCTCCACGACAACGCCAACATCAGCTTTGCCCAGAATGAGACGTTCTCCCTGCTGGGAGCCGTCGCCCGCCTCCAGCCCCGAGCTGTGTCTGCTGGGGGCAAAACGCTGGAGGAGGTACAGATTATGTATTTTAGCACTGCTTGTATTATGTCATAGTTTGCACACTCATTCACTACAGATTGAGAGGTGCGGGACCGAAAACATCATGTTTCTATCCCTAAAATACTGAACTGAGCATTGCTTTGCAGCCTGTCAGACATGCTGGCATAACGTGTGTGTTTCTGAATGCCTGGTGAGACATCACTGGCCTCTTCCTGTCCCGTAGAGAGTGGAGGAGATCGTGGCCGGCATCGTCGAAAAGATTCCTCAGCCTTTCAGTGTTCAGGAGGTGATGGAAAAGTACCCGGTCCTCTATGAAGAGTCCATGAACACAGTGCTCATCCAGGAGGTCATCAGGTAGCGTGAGCTAACAGAGGACTTCACAAACCTTCAGGTCTCCTTGACGTAAACATATTCATACGGTTTGATGTCTGAGATCAGAGAAAGAAACGGCCAGGTGTGCTGCACTGAAAGCATCGTTGACAGTATTTGCAGCTCAGTGTCCATAATAGTTCCCTTCAAAAGACACACCTTGTAATCATAATATGGCTCAGTAATCATACTGTAATAATTACTGCTTTTCCATCCGGTTATGTGTACGTTGCCGTAGCTTGTGATGTCAGCAACTCTCCAGAGTTATTGGTCAACGGTGCTCTCAGCTTCTCGCAAATATATAATCTTTCCTTTTACACTGTGGAGTTGTAAAAACCTTTCTCATTTTTTCCTTTAAGTGTTGTGAAACACAATGTTATAAACAAGGTCTTTGGTGGCCAGAGTTTTTCTGCTTGTTATTTTTTTGTACACAAAACCTGAATCAAAATACGTTTCATCGACTAATTAATTTTACTTTCATAAACTCCATTTGGGATTTTTTGGCCATGGTTACTTATTAGTAATTTACAAGTTATAACGTATATTTGTAAATACATCTAAGAGGTATGTTATCAGTAATCATATTTAAGTTATATCAGGCTGCAAGAACAGATTGTGAAATAATTGTACTACTCTTTTAATTCCCTTTATGACATGTAGTTGTTATGTATTTGTCTGCACAATGCTCTTGTCATTGGCAAATAGTAGAAACTGAGTAGTACTGAATGAGGTAGTGCCCGTTTGAATCATTTGCACTTCAGTAACTGGTCCTTGTATCTCAGATACAACACGCTGCTGGCCGTCATCTCTCAGAGTCTCAGTGACATCGTGAAGGCTCTGAAGGGTTTAGTGGTGATGTCATCACAACTGGAGCTTATGGCCAACAGCCTGTTCAACAATGTGGTGCCCGACATGTGGGAATCCAAGGCAAGACACACACACACACACACACACACACACACACACACACACACACACACACACACACACACACACACACACACACACACACACACACACACACACACACACCAGAACATGTTAAAATGCTGTGTTTGTGTGAATGAATTCTCTTCATTTCGATCTCAGTGTGCAGGACATTGATGACCTTTTGGAGACATGTCTGGTCCCGCCTCTGTTTTGTGAGAACACACAGCTCTTTGAGTGGCAGCTCTCTCTCTCCCTCCAGGCATACCCGTCTCTGAAGCCGCTGGCCTCCTGGGTGTCAGACCTGCTGCAGAGGATCAGTTTCCTGCAGAGATGGATCCATGATGGCATTCCACCTGTTTTCTGGATTAGCGGCTTCTTTTTCCCCCAGGCTTTTCTCACAGGAACCCTCCAGAATTACGCCCGTCGCTCTGGCATCTCCATCGACACAATTGGATTTGACTTTGAGGTCAGACATTACGCTGAATTTTTTAGCCCTACTGGCTAAAAACATACAGATTTCAGGTGTAGCGCGACACATTCACCAGTCTAAATCGACTTACTGGGTCAATTTGTGTGAGCATTGCTTTGAAGATTTGCTTTTAATGGTTTGTTCTGGCTGTCGCCGAGTCTCGTCCTCACTTCTTTTGTCATCCCTTCTACCTCAGGTAATACTGAAGTCAGCGCCAGAGATAACAGAGAAACCAAACGCGGGGTGCTACATCCAAGGTCTCTTCCTGGAAGGGGCTCGCTGGGATCCCCGAGCAGGACAACTCTGCGAGTCCAGGCCCAAGGAGCTCCACACAGAAATGTCCATCATCTGGCTGATCCCCAAACCCAATCGCATACCTCCAACCTCTGGGGTCTACATCTGCCCCATCTACAAGACCCTGACACGTGCCGGTTAGTGCACACAGTATCTGAGACACCTTGTGCCGTGATGGAAGAAAAGAAATGCCGCTGAACTGCTTTGTGTGCTTTTGTAGGGACTTTGTCTACAACCGGTCATTCCACCAACTATGTGATGGCGCTGGAGCTGCCTACAAATCAGAGCCAGAGACACTGGATCAAACGGGGAGTCGCCCTCATCTGCGCACTGGACTACTAAACTCGAACAAACTCAAGAAAAGAAGAAAGCACCTGTCTTCATACTGTGTCTTTGTTTTACAGCCCACTATGCTGATTGTAGTTGTGGTCACTGGACACTTTGTCTATGTTTCTAGGAATGAGCTCACTGAAACTCTCTGTAATACACTGTTTTGTATAATACACTGTTTTTCACAATTCCAAACAAGTGTAATCTTGTTGGATTATTTACTTTGATAGAGGAGAGGGCAGAAAGGAGTACCGGCAGCTTGTGAGAAGTGAAGGTGCGCAATAAAACATTGTTTAGAGTCAAAGAGTGCAAAGTAGACTGCATACAGGTGAGCAGGCCCACTTCAAGCTCTGCTAAATACTACAACAGTGAATATTGTCTTTTTTTCCTTCTTTTTTTATCGCAGGCTTACACTTTGTTGGTTCTACAACATGGAATGAGAGAAGCTGAACCTTTACTTATCCATTATCTATAGTTATCTAATTACTGGTACTTTCAGCTGTGTACATTTATCTGGTACTTTCAGCTAGTTAAATCAATCGATTACTTTTTACTCATGTTTATCCAGATGTTTTAGCTAGTTATTTTGTATCTGTTACTTTTAGCTAATTACATCTATTCATGACTTTTTAGTTAGGTTACCAGGCGCTACTCTTCATCACTACTTGATGGTGTTGGAAAGTAGTCAGAGCGGTGAAGACATGCTGAAACAGAATCACACCATTTCAGATGGTTCTGTTTTGATTGATATTTTCCTCCTATACTATACTTTAAATATGTATATATATTTTTTAAACATAATTTGTTGTAGTAGTTCTAGTACTACATGGACTTTGCAGGAGTTCCCCATTGCACAAGTTCCCCTGGTTGGGAATCACTGCTCTAAATAATTTCTCCATGTGCCTATTTGGCGAAAGCATCCAGACCTAGTTAAAGAAAGGATGAGAATACATATCTATACATATTACGTGCACACATTAAAGAAAAGGTCCACTGGAACTTGATTCAAATGGATTTACATGCGAGGCTAATGTCGAAGCCTCAAGAGCCTAAAGGGATTTCAAACTCACACAATTACTTCTTACAGAAATAGCAGTACAGAATTAGATCTGTCATTAAAGTCCTTGTATCCCAAGTTATAAGTATCTGATTGTGGTTGTAAGGGAAAAAATAAAACTTGGGAGATTGAAAATCATGCAAAATAAAAGCACTCATGAAGTTTGTCAATTTTTACGCTTTATTCTAAGTTTTAAGATAACGCTGCAGTCTCACTTTGAAGAGATCGTTCTTTGGAAAGCAAAGTCAGTAAGCTGAGTTCACTCACCCACCCCCAAACACACACACTGAGACACACACACCATTGCTGTTTATGTTCTGCTTGCAGGCATCTACTTGTTTTTATCCTGAGAGACTGAGAAAACCTCCTCGGTGCATCGTCTTGAGGTCAAACATAAATGAAGCTGCATTTGAGGAACCTGGCGTTTATTTCAATTATAACTTTCTTCATACTCTGCTCACTCTGTTGTTATTAAACAGATACTTAGCAAGTATATTATACTTGGACGACAAAGACAAATGTATTTTCTTTTGACTCCAGGTCCGTTCAGTGGCCAGACAGTGGATCAGACGACGCACAGATGATGCACGTTTCCACACATTTGTGCACGGTCAGGAATCTATTGGCGTTTCCCATACAGCCTCCATATTCAAACAGCTCACAACGGCCCGTGTTGACGTTGAAGAATACTCGTATAAAAAGGGCTTTGCAAGGCCCTGGATCAGCCTTCAGGGTGCAGAGCTCGGGTTGAACTTCTGTTGAGGTGGGATAGAAAGACAAACACTTAAGTACACTGCTTCTCGGAGAGAAATTAGGTCACAACAGCAAACTCTAACCTCGAGCTTCAAGATGAGGTAAAGTTGCATGACTATCATTTCCAAAAGTCTTCAGTGTGTGGTTAAACAGCAACCGTTTCTAGACACTCTGTGGCAGATGGAGGCTGTGAGGGATTTGTTAACAGCAAAGTGTGACCTCACTTAACATTTAGACTGAATAATTATCATTAAATATGCAATATTGTAAAGTCAAAATACCGAATATACAAAATACAAAATACAGAAACAGCAGTGGTGTCGATATGCAGCAGGATTTCACTCAAAGCCTAAATTATGGATCGTGTGTGCGTGTGTGTGTGTGTGTGTGTGTGTGTGTGTGTGTGTGTGTGTGTGTGTGTGTGTGTGTGCGCGTGTGTGTGATTGATTCCTTGAGCAACACTAGCACAGTAGTTGTTATTTTTACAAGTGGTAGCCAGTTTAGAGTCATTTTGAGGCGCACATATTTTGTTTGAAAATGAGTTTTCGCTTCAATTTTGAAAGGCAAACAATCAATATTATAGCAATATTACATCGAGGAAAACACGTACTACAAGAAAACACAGCATGCGAAAGCCCAAATGAGAATGAACCGACGCCAGGACGTACACAACATGTAAACAAACTTTTGACTCCACTTTACGCACGACTTTCGTGACTGTAACTCTGGAAATGACTTCTACACACATACATCTATGTCGTTACAATATCTGTACTTACTGCAAGACCCAATCAGGGCGACGCAGGAGAGCGCCAGAGCGCACAGGATCCACCACTTGTTGACCGGCGTCATGCTGCTGTGCACGTTGGGGCTGGTGCAGAGCGTGGAGCTCAGACTTTCAGCATTAGCTTTATAGTGTAATTCAGCCTCCCAGATCACTTTCCATCCATCAGACCAATCGGTTGAAACACAAACAAAGCCTGTCAGGCTTTCCAAATGTGGTACGTTCTATGCTCTTTTGGTGTGACCTTCGGTTGGGTCTAGACCAGTGTTCCCTCTAAACTGCGCGCGTGCGCGGCCGCGCAGGCCAGTCGAAGTGGCCGCGCAATAGATTTTTCAGACCGCGCACATTTTTCAGACCGCACAAACGATTTTTTTTCAGAGGTTAAAAATCTTTTTTGCGCCAGTGTTTCTGAGATGTATGGAAGCCCGTTTCCGCCACACAAAAAAAAAATCTCATAATTATGAGATAATAAAGTCGAAATTATGAGATAAAAAGTCATAATTATGAGATAAAAAGTCATAATAATGAGATCAAAAGTCAGAATAATGAGATAAAAAGTCATTATTATGAGATAAAAAGTCATAATAATGAGATAAAAAGTCATTATTATGAGATATAAAGTCATAATAATGAGATAAAAAGTCATTATTATGAGATAAAAAGTCATAATAATGAGATAAAAAGTCATAAAGTCATTATTATGAGATAAAAAGTCATAATAATGAGATAAAAAGTCATAATAATGAGATAAAAAGTCATTATTATGAGATAAAAAGTCATATTAATGAAATAAAAACTCATTATTATGAGATAAAAAGTCATAATTATGAGATAAAAAGTCATAATTATGAGATAAAAAGTCATAATAATGAGATAAAAAGTCATAATTATGAGATAAAAAGTCATAATAATGAGATAAAAAGTCATTATTATGAGATAAAAAGTCATAATAATGAGATAAAAAGTCATTATTATTAGATAAAAAGTCATAATAATGAGATAAAAAGTCATAATAATAAGATAAAAAGTCGACATAATGAGATAAAAAGTCATTATTATGAGATAAAAAGTGTATCTCATTATTATGACTTTTTATCTCATAATTTCGACTTTATTATCTCATAATTATGAGATTTTTTTTTTTTCCATCTCTTTTTTTTGTGTGTGGCGGAAACGGGCTTCCATAGTAGGAGTGAGCCATCTTCACAATAATAAGATCTTTGACGTGTTGAGTCTTCTTGGCCAATCAGCATCCCGTTTCTCGACATGCGCTCTCTGTACCTCTGTACCTCTGCTAGCCTCTCTGTACCCCCTCTCTGTAAGGGTGAGCCCGGCCACCCTGCGGAGGAAGCTCATTTCGGCCGCTTGTATCCGAGACCTCGTTCTTTCGGTCACGACCCAGAGTTCGTGACCATAGGTGAGGGTTGGAACGTAGACCGACCAGTAAATGGAGAGCTTTGCCTTCCGGCTCAGCTCCTCTTCACCAGGACGGACCGGTACAGCGCCTGTTTTATTGCTGCAGCCGCACCGATCCGCCTGTCGATCTCCCGCTCCACCTTACCCTCACTCGTGAACAAGACCCCGAGATACTTGAACTCCTTCGCTTGGGGTAGGCAGTTTGTCCCCACCTGGAGGGAGCAATCCACCGGTTTCCGGCAGAGCACCATGGCCTCAGATTTGGAGGCGCTAACTCTCATCCCTGCCGCTTCACACTCGGCTGCAAAACGCCCCAGTGAATGCTGGAGGTCACGGTCCGAGGAGGCAAACAGGACCACATCATCCGCGAACAGCAGAGAGGCGATCCCGAGACTCCCGAACCGGATCCTCTCCGCCCCCTGGCTGCGCCTAGATATCCTGTCCATGAAGGTCACGAACAGGACCGGTGATAAAGGGCAGCCCTGGCGGAGGCCAACACCCACCGGGAACGTGTCTGACTTATTACCGAGGATACGGACACAGCTCCTACTGCAGGCGTACAGAGACCGGATGGCCCGTGCCAACGGGTCCGGCACCCCATACTCCCGCAGCACCCCCCACAAAAACCCCCGAGGGACCCGGTCGAAAGCCTTCTCCAGGTCTACAAAGCACATGTAGACTGGTTGGGCAAACTCCCAGGACCCCTCCAGTAGTCTTGCGAGGGTAAAGAGCTGGTCCACTGTTCCACGACCGGGACGGAATCCGCACTGCTCGTCTTGAATCTGAGGTTCGACAAGCGCCCAACTGGTAGGAGACCCCGGGGAAGACCGAGGACACGCTGGAGGGATTATATCTCCCGGCTGGCCTTGGAATGCCTCGGATCCCCCAGAATGAGCTGGAAAGTGTTGCGGGTGAGAGAGAAGCCTGGGTCGGCCTGCTGAACCTGCTGCCACCGCGACCCGACCCCGGATAAGCGGCTGATAATGATGGATGGATGGATGGAATATGAAGTTATTAAATTGTTTATATAGGCTACCTTTAGGAAAAATGACACCATGTCAATTTAATAGGCCTATACTTATTGTTATTAGCATTTTTCTTTCAATGAAGTTCCACTTAAATGTTGTACCTGCTGAGAAATGACTAAACACCTTTGATACTTTTATTTTTTTTATATATATCATTATCAGTCATAACCTCCCCTTATTGAAGTTCAACAAAGATCCTTTAAGTTCAACTAAACTGACTGGTAAAACACCATCATTAAAATGTTCCCAAAGTCCAGCCATTATAAAGGATATTGAATAAATATCAACCTTGTATACATATTGATGCATTTGCTGTCATCTCTTTGAATCCCCTATGGCTAACGCAGGCTTGTGGTCATTTTCGGCAGGTCGCGTGGTTGCGAATTGCTCACAGTGCTGAAATGTGCGCTCAGAAAAACAAAAATTTGCTCAGTTTTGAAAAAAAATAGAGGGAACATTGGTCTAGATGACCTTTTGCAGAACACACAATTCATGTGTTTAAATGTGTTTACTTGACCCAAGTTTCATGACACAGAAAGTGTCTTTGCCCACTTCATAATCTCTAGAGACTATTTGTTATGAAGCCAGATGTGTTCAACATAACAAGTTACATATTATGTTTTCCTTATGATCCCAATTGTAAGGTGTTCAAACTATGTTATATGATGATTTTATCCCACATAGTCCCCCCTCTGGTTCACCCTGATTTAGTATAACCTTGGTCAGATAGGTGGAAATGTAACCCAAAGTACTGATCTCTTGCAACATTGCAACAGCGCAAGTGGTTATACAGACTATAACCCAATACAGAACATTTTAGTTCGTAAGTTAATTAATTAATTCAAAAACATCACACAATACTTTTCTGCATAATATTGAATCCTATACCAGTAATTATTAGATGCACCGTTTATACTAAACCTCAGTTTAACATGTATTTTAGCTTAACATTGGTACATTTACTATATGAATCATGACTTTGAATTGTGCCCTTTGAATATATGTATGTGACTATAGAAACATTTGAGTTGAATACATTTGATTAAAATACATTTTCACTTCATCCTTCTGGACAGATAATAAAACATGTGACCTGGTGATGTTGGGACGAGTATTTTCTTTCAACTAAGCTCAGACTCCAGTTTTTATGCTGAGGTTCCTCCTTGGCCTGTTTCCTCCATGTCATCTGAATCCTCCAGATAGTCCGGAGTGGGAAACAGGTCCGGCAGTCCAACCACCATCTGAGCCAGTTGGAGTTTTGCCATAACATCCATCTGTTTGTCCATCCTCCTCTGGCACTGCCTCCTCAGGATGGGTATGATGCAACATGCCAATAGAAACGCTACAATTAGAACAATTAATGCACTAATCCCTGCTTTTACCAATAAGGACCCCATTTCCCACCATTTGGTCCAGCCAATCCCATAACCATCGCCCCTTGCCAGCGTTGTCCTTAAGTTCCTGTCTCATACGCTGCATCTTCATCATTGCAACAGAAAATGTTCCCTCAGGTGCAATGTTATTTGGGATGAATGTACAACATAGTTTCCCAAACATTTGACAGACCCCACCCTTTTCAGCTAGGATCCAATCTAGTGCTGGTCTGTTTTGCCTTGTACTGGTCTGTAACTGCTCCCCCAACCCCTTAAGGGCCTCATCAGTGTAATTCATGAACCTCTGTTGATTGTAGTAGATATAATTGATCCAGTCAACATTTTTGTTAATAGTAACCCAGGGTATTATAGATTCAAGTCCTGCCAGAATTTCATTTTGGGCTTTGAAATCCCTCTTGCTGTCCTATGGCGTCTAACTGGATATTTTGGTACGGTGTGTTTTGTCTTTTAAACATACTTTTGCACACTCTTTAAAAGTGTGTTTTTCTGGAACCACTATAGGTAATGGTGTTGGGGCCTTTGAACACATTATGCATTCACTGGAGATCATCTCCCCTATTGTGTGCCACGCCCACCTATACCACCCATTCTGATTAGCCTGTTCCCAGTCCTCATCTCCTGTTGATGCAATACTTCTCTGCATTGGCTTGAAGCTGCTCAATGGACACAGACTGGCTTGCAAAGCTGTGCTATCTGGCAGATATATTCAGCAAACTGAAGAACTGAATGTGTCTCTGCAGGGCAAAGAGACCAGCATGTTAAAGCTGTATGACAAGTGTTGTGGCAAAATGACGAGGAGAGACGTTGATTTGGAGTTGCAACCCAGCGGGAAGTGTTTTAATGACCACAAGGCACATTCAACAAGACCAGAGTTCAGACCTTTTCAGCATATACACTTTATAGTGTAGTTCAGCCTCCCAGATCACTTTCCATCCATCTGACCAATCGGTTGAAACACAAACAAAGCTCGTCAGGCTTTCCAAATATGGTACGTTCTATGCTCTTTTGGTGTGACCTTCGGTTGGGTCTAGATGACCTTTTGCAGAACAAACAATTCATGTGTTTAAATGTGTTTACTTGACCCAAGTTTCATGGCACAGAAAGTGTCTTTGCCCACTTCATAATCTCTAGAGACTATTTGTTATAAAACCAGATGTGTTCAACATAACAAGTTACATATTACGTTTTCCTTATGATCCCAATTGTAAGGTGTTCAAACTATGTTATATGATGATTTTATCCCACACAAGGTGGGTCAAAGAGACCAGCATGTTAAACCTGTGTGACCAGGTGGGTCAAAGAGACCAGCATGTTAAACCTGTGTGACCAGGTGGGTCAAAGAGACCAGCATGTTACACCTGTGTGACCAGGTGGGTCAAAGAGACCAGCATGTTACACCTGTGTGACCAGGTGGGTCAAAGAGACCAGCATGTTAAACCTGTGTGACCAGGTGGGTCAAAGAGACCAGCATGTTACACCTGTGTGACCAGGTGGGTCAAGGACTCCAGCATGTTACACCTGTGTGACAAGGTGGAGGGTTTTCTCTCTAGTGAGGATGTGGACAGAGCTCCAGTCAAGTCGGCCAAAGTGGGACATTTGACCAACTTGATAAAAGATTTTCATTCCTACTTTCCTGCCATAGAGGATAAATCTGCACAGCTGGATTGGGTGAGAAACCCATTTCTCTTGTCTGAAGCTAACAGAAGCAAGCTACCTGTCACTTATCAGGAAAAACTCCAGGAAGTGTCATCTGACCGTGGCCTCCAGATGAAGTTGGCCACATCCACACTCACACAGTTTTGTGTGTGTGTGAAGCAGGAGCACCCTGACCTGGGACAGAAAGCTTTGGAGCAGCTACTACGCTTTGCCTCCACATGTTCATGTGAGGCCTCCTTCTCTGCAATGACTGATCAAAACAAAGCAAAGAAGCAGACTGTGCCTGGAGAAGAGCCCGATCACAGCAGTGGCCTCCCAAAGATCCTCAGGGAAGCACAAGCACAAGTTTCTCACTAAAATGTAAATGCAAAAGCATGACATTCAAAAGCTAGAATTTGTATTCCGGGCGACCTCCAACTGTGTCTGAAATCTCCAGGCATGGCACAGGGCTGCCAACATAGTGTGTTACTGTGCATTGTGCGGCATTTAACACAGTTGTATTGAACCTATTCAATTCCTGAAAGTACGGGGTAAAACCATTTCAGTGTACGTGTGCCAGCTTGAAGCTCATTGCAGTTTGTGGTCCTGGTGGAGGTGAAAAGGGGATTCAAAACCTCTCTAAAGGCCACAACTCAGCTACACATTTCTTGAATGAAACGGAGAGCTGAGTTTGGGCTTCAGAAGAAAAACAATTCTCATCACAGCGAGATGAATTGGAGCGAATTACAGTGTTGATGAGGGATTGAAAAGATGCAGACTGGGTCCTCAGAGAGAGAGAGAGAGAGAAAGAGAGAGAGAGAGAGAGAGAGAGAGAGAGAGAGAGAGCTATCCCATTGTACAGGTTCTCCAGGAAATTACTGGTAATTTAAAAGTCGCGGCGCCTGCAGCCTCACGTGTTATCTACGGTATAAATACGGAAGGACGCGCCCACAGACAGTCACAACTTCTGCCTCCGACCTGAAGAAGCTCCTCTGAGCTCCACGCTCTGCACCAGCCCCAACGTGCACAGCAGCATGACGCCGGTCAACAAGTGGTGGATCCTGTGCGCTCTGGCGCTCTCCTTCTTCGCCCTGTTTGGGTCTTGCAGTAAGTACAGATATGGTAACGACATGGATGCATGTGTGTAGAAGTCAATTCCAGAGTTACAGTCACGAAAGTCGTGCGTAAAGTGGAGTCAAAAGTTTGTTTACATGTTGTGTACGTCCTGGCGTCGGTTCATTCTCATTTGGGCTTTCGCATGCTGTGTTTTCTTGTAGTACGTGTTTTCCTCGATGTAATATTGTTATAATATATATATACACAGCTCGGGCTTTGCCGTTAACAAATCCCTCACACAGCCTCCATCTGCCAGTCGTGCAACTTTACCTCATCTTGAGGTTAGAGTTTGCTGTTGTGACCTAATTTCTCTCAGAGAAGCAGTGTACTTAAGTGTTTGTCTTTCTATCCCACCTCAACAGAAGTTCAACCCGAGCTCTGCACCCTGAAGGCTGATCCAGGGCCTTGCAAGGCTCTTGTTGAACGAGTATTCTTCAACGTCGACACGGGCCTCTGCGAGCTGCTTCTATATGGAGGCTGCATGGGAAACGGCAATAATTTCCATACCATGGACAGATGTGAGGAAACATGCGTCGTCTGAACCACTGTCTGGCCACTGAGCGGAAAGAAAATACATTTGTCTTTGTCGTCCAAGTATAATAAACTTGCTAAGTATAAGCGATAGTGTGTGTGTCTCAGTGTGTGTGTTTGGGGGTGGGTGAGTGAACTCAGCTTACTGACTTTGCTTTCCAAAGAACGATCTCTTCAAAGTGAGACTGCAGCGTCATCTTAAAACTTAGAATAAAGCGTAAAAATTGACAAACTTCATGAGTGCTTTTATTTTGCATGATTTTCAATCTCCCAAGTTTTATGTTTTCCCTTACAACCACAATCAGATACTTATAACTTGGGATACAAGGACTTTAATGACAGATCTAATTCTGTACTGCTATTTCTGTAAGAAGTAATTTTTTTACATTTATATAAATGCATGTACAATATTTTTACCCTTGAATCAACAATAATCTAATACAAAGACAGTTAACATTATGTTCAGGAGGAGTTAAATGTATACAGTGTTACAGTTACAACCGGCCCTTTGAGGACGACCATGATGCTGATGTGGCCCGGGGTGAAAATGAGTTGACACCCCTGCTTTAGGCTCTTGAGGCTCCGACATTAGCCTCGCATGTAAATCCATTTTTATCAAGTTCCAGTGGACTTTTCCTTTAATGTGTGCACGTAATTTAACCTATAATTTAACTCTGACTATTTTGCAACACCATTAAGTAGTGATGAAGAGTAGCGCCTGGTAACCTAACTAAAAAGTCATGAATAGATGTAATTAGCTAAAAGTAACAGATACAAAATAACTAGCTAAAACATCTGGATAAACATGAGTAAAAAGTAATCGATTGATTTAACTAGCTGAAAGTACCAGATAAATGTACACAGCTGAAAGTACCAGTAATTAGATAACTATAGATAATGGATAAGTAAAGGTTCAGCTTCTCTCATTCCATGTTGTAGAACCAACAAAGTGTAAGCCTGCGATAAAAAAAGAAGGAAAAAAAGACAACATTCACTGTTGTAGTATTTAGCAGAGCTTGAAGTGGGCCTGCTCACCTGTATGCAGTCTACTTTGCACTCTTTGACTCTAAACAATGTTTTATTGCGCACCTTCACTTCTCACAAGCTGCCGGTACTCCTTTCTGCCCTCTCCGTATTAGGTGCTGTGGGTCATTTGTGATCATCAACACAGCGTCTGTATTTTTGCACCCTACCTCATAGCACATGAATATAAACACAACGTGGAGAGCATCTGGACGCACTTCATCCAACCATGTTCATAACTGTTGGCCATAACTTTTGAACGTCTCAGCTCTGCATGCACAGCTGCCTTTCAGGCTGGTGTTGAGTCCAGTCTAGGCATCCTATAATATATTATAGAGCAATACTAAAGGCTACAAAAAACATAGGGAAGCACCTTTTGACACTATGGGTTACAAAAATACGACAATAAAATCACAAGTCTAACATACTTTAAAAAATAATAAATGAAATTCGAATAAGTAGCAAGAGATGACTGATCTCGGCCGATATACACACCAACATGAAAAAGGGAGTACTGGAACGTATTTATTCTCACTTCAAGCACTAGTATTTTGTACATTTTTATGAACACACTTTGACGAGTGGTGTTGATCTGATGAGGGTTTGTGGGGGTATGTCAGACAAAAAAGTTTGGAAACCTCCAGGACATATAGACTTGATCTAACAGACTATCTTGTGTGTGTGGGTTTGAATTACTTGTACGAAAAGCCCTTGCAAACTGCTTTTCAATAGTGATCTTTCACAAGATGGCAGCTGCATTAATATTACTGTGACAGTGATGGCAGCAGCATTGCTGCTCCGCTTCAACCACGACTTCATTGTTTGAGTTTTAAGGCGGCAGTGGTAGATAGACGGGTAACGACAGGTAGCGTGTGCCAGGTTGGGTCAAACCATCCTGATATGGGGGAGACTCTGGGGTTTTAAGATAATTAAATGAAATAGCCTATTTAATATAAAATTCAGTTTATAAACTTACACTTATGTTGTATTGAATATGCATTGAATAACTATTTTTAAAGGATTTTTGAATGGATGCTAATTTTAAATAGATTTAGAAAAAATCTCACGTGCCCCCTGGAGTGCCTTCACGTACCCCCAGGGGTCCGCATACCCCCATTTGAGAACCACTGATCTAGAGGGGGCACTTGAGCGAGCAGTGGATGAAGACGATGAAGACTTGTTGAGCAGTTTCAAGCCAATGCAGAGAAGTATTGCAACAACAGGAGATGAGGACTGGGAACAGGCTAATCAGAATGGGTGGTATAGGTGGGCGTGGCACACCGTTCCCACTCTTCATTTGTTAGGTGAACAAACAGGAATAGCCGACAGCTATTGGATGTGTGGTGAAAATGTTTTACAAAACATTCTGCCGTCAAGATGGGTAGGGCTTTGCACGTTGGTCCGAATGAGGTTACCTCATATGGTGATATATAACGGGGCAGGTGGCACAATCAAAATGGGGAAAACACTTGATGGGAGGAGTATGTTTAAAAGACAAAACACACCGTACAAAATATCCAGTTAGACGCCATAGGACAGCAAGAGGGATTTCAAAGCCCAAAATGAAATTCTGGCAGGACTTGAATCTATAATACTCTGGGTTACTATTAACAAAAATGTTGACTGGATCAATTATATCGACTACAATCAACAGAGGTTCATGAATTACACTGATGAGGCCCTTAAGGGGTTGGGTGAGCAGTTACAGACCAGTACAAGGCAAAACAGACCAGCACTAGATTGGATCCTAGCTGAAAAGGGTGGGGTCTGTCAAGTGTTTGGGAAACTATGTTGTACATTCATCCCAAATAACATTGCACCTGAGGGAACATTTTCTGTTGCAATGATGAAGATGCAGCGTATGAGACAGGAACTTAAGGACAACGCTGGCAAGGGGCGATGGTTATGGGATTGGCTGGACCAAATGGTGGGAAATGGGGTCCTTATTGGTAAAAGCAGGGATTAGTGCATTAATTGTTCTAATTGTAGCGTTTCTATTGGCATGTTGCATCATACCCATCCTGAGGAGGCAGTGCCAGAGGAGGATGGACAAACAGATGGATGTTATGGCAAAACTCCAACTGGCTCAGATGGTGGTTGGACTGCCGGACCTGTTTCCCACTCCGGACTATCTGGAGGATTCAGATGACATGGAGGAAACAGGCCAAGGAGGAACCTCAGCATAAAAACTGGAGTCTGAGCTTAGTTGAAAGAAAATACTCGTCCCAACATCACCAGGTCACATGTTTTATTATCTGTCCAGAAGGATGAAGTGAAAATGTATTTTAATCAAATGTATTCAACTCAAATGTTTCTATAGTCACATACATATATTCAAAGGGCACAATTCAAAGTCATGATTCATATAGTAAATGTACCAATGTTAAGCTAAAATACATGTTAAACTGAGGTTTAGTATAAACGGTGCATCTAATAATTACTGGTATAGGATTCAATATTATGCAGAAAAGTATTGCGTGATGTTTTTGAATTAATTAATTAACTTACGAACTAAAATGTTCTGTATTGGGTTATAGTCTGTATAACCACTTGCGCTGTTGCAATGTTGTAAGAGATCAGTACTTTGGGTTACATTTCCACCTATCTGACCAAGGTTATACTAAATCAGGGTGAACCAGAGGGGGGACTATGTGGGATAAAATCATCATATAACATAGTTTGAACACCTTACAATTGGGATCATAAGGAAAACGTAATATGTAACTTGTTATGTTGAACACATCTGGCTTCATAACAAATAGTCTCTAGAGATTATGAAGTGGGCAAAGACACTTTCTGTGTCATGAAACTTGGGTCAAGTAAACACATTTAAACACATGAATTGTTTGTTCTGCAAAAGGTCATCTAGACCCAACCGAAGGTCACACCAAAAGAGCATAGAACGTACCATATTTGGAAAGCCTGACAGGCTTTGTTTGTGTTTCAACCGATTGGTCTGATGGATGGAAAGTGATCTGGGAGGCTGAACTACACTATAAAGCTAATGCTGAAAGTCTGAGCTCCACACTCTGCACCAGCCCCAACGTGCACAACAGCATGACGCCGGTCAACAAGTGGTGGATCCTGTGCGCTCTGGCGCTCTCCTGCGTCGCCCTGATTGGGTCTTGCAGTAAGTACAGATATGGTAACGACATAGATGTGTGTAGAAGTCATTTCCAGAGTTACAGTCACGAAAGTCGTGCGTAAAGTGGAGTCAAAAGTTTGTTTACATGTTGCGTACGTCCTGGCGTCGGTTCATTCTCATTTGGGCTTTCGCATGCTGTGTTTTCTTGTAGTACGTGTTTTCCTCGATGTAATATTGCTATAATATTGATTGTTTGCCTTTCAAAATTGAAGCGAAAACTCATTTTTTAAACACAATATGTGCGCCTCAAAATGACTCTAAACTGGCTACCACTTGTAAAAATAACAACTACTGGGCTAGTGTTGCTCAAGGAGTCAATCTCACACACACACACACACACACACACGATCCATAACTTATGCTTTGAGTGAAATTTATTCCTACTTATCGAAACCACTGCTATTTCTGTATTTTCAGTGTTTCTCTTGACTTTACAATATTGCATATTTAATGATAATTATTCAGTCTAAATGTTAAGTGAGGTCACACTTTGCTGTTAACAAATCCCTCACAGCCTCCATCTGCCACAGAGTGTCTAGAAACGGTTGCTGTTTAACCACACACTGAAGACTTTTGGAAATGATAGTCGTGCAACTTTACCTCATCTTGAAGCTCGAGGTTAGAGTTTGCTGTTGTGACCTAATTTCTCTCAGAGAAGCAGTGTACTTAAGTGTTTGTCTTTCTATCCCACCTCAACAGAAGTTCAACCCGAGCTCTGCACCCTGAAGGCTGATCCAGGGCCTTGCGAGGCCCTTTTCATACGAGTATTCTTCAACGTCAACACGGGCCGTTGTGAGCTGTTTGAATATGGAGGCTGTATGGGAAACGCCAATAGATTCCTGACCGTGCACAAATGTGTGGAAACGTGCATCATCTGTGCGTAAAGAAAATACATTTGTCTTTGTCGTCCAAGTATAATATACTTGCTAAGTATCTGTTTAATAACAACAGAGTGAGCAGAGTATGAAGAAAGTTATAATTGAAATAAACGCCAGGTTCCTCAAATGCAGCTTCATTTATTTTTGACCTCAAGACGATGCACCGAGGAGGTTTTCTCAGTCTCTCAGGATAAAAACAAGTAGATGCCTGCAAGCAGAACATAAACAGCGATAGTGTGTGTGTCTCAGTGTGTGTGTTTGGGGGTGGGTGAGTGAACTCAGCTTACTGACTTTGCTTTCCAAAGAACGATCTCTTCATAGTGAGACTGCAGCGTCATCTTAAAACTTTAATAAATCCAACACTGACGGCACAGCGCTGTGTATAACTACTTTTTTTTTTTCTTTTATCAAAAATGATTTGCGCTGGTTAGGGGGTACCATTGAAAAAAGGTTGAAAACCACTGATCTAAATTATTTGGATTTCCCTGAAGAGACAGCTGACAGCTTTGTGAAGACTGAACTCTAATATCCCTCCTGCCTAGATCAGAAAACATGTCACATGCAGGCTAAATCCAATAAACCATCTGAGTGTCTTGAGATTATAATTTTGTTACACAATTTTAGTAATGTTGACACAGGTTGATCTGATGTAAGGCAGGACGCCATGTGCAAGGTCTCTCTAAGACTTTAATGTATACGTTCAAGTTACTTTATAGTTAATTGTGTCGTTATAAATCAAACTCGTGTTTTTCGTGAATTTAGTCGAAGAAATAATCGTTGAGTACTGTTAGAATATGACCAAAAGCAGGCAGAAATTTGCATATTTTATTTTCATTCACAGAAGTACAACATGGAATCTGAAATCCTAAATAATCTCCAGACAGAATCTGCAGGGTGTTGGATCCTCCTGCACAGATCTATAAAAGCTGGGCCTTACAGAGACAGATCAATCAACAAGTTAAATATATTACATCCTAATTAACAGGTATCTTCTGAGTAAAATATATATATATCTATATAGATATATATTCATGTTAAAGTGCCTACATGGTGCGTACGCCAACAACCCAGTCATGAACAAACAGATCTTTCCCAAGCAAAGAATATAGATCAAATTAAAAATTTGAATAATAAAAAAACAAAAAACATAAATGTATCCATATATATGGCGTTAATTTGGCGTGTTCTGCCTGTCATGCACAAATTTAATTAGTTTGCATGACAGGCAGACAGCACCAAATTATAATCGTATCAAAGTTCTTTCCCTGACAACCTGCAAGATGTGTCCGACAATATTTTGTTCGATTTCAAATCTTTCGAAGGAATTCTCAAATTTAACAAACTAGACAGACTCGAAATTCTTTTTCAGAGAAAAGTGTAAATAGTGTAGAAGTGAATGCTACCGAGTCCATCCTGGAGCTGTGGCGTTGAGAAGAGCTGCGGAGAAAAGCAGAGGAAGACTCAGATTAAAGGTGCTAATGGAGCCGCTGTTGTCGGGGATGCTTGTGATGACGGAGGAGGTCTAGTTGATGCAGTCCATGATGTGGATCTGCAGGGAGTCCAGGTCCGGCAGGATCTCATTGCACTTGGGACAGGCGTGTTCGGGAATATTCCCCTGATGCTGCCAGGTGGTACCTGAGAGTCAGAGGAGAAGATTGATACCACTCAGGTGTCTGAATGGTAATTATGAAACTACAGCCGGCGGCTACAGTAGTTAGCTTAGCTTAGCATAAAGACGGGAAAAGGGAGGGAAACAGCTAGCCCGACCCTTTCAGAAAGAAAAAACATCTAAACTAATCAGCATGTTGGATCATGTTTGTTCAAAACATGTTTGCATGTTTTTCAAATGTTTTGTCTTGTATTTGATTTGTCTTGATTGATAAATAGCCCTACAGGTAAGATAAGAAATATGTAGTTTTGATTTCCACTGTCTCTTTAAGACGATCAAGTAAAAACATGGGATGCTAACTAAACAAAGAAAAGCACACGTACCTCTTCCGACCAGACTACCGCCGGCTCCGTGTGGATTTCCTCCCTGTGACACGTGTCTCTTCTGCATCTCGTTCAGCGAATGCCTGCAGAGAGAAACAACGGAAAAGAGGGACGTCGGACAGTTATTGATTAGAACATTGTTTGTAAACTATGTGCACGTGGCACTGACGACGCAGGATGACATCACCAACACTGTCCAATGAATGAGTGACCACACAGGCTTACAGCTTGGTTACAGTCTAAAAGGGAACCAGACTAGAACTTGTGCTGTATTTTATTTATTATTTATTCCTGAACTAGAACGGTAGAACGAAGGTGCAAAAGCGAACTCCGTCTGTTCGATGCCGTACCTGCCCAGCGAGTCCAACTCATCCTGCAGCTGGCTGTTCTGCTTCTTCACGTACTCCAGCTGAGCAGCCAGACGCTCCCTCTCTTCGTGGAGTTTCTCCCTCGCTGCTCGTTCTGCGTAGAAGTCCGAGGAGTAGACCTCCGCCTGCGGCACGGCAAAAAAAACAACACAGTGTTTACGTCTGGTACTTCCGGTGCAAACGGCGCTCTGGTTTACTCAACATGGAGAAATCATAGCCGCGCGCCGACCTGAGCCTGGAACACGGATATCGTCTGCAGCTCCTCCTCCTTGCTGAAGATGTCCTGCTTCATGTGGTCGATGTGGTTCTGTTTCAGAGCCAGAGCCTCTTCGGCGGCGCTCAGCCGTTCCTGCAGCTCGTCCACCACCTCCTGCTGCACCAGCACAGACTGAGAGACCAGAGGGCAAAAGGTCAAACACGTCTGGCTCCCATTTCTCTCACGCCTGCATTTCGGTTCCATCCGTCGCTAAAAAGGGTCTTCGTCATGCTACACAAACTGACCTCCCTCTTCTTCTTCTCCTCTTTGAGCTCATTGTAGTCTTCAAACAGCTTGGTGTAGGCATCCTTCAGTTGGGCCAGGTTGTTCCTGTGAGGGAGGAAGGAAGGCTGGCTCTAAATATAGCATAATCACCACTCTGATGGTGACTCTGGGGGAGATGGGGGGTTTTCTGGAGAGTAAAAGCAGTTGAGATCTACATAAACATGACCGGTGAGTGTCTCCATATATATATATATATATATATATATATATATATATATATATATCGTCTCTGACCTCTCCTCTCCGGCCTTCCTCTGCTCCATCAGGCTCTGAGACTGCATGCTGTCCACCTGCAGCTTCAGCCGGTCGTTCTCCGTCTGAACGGCCTGCTTCTCCCCCAGCTGAGCCTTCAGAGTGACCACGTCCTGCTCCACATCCCGGCATCTAGACACCGAGATAAAAGCCTTATATAGGTGTACAGGTCGGGATAAAGCACGGGAACGACGACTGAAGTGGGAAACCTTTGCATAAAAAACTGGATTTCCCCGTAATTAGTTTGAACTGCCGGTGGGATCCCGTTACTGCCGTTAGCTTAACCTGCTGCCTAACCTGTCCTGCAGGTTCTTCTTCATGCCTTCCGCTTCGTCCAGCTTGCTCTGGGCATGTCGCAGCTCCTTGAACAGCGTCATCATCTGAGACTTCAGATTCTCCACCTCGGACGCTGCCTGAGGCACAATGAACCACAGACATTATGAGGATGAGAAAAACTAAACACGGCAAAACTCAGTGGACCAGTTATGGTAATTGTTAAGACATAGATCATCAACAACACACGGAGAGGAGACTAAAGGAGGTTAAATGAGGTCAAGCTGTAGAAAACACACATCACAATGATACTACCGATCTGAGATTACATCTTTCGTTGAATAAGATAAAATGGTCTTTCACTGTAAATACCTTTTCCTCTTTCCCAGAATCCTCCTTGGTCTCTGCCTGGGGGGTCTGTGTTGCTTTCTCCACGCCCGCCTTCCTCTCCTCCAGCTCTCTAATCCTGTTGGACACATGTCAAGAGGTCAGATTAGATTTTAAAAACAAAAGGAACCAAGTGGCCGCCATGATAAGTGCCAGTCGAATTCTCTAAACGTAAAGAAAAGAACTGTAAATAACCGTTGCTATTATTTGGAAATACTTTCAATAATCTGTTATACCTGCTGGCAAACTACGAACATTATATTGCTGTTCCGGAAAAATGCTGTAAAGCGATCAAACTGCTGTGATATTCTCTCTGGTGTACTGATTGTACTTCAGCCTCAGCCCTCATTCTTTTATTTGACTTCAGCTACAGAAGCTTTGATGAAAGTGTTAAACTCCACGAGTTCTTCAGTCATGTTTTTGATTATCATCAACTATTTTGTCACATTACAATAAAACATTTCAAGTCAACACTTCTAGGTCACACTGAGTTGTGTTTCATAAACTGTTGTCTGCATATTCTTATGCTCAGATTATAATCTGCATATAAACCGTAACAACAAAGAGGGATATGAGACATTGTTAGTGGGAAACTGAACAATGAGACGGTTTAGTAGCTTTGTACTCTGTGACAATTCTATTCCAACCTCCCCCTACCTGGCAGCAGAGGACTGAAGCTCGGCCTGAAGCCGCTCGGCCCGCTGCGCCTCGTTCCTCAGTGACTGGAGGAGCTGGCTGACGGTCATCTCCTCGCTTTCCAGCCGGGACGCCGTCATGCTCAGGTCCGAACGCCGGCTGCTCTCCGAACCACACACGCCGTTCACGCCTTCATCCTGAGAGGAAAACCACACACGGTTATATATCGCAGAGCGGGAGGCTGTTTCGTTTTGTTAGATGAGGCCTTTCCATGATGAATAGAAGACACACTGATTATAGTGTGTGTGTGTGTGTGTGTGTGTGTGTGTGTGTGTGCGCGCGCGCGTGTCCTCACCGAGACCCTGATGATCTCAATGAAGGAGTCGTCATGCGAGTCCTGCTCTGCCTTCAGCTGCAGCTCTGAGTTCATGGCCACCAGGTCGTTCTTCTCTGCCTGCAGGCGAGCGACCTGGGCACGCAGGCCCTCCAGCTCTGCGCTCTGATTGGACGACACCGCCTGGAGACCGTTGGCACAGAGATTACAATTTGACAGGAGCTTAAATCTTGTGCAAATGAATGTAAAATGAGATGCAAAACAAAAATCTCCTGAATAAATGTAATAGTTAGATCATGAAAGATAATTTAATAAAAAAAAAAAAGTTTATCATAGGAACATTGGCTCTCAGCAGCTTCGATCCAATAAATAAAAAATGGGTTACATTCTCACCAGCAAATCTGCCGGCGCTCCCCCTGTCCTCGTGCCCAGCTCCTGGTTTTGGAGGGTCAGCACCTCCATGCGGCCCCGAGCCTCCTCCAGCCGGCTCTCCAGGAAGTCCCGCTCCTGCCGCTGCTTCTCCCGCCACGCGGACAGATCCTCGAAACGCTCCTTCATCGTCAGGTTGGTCTGATGCAGGGCCTCTGAGGTCGGCGACAGACACGGAGCGAAAGGAATTGTAATGGATGCAAATAGCGAAGGCCAAGTCATTTGAGTTTATTACTCGGTATCACACTACAACTCTGAATCTCCAGCCTGACAGGAGCGGTCGGGAACCAAGCGCTCCCTGACCTTTGACCCCGGGGCACTTTGAGACCCGATAAGATCGCTAGGAACGCTTTGTTGTGGAGCGCTCTCATGGCAAAACGTCTACCTCCCTCCACCTGCGCTCACCTTTCAGGTCTCGGTTCTCCTGGATGAGGATGTTCATCTGCTGCAGGGTTTCCTCCAGCGCGCCCGACTGACCGGCAGAGCAAGAGATGTCGCCGTTCATCATGGGGCCTCCGGACGCCATGACGCTGAGAGGGAGAAAAACAAGAGGAGAGACGGACATTTTGGAACTTGATTATTGATAAAGATGAGGGGGCTTTTCCCTTTGGAATATTGGACATATTATTGATCTGTGTGGAGACTGGGAGATACCATGTTTCCTTGATTCAAAAGGGAAAGATCATGTATTTTGGGCCTTAGGATAGGTACAACTGGGCTGACTCCATCTCAGGCAGAATTAAAGACGTAGAATAAAAAAATATGGATTATAATGGATTATTATATGAGCACCCTTTCATTCGAGCTGCTTATTAACTATTCACGTCAACAGATCACATGCCCCCCCCCCCCCCCACACACACACACACACACACACACACAACAATACAGAGATATCCCGGCTGAAGTGTAACGACACTTTAACTGGGGAAACGGGTCCTTTTCGATGTTTTGGTCGCACAACTTTACTTTCGCTTTCTTCAAGGTGGGCCTATCCGGGGAGAGACTCCTTGGTCAACACTGAAAAGTTACCAGCAACTTGCGCAACGCGGATGCGGTCCCCGCCGAGACGAACTGCGTCACGGCAAAACGTTTAAAAAAACGCGTAGGTATGCGTTTCACTCACCTGCTGACAACTAAACGCAGTCCGGCTGTTTGCTGCTGAAACACACGGACACACTTGAGAGGCGGCGAAATGTCGAGCAACCTTGTTGCGCTGCTTCTGGGTTTGCGACGTCAAGTCACGTACGGAAACAAAGCGTTTTCCGGTGATTGTTTTTCAAAATAAAATCGCACTTTGACAATATCTGTTTTTTTCGGTCTGAAAATGGTGCAATAATTGAACAGAATTGTTGCCAGTCATTTGTTTTATGTTTTAAAAAGATATTTAGTCAAATAAGTAAAATACTTTTCTCTAAAGATTCCGTTCAAAGTTTTGTTTGACCATTAATGTAAATGTTAAGGGCTAACAGTCGGATAATACACATGAACATGGAAAATAGAAACAACCAAATGGAAAATAGTTATAATTTGTTTACTCATCAGCTTTATTTAATAATATATTGGTATTGCTAATCTATGCTCGACCTTTAAGGCCAACTTTGTCACCTATCATCACGTTTACGCTCTTATTCTGAAAGCTCGTTTAAACGAAACTGTTGCTCCGACTTCCTCGAAGTGACGTCACGCAGCGGTGAACGCTCTCGGTATAAACGACAGCTGGGTTTATAAACAGAGCCGCACATCCGCATGTTTTAGACTGACAGCTGGAGTCACCTTGCACTTTAAAACAAGAAACGAACAACTGGATCCACAAAATATATATGTATAAATATATATATATATATATATATATATATATATATATATATATATATATATATATATATATATATATATATATATATATATCATCCTGACAAAAACACAATTAACTACATTAATGATAAACAATAAACATCCTGTTATGTTTGCTTTTGTATTTGCTTTGGTCCAAACGTGTGCACAGAGTTCACCATCAAGTCAAATATAAAATATTACAGCATTTATTCAAATTGTTTAGATAATCTATTATATAAAAATAAAATAAATATATGCATGCTGTTCATAGCAGTGTCCGTTAGATGGCAGTGTTTTATAAGCAAAAATACCGAGCTTCCCACCACTGAAACGTTTGGCTGTGTTTGAAGTGTTGTCCTCAATGAGGTCCTAGTTATTGTGTATCATTATGTGCATTTTTGAGGTTATCAGCTGTGTTATTAAGAATACTAAAACAGGAGCAGCTGATAGATCCACACAGAACCTACTCTGCCATATGATTTATGTAGAGTTTTTTTTTTTTATTTCAAGGAAGACCTTCTCCTCCTTCTCCCCTCCAACAGTAAACCACGTGGACGTCACTGACCCTCTTGGTTGCTTTCAGGTGCGCTTTCTTAAAACTGGAAACTACTCATTAAGCATTGCACCCAAAAGCTGTCGATGACCTTCATCAGGTGAAAACGCTCGTCATCAAAACTATTTAAAGAATGGCCAGAATAGCTTTACACTCTTTTATATATATATATATATATATATATATATATATATATATATATATATATATATATATATATATATATATATATATATATATATATATATGTTTACATTTTAAATTATGATTTCAAAAAAAGAATAGTTATGGTTTACAATGTTAAAGTCATTTGAAAGACGTTTGGAAACCATATTGATGTTTTCCGAATAGATAGCGCTTGAGCCCATCAACCAGTTCGCATGGAAGCATCAAATGTCGGAGCGTCTTATCAGTCCCTGAACGCAGCATCCGTGCGTTCTGGTGAAGCCTGTGGCTCCCACTGCGGACAGATGAGGTGGAAGCGCTGGGATCACAGCGGCAGGTTGGAGGGCTTTAAGTTTCTGCAAATTGATTTGACTGTTGAGTTCTCTCCAAGAGTCTGGAGGTGAGAAGATGTGAGTTTGTGCACGTTTGGTTAATGGGCAACAGCACTGTGGTCGAACTTTGTGCAACAAGTATACGTGCATGCTTTTAGAGTTTTTGTTGGTGAAGTAAAGCATCATCAAGCCTCCAGGTCACCAACCAGATGTGCAGTTCCTTACTTCCTTAGTTCCTTGCCAACTTTTAGCAAAGTGCATGCTTGAAGAGACCGACCTCCAGCATAAAACCATTTGAATCAATTATTAAAATCACACTTTTCTTCAGTGAGGCATCGCCACGGGGTTTACAAACTATCTTGTAACTCTTCTCGGGCTCTTCGGGATGTCTTCCACGGCTCTCCTCCTCGCAGCGCTCGGCGTTTTTGCGCATCTGGACCCTTTTACGCACGGGTGCCAGCTCCCTTCCGAGTGGCGGCCGCTGAGCGAGGGCTGCCGGGCGGAGCTGGCGGAGATCATCGTGTACGCTCGGGTCCTGGCGATCCACCGGGAGCCACTGGGCGGCGGGCCGGGCAGCCAGTACAACTCACTGCCAGTCGGGTTCGGGTACGGGTACGAGGGCGCGGAGGAAGGGCTGCTGTACTCTGCGGAGGTGGAGTTGCTGTGCGATCAGGCCTGGGGCAGCATGCTGGAGGTGCCCACTGGATCCAGGCTCAACCTGACCGGAATGGGGTACCTGTCCTGCCAGTCCCACACCGTGATGGAGAACTACTCCTACTTCTTCTTCCTCAGGTGAAGTGCACAGCCTGGACTCAGTCATCCAAGTATTCATCTCGATTCTAAACACTAACTGCACTTTCTACAGTTTCCACGTTTTATTGTTGTCACTAAAACTAGATTGCATCCCATAAAACTCTTCGCCAGACCAGAAGTGCATTTAACTAAATAGCAACTTTAAATGAACACTCTAACAGTTCTTGTCTTTGTCAGTTTGTTTTGGAGCAGATCTACAGTCAGTTGTATAAACAGGACTGTACAGTGTTTAAATATAAATGTGTGGTATGCCATGAGGCTAAGTATTTCCATTAAGTGAGACTTACAATGTCCAGCTCTGTATCTTCTACATCTATTTGATTGCTGTGGTTGCGAGTTGTTTTGCAGAGTAAGATTTGACCTGCAAAGCAAAAAGGCTCATTAAATATAAAATGATTCTAAATGCACCGGCCTATGAAACCATATTAATTCAGCCGTTGTCGGCTCCAGCTCCAATGGTTCCCACAGCTCACAGGATTTTCTGTGCAATCTGCTCTGCAGGATGGATGAGAACTACAACATCCTGCCCCATGGCGTCAACTTCCAGGACGCCATCTTCGCCGACACGTCCGACAACAGGCGCACGTTCTCCAGCCTCTTCCAGTTCTCCAACTGCACCCAAGGGAGCCAGCCTTTCCACACCTTCAGCCCGGAGTGGGACACACAGGAGGACAGCAGGGTAGGGTGTCACATAGTACAACTGTTCCCCATCTGAAGCTCTCAAACCTGGATTGAGTTGTACCCCTCATGACTGGATATGACTGCCATAGTATGTTGGCTGCTTCCTTGAAAACTATGACTCTTATATCTGTGATAACCATTACCTTCTGAGAAGAATAAGATAAAGTCCCCTAATTTAGTCATGCCAGCTTTGTTGGTGTTTACAGTGGACGCAGTGTGTGTGTGTGTGTGCGTGTGTGTGTGTGTGTGTGTGTGTGTGTGTGTGTGTGTGTGTGTGTGTGTGTGTGTGTGGACATCTTATCCTGAGTTGAGTTGTGGCGCTGCTGACAGGAATGTGGTGAAGATCAGTAGAAACACAGCTTAACTAGAGCCACACACACACACACACACACACAAACACACACACACACACACACACACACACACACACACACACACACACACACACAAATGTCATCTTACTGTTCTGATCTTCAGAAGAATATAAAAACAACCCAAAAAAACAAGAACCATCACTCACATGCACAGAAGAGTTCATTACACGCCTGGCTCCTCAGGCAGGCATGATACTAGCCGCCCAGAGGTCAAAGGTCAAATAGCAGAGATCCACATCTCTGACAGGCAGCAGCTTAAAAGTGTGGCAGTCCTCAGCTTCGATTTACGTCAGTATGATGCAATGTTTGCTGACCCGAGACCAGAGATAAGCTGGACCTTGTCAACAGAGGAAGAAAAGTCTGCAGCGTTTATTATCAAACGTCCTCTGAAGGAGCCGAGCGGTTCACACTGTGGACAAGACGGAGCTCGGCGGCCGGAGATGGAGCTGCACAAGTCTCAGCCTTTATTTAGAGCTGACTCCCTCAAGCCTTGAATTGACCAGTGGAAAACTGACATTTACTTTCAAGTCTTAAGTTTTGAACCCGTAAAACCACTGGAACAATAACAAAATAATAAAAACAAAAAGATTGGTCAGACAGGTTTAGCATGGGGACAAACAGACCAGCTATGTCAAAACACAAAAAAATTGTGTCTCCGTTAAATGGTCAGCGTTTTAGAGACCTGAAAGACTATTGACTCGCAATTCAGTACTGAATGCTGCCAATTTGAGGGGTTCAGACTTTACCCTCTGAGGCTTTAGCCTTGACTTGACACGTCATCATTACCTTGAGTCTTGTTTTTGACACGTCAACATTGACTTGAGTCATAAATTTGACATGTCATCATTACCTTGAGTCTCGACTTTGACATTCCGCCATTGGCTTGAGTCTTGAATTGGACATACTCCAAAACACTCAAAATAATACTGTAAGTAATGCTCTAACACATAGTAATTCAGTAATCAGTACATTTGCACCTATTTGTGTAACTTGTGACAGACAATGTCTAAATGTTACATCTACCAGCATCTTTGAGTAACAGGTTGATGTTGCAGCTCGTTCCTGACTGTCATGAACACGGCCTGCGGCGAGACGTGGTTAATTGCTTCCCAAATAGATTTATGGCATTTTGCTACTGACATTCCAAACTGCAGAACTAAACCCGGAGACCTGCAGTGGTGTGGTGTCTTTCTTCTTCCTTTCTCTTCGGGTTTGACCTGCAGGCTCTGAGCTGTGAGGGCAGAGGTTAAAGACACGGCTCATTTAGAGGACAAGCACTCGCATGTAAAGACCTCGACTTTCGGGCAAGGCGGAACGAAACAGGTGTTTTTCCTCTGGGAATTTATGGAAGCTGATGAGATGAAAGGACCTTCGTTTTCCTCGTCCGGCCTCTTATTACCCGTCTGTTGTGTCAGACTTGAGGCAAATAAAAACAGCTCTCTCTCTCTCTCTCTCTCTCTCTCTCTCTCCCTCTCTCTCTCTCTCCCCTTCTGTTTTTGCTGGAGTGTAATTCAAACTAAATTAAAAGCAACAAGATCCAATTTCCCTATCTATCTATCCATCTCCAAAGGATCTTCAAAGACTTTTCCCAGGCTGCACCACTCTGTCAGTGCTTTGAGTTTAGACACAGAAACCACCCTGAAGATGGAAGTTGGGAGGTTGTTCTTCTGCTTTCAGCCTCGTGGGAACCAGACGGCCGTCCAGAAGGATCCACTTTTCTGCCGGAACCCTCAATTATCTTTTGTTGAAGCCTCCTCTTATCAGCAGCGCTCACCACGACACTGCTGTGAGCCACCGATCACCTATTTCATACAGATTTCTCTCTTTTTTCTCAGATTTTCTTTTTGGGCCCTTTATCCTTTAGCCACAGCAGGATAGAGGCAAATTCCCCAAATACTTCTTAATCAGCACATTTCTATGTTTACATGCGCTCTAATGATTTGATTATAACCACAGCGAGGGAATACTCCAGTTGTAACAGTCATATAAACACCTTTAACGAGAGTTTCGGAGTCTCATTAAGATGTTATGTGGACGCTTAGAGGGATAAAAGGACGACAACACAGTCAGTTTCTCTCCGTAGTTTGAGCTCCTACTTTCTCTGCCTCATCTCTGTTTTCCTTCCTCTCGCCGTCCCCCTTTTGTTCCTTGTATCTCTTCATCTCTCACTCTCTTTTTGTCTCTGTAATCACCCATCCCAATGCAAACACACACACACACACACACACACACACACACACACACACACACAAACACAGAGCAGAACAAAACCTCAAGAGAAGAGGAGAAATCCCGGCTTGTCCCATTTGACGTCAACAGTGAAGCTCTAAAGACAATAGTTCATTGGTTCATCTGAACACGGCGGTGGATGGGGAATCGAACACTTTTCGTTCCAGGAGGCCGCTGCTGAGTGAAACTCAAAGTAAACATTGACCTTTTTGTCACGTGAGACGCTAGTCGGTTAAGTTAACGTCAACCACGGTCTTTTCGAAGACAGGCAGGCGTTAACGGGGACATATCATGTTCCCTTTCAGGTTCATACGTGTATTTTTGGTTTGGACTAGAACGTGTTTACATGATTGTTCAAAAAACACATTATTTTCCTCATAGTTTATCTGAATATACCTGTATATATTCTGTCTGAAACTCTCCGTTCTTTAAGCTGAAAACGCTCAGTCTGCTCTGAATGGCCCGCGAGAAAAACATGCTGCACCTTTTGCACAGGTAGTTCTCAAGCCGCCGGTGGAGATACTCCACTGTGTTCTACGGCTAGAAACCAACAAACTGTGATGAAAACTTTCTGCTCAGCCTGGAAACCACGATGAGCGCGCTGAGACTCCACCCAAAACAAAGACCTTAAAATGCTCCATCGGAAAAAGGGCAAAGTTGGGTGACTCCCTCTTTTTATTCCAATGTTAGTGTCAAAATAATGCAGTTTTTAATGCATTCTAATGTGTTAACATGTGCAGCCATATATAGACAAAAGAGACACAGGGGACACAGTCTTTCTCTGGTCTGTGTTGTTCACTTAAATTTGAGAACATTTTGTACATGCATGTGTTTTCACATGTCCCCTAAATGCTGTTTATACAGATGATGCTAAACAGCAGGCAGGTATCACCCGGATATTTTGACAGGTGGCGTGTGTGTGTGTGTGTGTGTGTGTGTGTGTGTGTGTGTGTGTGTGTGTGTTTGTGTGTGTGTGTGTGTGTGTGTGTGTGTTGGGGGAACCCCACTGAGAGGCTTCCTAAGAGGACGAGAAAGGGTTCAAACTGTAAAAAGAATGTAACATTGTTACGTAATCGCGATTTAACTTTTGTGTGGATGAATGGGAAGAAAGAGACTTCCCTTGAAGGGTCAGGTCACCCGAATTACAAAAAAAAGGGTTTTGGTTCCACTGCAATAAATTAGAGATGAATGGAAGTTAGTTTGTACTTGTGTGCAAACGTTAAAGCGTCTTCTTGACCTTTCTAAAAGGCACATTGCCATGTTATTGCAATGGCCGGGTTCAAATGGACCCTTTGTTAAGCCCCGCCCTGCTCGATCCATCTGTCAGAGCAACCATTGAGTCCACACTGTCACTAACTGCACTCACTAAATAAATATCATATGTTTTTGAAAAATGAAACAGACAGAAGGGTTTGCAACATGTGTTTAAAGGATATGTCCAGGATGTCAAAGTGATTCAGCAGTGAAAACCAGCTGAAAAGATAAACATAGAAGCTAAAGCTACACATCACAGTGTGAAAGGGAATCACCTGACGATTAAGACAATAAAATACAAAATATTCCTGTGAAGCCGGTTAGTTTTTTATTCACTGTTACAATCATTAAAAAGCTAAATCAACATATATCCAGTATACCATCAGTAGCTAGCATAGCATAGTGCTGGCGCATGGTGTGCTAATGTCCTCAGCTAATGTTAGCTCCACAGGTTTTATTTACGTAGAAACGTAACATTGTAGAAACTCTAGGTAACGAGTATCACGACTATACAACGTTTAACCATGACTAGCTCCACATCCACTAAACCAGCCAGAAAATTAGGAAAATCTTTAAAACCATTGCACGAGCCTTTGGAGCTGAGCCGGATGGTTGTCGCCGTGCCACGCTATGATTGGCTAGTGTGGGTTCGAAGGGCGGGACTTAGCGAAGGTCAATTGCAGCCCCCCCCTCCTCAAGAAACAGTATCCACAGTTGGAAAAAAAGTAGCTCCAATAAAGGTATAATTAAGCTGACCCTATAACAAAATATATTCAATAGACAAATGCTTTTTTTGCATTTAATATTCCATAACATGCTAAATCTTTGCACATAGGTAATACGTGTAACCTTACTGAGGCTGACGTGAACAGGCCGCAGCTCCTCTGACAGTGTGTGAATGTTTGTGTTCATCAGTGTGTCGCCGTGTTGTTTCAGTGGTGCACTGGATGCGGTCCCAGTGCGTTTGGCGAAGCAGAACACATCCACGGCAATTCATGCACAGCCTCTTGTGACTGTTAGCAAAGTGCCAGAGGAGCACAGGGAATAATTAGCACTAACACACATTCATTTGGACTTTCCCATGTCTGTACGCTCCTCCGACTAAGTGCTGTCACGGGAACGCAATCTGACCGAGAGAGCATACCTCCTGCTGGTTGAGGTCGGACCTGGTCTACCAATGAGATGGAACATTAGAGCCCCCTGAAACATCAAAGCACGTGACCCCTCTCATCGGCAGGGAGGTGCACGGGGTGATACATTTATGTTACGCAGACACACATGAGACGCCGTCCCCCCGTGTGGATGAATTCAAATGACGAGGGTCAGGACCTCCACTTGGTTTCCCCACCCTCCCTCCTTCTAAGTGTGTCGGGGTGAAAGAGGAATAACAGCACAGTGGACATCAAAGGGAGACATTTCTTCTTTGTTTTTTCATTTTCTCAGAGAGGCTGCTGGGAAAATACCATCGCCAGCCAGACACAGCCAGCTAAACAAGATGGCGACTGGTGCTTTACAACAGTTTGGTTTTTCCCTGTGCTTGGTTTGGTTTGCCCCTGTGTTTGGTTTGGTTTTTCCCTGTGTTTGGTTTGCCCCTGTGCTTGGTTTGGTTTGCCCCTGTGTTTGCTTTGCCCCTGTGTTTGGTTTGGTTTGCCCCTGTGTTTGGTTTAGTTTGCCCCTGTGTTTGGTTTGGTTTGCCCCTGTGTTTGGTTTGGTTTGCCCCTGTGTTTGGTTTAGTTTGCCCCTGTGTTTGGTTTAGTTTGCCCCTGTGTTTGCTTTGCCCCTGTGTTTGGTTTGGTTTGCCCCTGTGTTTGGTTTGGTTTGCCCCTGTGTTTGGTTTGGTTTGCCCCTGTGTTTGGTTTGCTTTGCCCCTGTGTTTGGTTTGCTTTGCCCCTGTGTTTGGTTTGCTTTGCCCCTGTGTTTGGTTTGCTTTGCCCCTGTGTTTGGTTTGCCCCTGTGTTTGGTTTACCCCTGTGTTTGGTTTGGTTTGCCCCTGTGTTTGGTTTAGTTTGCCCCTGTGTTTGGTTTGCTTTGCCCCTGTGTTTGGTTTAGTTTGCCCCTGTGTTTGGTTTGCTTTGCCCCTGTGTTTGGTTTGCTTTGCCCCTGTGTTTGGTTTGGTTTGCCCCTGTGTTTGGTTTGCCCCTGTGTTTGGTTTGGTTTGCCCCTGTGTTTGGTTTGGTTTGCCCCTGTGTTTGGTTTGCCCCTGTGTTTGGTTTGCCCCTGTGTTTGGTTTGCTTTGCCCCTGTGTTTGGTTTGCTTTGCCCCTGTGTTTGGTTTAGTTTGCCCCTGTGTTTGGTTTGGTTTGCCCCTGTGTTTGCTTTGCCCCTGTGTTTGGTTTGCTTTGCCCCTGTGTTTGGTTTGCCCCTGTGTTTGCTTTGCCCCTGTGTTTGGTTTAGTTTGCCCCTGTGTTTGGTTTGCTTTGCCCCTGTGTTTGGTTTGGTTTGCCCCTGTGTTTGGTTTGGTTTGCCCCTGTGTTTGGTTTGGTTTGCCCCTGTGTTTGGTTTGCCCCTGTGTTTGGTTTGGTTTGCCCCTGTGTTTGGTTTGGTTTGCCCCTGTGTTTGGTTTGCCCCTGTGTTTGGTTTGCCCCTGTGTTTGCTTTGCTTTGCCCCTGTGTTTGGTTTGCTTTGCCCCTGTGTTTGGTTTAGTTTGCCCCTGTGTTTGGTTTGGTTTGCCCCTGTGTTTGGTTTGGTTTGCCCCTGTGTTTGGTTTGCCCCTGTGTTTGGTTTGCCCCTGTGTTTGCTTTGCTTTGCCCCTGTGTTTGGTTTGCTTTGCCCCTGTGTTTGGTTTAGTTTGCCCCTGTGTTTGGTTTGGTTTGCCCCTGTGTTTGCTTTGCCCCTGTGTTTGGTTTGCTTTGCCCCTGTGTTTGGTTTGGTTTGCCCCTGTGTTTGCTTTGCCCCTGTGTTTGGTTTAGTTTGCCCCTGTGTTTGGTTTGGTTTGCCCCTGTGTTTGCTTTGCCCCTGTGTTTGGTTTAGTTTGCCCCTGTGTTTGGTTTGCTTTGCCCCTGTGTTTGGTTTGGTTTGCCCCTGTGTTTGGTTTGGTTTGCCCCTGTGTTTGGTTTGGTTTGCCCCTGTGTTTGGTTTGCCCCTGTGTTTGGTTTGGTTTGCCCCTGTGTTTGGTTTGCCCCTGTGTTTGGTTTGGTTTGCCCCTGTGTTTGGTTTGGTTTGCCCCTGTGTTTGGTTTGCTTTGCCCCTGTGTTTGCTTTGCCCCTGTGTTTGGTTTGCCCCTGTGTTTGGTTTGCTTTGCCCCTGTGTTTGCTTTGCCCCTGTGTTTGGTTTGGTTTGCCCCTGTGTTTGGTTTGCTTTGCCCCTGTGTTTGCTTTGCCCCTGTGTTTGGTTTGGTTTGCCCCTGTGTGTGTTAACTAACCCACCACTCTCTCCTCTCCCCAGCTGCTGTGCTCCTCGGTGCAGGGCGCGCTGTTCGAGGAGGAGGAGCGAGGCCGCAAGATGCAGGAGCGGCTGGCCGCGGTGGAGAGGAGGAACCGCCAGCTGAAGGAGCGCGTGCGCAAGGTGAAGCGCTCGCTGGGGAACGCACGCAAGGCCGCGCGCAAGGCCGAGCAGGAGGCCCGGGAGCTGCAGGCGAGGCTGGAGGCCGCGGAGCGGAGGGCCGGACATCACCTCAACGCCATAACGCAGGAGGAGCCTCCGCCCGGGCGCTACGCGAGCACGACGATACGCAAGAGGATGCAGCTTTAACGTAATCTCACCTCCCCAAGCCCCGCCCACTAAAACCGCCCCCCCACCTGGACTGAAAACTGACCGTGGAGAGCGAGAGACTGCTGGGCGGTCTCCATGTAAGGGGCAAAGAAATAGCAACTGTCACATATGAGTAAACACACTTTTATTAAGTAATAACTGACATAGTCTTCCACTCCTTCTGTTTTGTGTCTTCCTGCTTGCTACATTATCAGATGGCCCTTCCTGAATCAAACATGTATTGTGTCTTCTACGACTGGATCCACTTGCTGCTCTGCTCTGGTCTCAGGCCGAGGTCACATGGGATGGGTTTTGTTTTTGGTCCAACACAAACCGGCTGTGGCCGATGGTTGGGACAGTAACAGCAAAGAGTCTGTGAGGGTCTGAGATAATAGCAGTCATGTAGAAGTCCTTTTATGCTGACTATGCATTTTGTTAAAGGGCCACTTGGCATGGGTTTGAGCAAAATTGAACGGTGGTCCTCTCAACAGAAAATGTTCCACATTGGGGTCAAGAAATTTGAAAGACGTCCAGGTAGGAGGAGGCGCTGATTAACTTGGCCGCTGATGCACTTAATTAATTAAATGGATTAAATGGAAACGTTTAAGTTGCGGGCCGGTAAACAAAACGATGAGCTGAAAGAAGCTAAAAGAGGACGTAGAGCTGTGATCATGCTCTCTATAAGAAACCCTTTGTCGATGAGAAAATATTGATTCCAGCAGCTTTAAGTATATTTGAGGCTTTTCGGTGATGCAGCTTTCTGCATCCAAAAACAACCAAACTGATCAAATTCAAAGATGTCTTCCATGTCACCGCGGCCTGGCGAAGCGGTGGCAGCGGCCTTAAAGTTGGAAGCGTTGGCTTGTACGTGGATATTTGTGTTCTGTCGAATGTTTTCTTGCATATAAAATGTTACCTGGATGAACATCGGTGTGAAAGTGTCAATGTTTTGAGGGCGACTGTAAACACCCGGGTCAAAAAACAAATATCCACACACACTCGGCGGGTCGGTTAAGCCCTACAGCATCACGCAGAGAGTGTAAAGAGAGGTTAAGTTCAGGGGAGACAGTGTGTGTGAGTGTGAGTGTGTGTGTGAGTGTGTATTTGGGGAGAGAAAGAGATGTGCTTCGGGTCCATCAAGTGACTGGAATGTGTTTGCGTGGGCAGCAATGTTCCGAACAGCAGGACGTCGCTGGAAAATAATTTCCCCAATTCAGTCTGGAAGACCAAAAGCTCTGGAGGGAGGCGAGCGGCCGCCACATCACGGGACCACGGCGAGTGTAAAGGAAAGAAGAATCTCAGGAGCGCCCCACATAAGAGAGGCGGGATTAAATGGAGAGGGATGAGGGGCGAGAGAGAGAGAGAGAGAGAGAGAGAGAGGCCTTCATTCAAAGCTAGGACTCAGTTTCATCATCATCGAGCACACGGCGCTGGCAACGACGAAGGTGTGAAAGCAGAGCGCCGACATATGGCCGGAAGTCGGTTATTCTAAAATAACAAGGAATGCAAAATATGTTCCTCCCATTTTTATTTTTTAAATTCTGTCGGACACAGTCCCTTAGACCTTTATCGTCTTGGTCTGTGCTACGTTAGCATGCAGGGACAGGAAGTACTTTATATATCTGCTCACCCCCGAAACAGACAAACATGCACATCTGATGCTAAGAACTTGAGTTACTACGATTCAAAAATGAAAATAAATAAGTGTTGTATCTGACAAAGGACTTATAATTTAAATGATTGATGACTATTTGTGACTATTTTCTGTGATTGAAGCAGTTATTCTGGTGGCAAAGGTTTTAGTTTTTTAAATTGCTGCAGTCTGTTTGTTGCTTTTAGCGCCACAGGTCGGATGAGGGCCGCCCCTCATCCGGGTCTTTCTTGGGGGAAAGCAGCTTTAAATGTATTTACTTGTGAGTTTGTTCACGTCGACTGACTGTAGAACACGGGGCATTGTGTTTCCACCTTCTGGATACGGGTCCCTTCTTCTTCAAATCATTTCAGTCAGAAACACTTTCTAGCAAACGGTTCTACAGGGAGCTCCTGAAGTAAAGATGAAATGAAACTTCTTCTTTTTTAAACCTTTTAGATCCCATGCTGCATCTTGTGCACCTTTAACAATAGATGCAAAAGAAGAAGAAAAACTACTTTGTATTTTATATCAAAATCTAATGATTTCTTTCTTCAAAAAAACCAAAATAAACCAAACAACCAATATTATCATGACACCCATCCATCAATCAAGACAGGTTGGCTACGTTCAAGTTCTGCCTACTTTTTGGCAGTCCAATACATACAACACATATGCATAAGCATGATGAGCAATACTTAGGTTGCTGGTAATCTGATTCAACTGGCATCCACCAAACCTTCCTCCTTATGGTGGAGCGAGGATGTTGAGCAACTGCGTTTGGAATACCGTCTGCCTAATCTAATACCGAGCCTTTTTCCGTCAAAGGGAAATGTTTCTTCAGGTCATTGCTGGTGTAATTGTGCTTCTGTGAGACGATGCTCAGCGCAGTTTGTTTTTCAGCTCCCCGACTGCCAGCGAACGGGGAAACATCACGTCACCACTCAGAACGTCCAAATGATACGGATGCTCTTTGCACTCAAAACTCCCCAGCATGCCTCTTGTTTCTTGCACAACTGTGCGTTATCTCGCCGTTTCAGATGATCTGCCGTAACGAGTTCCATGGCATGTATATATATATATATATATATATGCTGCTCAGTAAAGAACAAAACACTGTGTCTCCGCAGAGGAGAGAGAGGAGAGAGGAGAGAGGAGAGAGGAGGGTAGAAAGCCTGCAGGGAGAAGGGAGGACGAAGCCCTGATTTAAAGATGAGGAGAAATCCGTTCAAGAGGCGGAGAGATCATTGACTCTGAGCACAAACACACTTACAGTTTGACAGCCAAAGTCAACAAGCAGTGTTTGAATCAGTGTGTGTGTGTGTGTGTGTGTGTGTGTGTGTGAAAATAATTGGCAATTTTGATTTAACTCCAATTCAATCCCGCTGCTTGTGTGTGTGTGTGTGTGTGAGAGAGGCTGGGTGTGCATGTTGTTGTGCATGAGTGTCAAAGGGATTTAAAATACTTTGATTTCACAATTTTCATTTCAGTGCTTTTGTGTGTGTGTGTGTGTGTGTGTGTGTGTGTGTGTGTGTGTGTGTGTGTGTTACTATGTACTGAACCGTGATAGACAGAGTAGTAAAGTCAGGAGGAGAAGCTCCCACTGAGACGGAGGGAAAAGCAGAGGAAGTGTGATGACTCTGCTAACAATGCGCCAATTTTAAAGCCGGGGTTGGTAATCTTCTTCCAAAACATTTTTTTTTTAAAATATATTCTTTTAAGTCTTTGCGTCCTGACAGCAATCCCTAAATCAGATGCTTTGACAAAAAAAAAACTTCAACTTTAATTATTTCCAGCAGGGGGCGACTCTTCTGGTCGCAAAAAGAAGTCTGGTCGTTTAGAAGTCTATTAGAAAGTTACTCTACTTCTCACATGACCTCAGCAAACATTGAAAACATGAGTTTATGTTTCAATCTCTAGTTTCAAGTCTTCTTCCACACAGCATGATGTTCATTTTGTCAGTTATGGTCCATTTACAAACATCTTTATACGAGCTATGCAAGTTAGTGTTAGCATTCCTGCTACAGTGTGTGACAGCAGCTGTTTAAAACAGACCATAAAGCAGGGGATGCTTTAGGGCGGGGCTACACTTTTGATTGACAGGTCACGACCACAACGTTGGCTGTTCTGGGTTGTTGTCTTAGGACTTTAATGCTTTCACAGTGTGTGTTTTCAACACAAGTAAGTTCATTGTGACATACAACTGCCCAAAAAGGTCATAAAAAAAGGTCATACCAAAAACAAGATGGCTACGGCCAAAAAGCCGAACTAGAGGCTGCAAAACCGTAGTCCACAAACATCACGCTGACTATGTCCACTTCACCATCTGTGATCGAAAGCCAATACCCTTCGTTGCAACTGCACGATCATTTCAGTGTGGATGCTGCTAAACCCGAAGGCCGAACACACTTTAATGTGGGGAGGAAACATCTGCAGATGTTTATCATGCTTCAAGCATCATAATGTATTCCAACATGTGCTCGTCATGTGCCTCATGTGTTTGCAACAAGCTTGTTCTGTCTGCTGAACATCTGTTGAGTCGAGTGTCTGCTTCATATCCAACGTGCGTGGAACACACACACACACACACACACACACACGCGGTCCTAAATCTGAGACTGAGTAGTACACGACACAAGAACAAGCCCTCAAAAAGAAAATGAAGAGTCACATGACGATCATTCTGAATTTATTCCAGGAGAAAGACAAACGAAACACAAACAGTCGCTCTGGCCTGTGTCGTCATGGTAACTCTGATATGTGTACATGATTGTCGAAGGCATCTGATATACAAGCCCCATTAACAGAAAGTCATCATCATCATCATCATCATAGTCGTCATCATCACAGCACAATAAGTGCGGCGGGCGGCGCCCGCTCTGAGAAATAGGAGGGCGTCGTCGGCTTGACGGAGGATGCGCGTGGCGGGAGTCTGTCGTGGTCACATGCAAGAGAGTAAATACAACACAGCCAGCGACCTTCAGGGGTCAAGCTGGACGAGGACGCCCACAGGGAGACACGGGGTCACACAATAAAGCAGCTGGGATCGAGCTCTAGTCCTGCAAACGATTCTCAGAGGCGCTAATGCCGACTCAGCGAGCGCCGTTTTCACTCCACGACGCTGATATTGTACCGCCTGAAGCGCTTGGCAACAACTTGTGGCGAACGTGTAGCGTGTCGATGACATGACTTCTCAGTAAAAGCCAACGGCTACATGTATGTTGGAAACAGCAACCCGGCTGGCAATTCCCTTATTGGGATACATTTACATATATATATATATATATATATATATATACACACAGGCTATATATAAATAAAAGCAACATCCTTTGCCACTTGGTCTGAAAAAAAAGATTTGAATTATCATAAATGAATAATTTTCCCGCCATGTCATTCATGTATTCAGAGAATGGGCTTGAGCTAATGCTAATCACTCATATAATTAGCATTAGAGCTCAGACTTTGAAACTCTTAATGCATGCCAGTTAACTAGGTTGTAATATCATTGAGATAATTTTTCGCCAATGGAAACCGTTTGTAGAGCTGAACCTCGACTCCAGGGTCAAAGCTTTTGTGGACTGGAGACCTCTCAACCTGCGCACATCTTTACACAACACAGAGATACGAACATCACACAAGGGCATATACACGATTATGCAAACACTCACGGTGAACTTGAATTCTTGGAGCACTTTTTTTTTTTTCTTCCTTTTTTTGACATGCTTGTGTTTTCATCTTTAGTGACGGCTTCCAAAAATAAGAGCGCCAAGCTCAAAGGAGGAGGGGAGGCGGACGAGAGCAGCGGGTCGCGGCCGCGCCTCGTCCTTAACAGTGTGTTTCTGAGAAGGTCACAGCTTTGGATTTCTTCCTTTACAATGGCAAAAAAAACGTAAGCCTGAGTTCAGTAAACGCTTTCACTTCTAGTTGGACTGACACTGACGTGGTGGTGGAACACTGATGGCATTGAACTGCACTGTGTAGCAGGATACATATATATATATATATATATATATATATATATATATATATATATATATATATATATATATGTGTGACGGCAGACTGCAGTGTGGAGTAAAGGGGACTTTAGCTTCTTTTTTTTTTTACATGAAACATTCCATAGAGAATACAATCAACTTCCCTCGACTCACTCACTCACTCATTCACTCGCGCACTTACTCTCAGGTGCCTGAACAGCAAAACATTTGTAAATATTATCTTGAAAATGATCATTCATATTCACAATCTATTTACAGAAGCATCTTGAACATGGAAAGATTCATTCAGAAAACTCTTTTTTTTTAACAGCAGACATGAAAACACAGAGCAGCATGAACCTGAGCCCTTCTGCCTGCCTCACAATACATTCATAAACCCAAACGCCCAACATCACGTGTAATGATTCTTACAGTGACGATTCGTTAACATCTGTTGAGCCAGAGGGAAAGGCTGGCACGCCGCTTTTAATAATAGTAATCAATAGTGAAGGGTTAATTATCTACCATCTGGCGGGGGATTCAGAGTCTTACACTTTTCTTTTTTTTTTACTATAGGTGTTCCCACTTCCCAAAAACAACAAAAAACATTGACGACACTTAAAAATGTTTACAAAAAAATGCATAGCAATCAATGGGGATGTATACATGGTTACAGTGAATAATCAGGTTACGGAATAAAGCCCTTACATGGTTTAAAGTTCCCCTCAGTAACACGTAGATAATTACATGGATTGACTTGTAACGCAAGACCACACTGTAAAAACGTCAGAATGGAGATATAGATATATATATTTCTGAGAGGTGAAGGGTGTAGCCATGCAGTCGGAGTCGCTGCATGTGGGTGTTGTAAATCAGTAAAACCCCTAAAAAGTTACCTTTCTCTTTGACTGCACATATAAAATAACAAAATAAATCAGGCGAACCTTTTCTTACACGACTAACCCGACCGAAACTGTTGAACTGGAATGGCATATTTCCACGAGGTTCCGTCTCACAACAACTATATATTATCTGACTCCTTCTGAAAGGTTTACGTCCTCAGCGGGGGGCCAATGGGCTCGGGGGCCGAAAGCAACCGATTGATTGAGCACTGAGAGCGGGACGAAGGCGCCGCCCGGGACACGAGTGTCCCTGCAGAGCCGCAGAAGGACGGAGGACACAGCGAGGAGGAGGGAGCCTGGATTCTAGACTGGAGAAGCGCTCACGTCTCGTCAGTTTTGTCTGAGTCAACCTCGGTGCCAAATACGTGCGACCCGAAGGTGAATTCCCGAAAGCCTGGGTGAGTGTTCCTTTCCCTCGTGATTTGACTTTCATCCAGCTGTGGTCTCGCCCTCCCCGACACGCCGCACGGATCAAAACAAGCTCCATGAATAATATGCAGACACCTTTCGGCAGCGGATAATAAAGAGAAGGCAAATGGCAAAAGATTAGGAAGGGGATCCAATGGGGAATACATTTCCCCTTCCAGATTAATTTGAAGCTGCAGTTCAGCCATTAGTTTTAGTCCATTGACACTAACCTAAATCTGACTAGTTCTGTTCCAACTACTTCATCCAGCAGAATGAACCGACTCGTCTTCGTACCCAGCACTAGTCTTTGGCTACAATTCACAATAAAGGGATCAGAAGATTTGCATCGTGGCGATCTGATATGTGTGAGTGACATCACGAGAACCGGTGACACAATCCAAGCTACGAAGTCACGTCATCAAGGTCAAATAAACAAAGTCAAGCTCATCAAATCAAGCTGAGACTAGCGATTAACCGGGACTCCCAGCTCAGCGTTCGGTTTGGAAATTGACAAAGAATGAGCTGTAGTGGACCACGGGAGCCTTTGTTCCTCACTAAATATTTTTGGCTTTGCTGCTCACGTTCGCTGGGCCGTTTCACTCGATGGTGAGAACCGAGCTACTCAGAATTTTTGGTCGCGATAGCTGTCGGGATGAGCGGCGAGACCTAACTTATCCAACGCACCGTCCAATTCTGTCAAGCACAGAGCCCAAAGTCCTCTGTGGAATAGTCGGAGCCCAGGTCTGAGTTTCCCCAGAGCCACGCGTCGTCACTAACAACACTGCAATAAGCGGCGGATCATTAACTGGGACGCCACAACACCTGGACCCCAAAAACAGACAAACACCGACGGAACGACCTGAACCGGGGAATCAGTGTCACCAACTCACGTTACAGCTGTTGTCCCTGAGCACTTCTGAACCGGGTACAGCTCGACAATGCAAAGAAAGGTGAGGTCACGGCTTCTTTCGATCTTGGACTCAGCAGAATACTCCGAGGACCCGAAGCAGTGACGTTTGTGACTAGTCTCGTCTTCTTTAGCCGCCCTGAAACTCCACTGCGCTGCTCGTTGGTTTTGGGGATTCAAAATGGCAAGCTAACGTGCAGCCAACATTCTCAAACTAAACACCTCAATGCTCAGCAATCCTCCTTCTGCTTCATGCTTCGTAGTATGTGTGTCCCTTAAAGGGTGATTGTTATAAAAAAGTCTTAAAAATAATAAACAGATCAGAATCTTCCAGACAATAAAGTCGCACAATGCTCTGACAGCCACTCTGGGTTATTATTAGCTTTGTATGCAAGTATATATATATATATATATATATATATATATATATATACATACATATATACAAAGTTTTACAATCTCTTCTCTCTGATTAATTTAGGTGGATGGCGGCTAATCTGTGTCTGAGAACATATCTGACCCTCTGTGCAAAAATACATAAAGCGCTTACTCATGTTTCCACGTCTCAACAGTCGTATGGTACTTTTAAAGCACTTCTTAAAGCACAAACAGACAGACAGACGAGCCCATAAGGGCGTATAAAGTGTCTTAAAGGTGTTATATGTAGCATTTTAACGTGGGTAACAAGGATTGTCACATTGGTTTGCTACGTTGGTAAAAATGAGTAAAGAAATGATTGACCTCTGGTCTTGGCATGATTACCGTTTATTTACAGTAATCATACCAAAGTAGCAAATATCAGTCTGACAATGACGTGTTTGACTTTTTAAAAGTTACACATACCACCTTTAACATTAACAGCAATAATACAAAATAAAACAATCCAGTTGTCAACAGTCAAACCTAATTTGGAGAAAAAAAGCTAAATAAAGTGGCGCAGGAAAGACCAGATTCGAGAGGAAAGTTGTTGACCGACATTGAATAATACGATCCCACCGCGAACCACCAATTCCTGCTCAAGCTCGCGGCAGTCGACGGCCATTTATCACCAAAGCAACCAATCAGCCAGTCGGCCGCACAAACCTCCTCGATGAGAGTCCGTGGCCGCGCTTGTTTGATGTGGCCGGAGGAATCGGGTGGAGGGCGTGCAAGTATGGCGCTTGTGTGGCTCGGACCGGCGGGGTGGGGGTACAAGTCCTCTGCTCTCACGGGAGCAGGGCGGGGAACTTGCTGGGCTGTGGGAGGGAGGGGGCGGCGCCGCATGTGAGGGGGAGAGGGAGAAACGAAGAAGAAGAGATGGAGGGGATGTGGGCGAGGGCGGATCCTCTTCCTCTCCTGTTGTCCTCTGTTTCTTGTTTCCGTCTCTCTGCCTCACAGTGCTGTGGCCTCCCAGCTGGTTCCCCGCGAGACCTGGCGTCACTTGGTCTCCGTCAGCACCGGGGCGGGAACCGCCGAGGGATGCGGCCGGTTCAGCTCTGGCCCCGCGGCGGGAGAAGAGGCGGCGGACGCCAGACTGCAGGGCGTGACCGACGCAGTTACACCTGAGAGGGAAGCAGATGGATCAGGGGAGAATATAGATATTTATTTCCATAATGCTGCAACTGACCTTTCGCTTAGCCGCACGCGCTTTCGCTACCGCTACTGTGACTTTGCGCTACTGTTACTGTTCTCAACACAATGATAACCTGTGAGAGGTTCGATTTGTGCTTTGTTGTTTGTATTTACTTGAAACGTTAACTTTATAACTTTTAATCCATAAATAACAGAGTTGAACGTAACGCTGGGTTAGCGTGTAGGTGCGCTAGCTAGCTGGACATGCTAACATCTGCCGTTTTTGTTGGAGCAGAAAAAAAAACATTGTTTAATCCAATGCATTTATTTTCTCTTTTCTGGTTTTGGAAACACTGACAAGAAAGGACGACGCCACCCTTCCAAACATGTACATGTACAAACATGTACATACAGTGTCACTCTGCTCGCCACCTTGCGACGCAAATGATGGGACCGGCGTGCCCGGGTGCTACGCTACGATCAGCGGGCGTCATCAATTCTGTAACTTTTTCGTAATTACATATGTTCTCCTGACTCTCCGGTGCCACTGATATTCCTGACTCATACTTACATTCCTTGCGGGGCGCTGCTAAGTTGTTGTCCGTCAAAGAGGTTTTGCTGGCGGCCGCGTTGGCGCTCTGGCTCGGCGCCGTCTGGCCGGTGCTTTGGCTCTGAGCTGGCTGGTTCTGGCCCGCCTGGCTCTGGGCCGGCCTCTGCGTCTGGCTCGGCCTGGTCGGCGGGTTGGAGGCGTCCATGCTGCCCCCCATGCTGCTGCCCATGCTGCTGCCAAGCTGCAGCCGTCTCATGTGGCGGACCACGGCGGTGGCGTTGAACGCTTGCTGGAGAGAGGTAGGAAATGGGAAGATGAGCTCTCCCTTATATTCTTTTTTTTTATATTATGTCATTGTAAAGTTCAAAAAAGGGATTTTTCTTCTTCATAAAAAAGGATTTGAAGACCAGAATCTGCTTTTCATGAACTGGCACTAGTGCAAAAAATAAAATAAAAAAGCCATGATGTGGTCTTCTGTTGCAGGTGATCTTCCATTAAAAACCTCTGAGGTTCAAATCTGACTCAAGCTGGATGTGCTATTAACACCCAGAGCTGGACATGACTGTGAGGAGCAGTTCTTAAAGAAAGAGGAATGTGTGATTCACTACAGAGTGATTCATCTTTCTCAACAACACAGACAATCGTTTGATGAGTCGTGCTGAAGTAACGTGTTGCTATCGAGCCGCAGTAAACAAAACCTACCCTCCATTTGCTCTTGGCGAAGTTCTTTTTGATCTGTCGGCT